>NC_048289.1:21977039-22350372 GCF_009762535.1 Notolabrus celidotus
AAAACCACCTCAATCTGATCTCTGGTGTCTGAGGTATCATGTCATTAATGAAGACATAGTTTAAATATCCAAATGTGCTAGTAAACAGGCAATGAGTCACAACTCTACCCATTTAGAAATCAATACAGTATGAAAAGGGAACTTCAAAGCAATAAAAGTCTACTTAGATCTTGCACTGACAAGAAAAACTCAGATTTCTGAAACTATTAAATAGAGCAAAAACCACTATATATAAAATCCTTTGTTACTCATATACCTTCATACTTTAGGAATAAATGTTCAGTGTTCATACCCAGCTCTCCTGCAGCCTTGATGTCGATGTTGTCATAGCCGCTGCCGATGCGGATGATGATGCGTAGAGCTTTAAACTTTTCCAGGTCCTCTCTGGTCAGGGTGATGGTGTGGTACATCATGGCTCCCACTGCTTCATTGAGAACCTGCAAGTTAACAACATTTGTGGATTAACTAGGGGTATAACAATAAACTAAACAATAACCTTTCTTTTTGTCAGATGAAGTTTAGGGTTAGTGAACAGTGAATTATCAAAAGCATCAGTAGCAGTAGGTTAATTTATAATGGCACAGGAAACACAGCGACATGCTCATAAAGGTAGGCAAATTTTCTGCAGACCAGCTAAATGAAGCTCCATTACATCACTTTGAGGGACAGTGGGGGTCACAAGCCTTTGCCACCTATATTTCAAGGGTTGCAGGCTGAAAAGTCTGAGAACCCCTGGTATATAGTATATAGCATATAGCGGTCAGCCCAGGTTCAATTTCAGCCCCTTCCCGCATTACATTCACCTACTTTCTCTCCCAGTCTCCTGCTCTATCCATTGTCCTATCCTTTCAAAATAAAGGTCTACATCAATATAACTTAAAAAAAATCAACATTAAACTGAAAAGAAAGCCCTCAAAAGTTTCACCCGCAAATTGCAGGTTTACTCCAGCTGCCTTTCGTGTCTCAGAAACACAATGGTCTGCTCTCTTTTGACAAGGAATGATGTAATTCTTATTTATTTATTTTGTTTTTTTGCAGCCGTTTTTTGTCTCGATAAGACAGGACATTAGAAGAGAAACAGGAAGTGTGGGGAGTAGAGAGCGAGGGAAAACAAGCAGCTCAGGCCGGGAGTCGAACCAGCCTCAATACATGGGGTGCATAGTTGACAACTTTCCCGTGACAGCTGTTTAAAGCATTGCAGACCTCAGGGATCTGGACGAGTTGACTCATTACACTGATAATATTTGAAATTAATTGAAGAGTAACTCTTTGCTCTAAAAGATACTGGAAACAACATGCTTTTTTTCCTTTCTGTTTGAAGGGAAAGATTGTTTTTATCTTAATGTCTGGGAGAGTGAAGTCATAAAATTGTCAAATCATATTTGAGTTGTTTCTTATGAGTTGAAATTAACTAACTAGTCATAGATATATTATCTCATATCAACATCAGCTCTCTGAACTGAATCAAATTAAATTTATATTGTTTCAAAATTCATGATATAAGCAGATGTGTATTGTTTTCAAAAGAATCAGTGTATTATTGTCTCCTTACAATGCAGCTGAAAGAAAACCCTTCTAACAAAAGGAGACTTGTTTTCACAGTTTCATCATTAAAGCTAAGAGGAAACACCAGGGTGGTAGATTTATCTTATATTCTGTGTCGTATTTCATGCATATAACTTAGTTTCTCATCTACTTTTCTAAAAATAAATCAGTAAATAATCAAGCCTTTATTTCTATGATCCCTTTGTCCAGCCGTTTGGCCAGAGCAGAATGGCCTCTAAGCATAATGTCTATTTGTCCATCTGTTTCATAAAAAGAACTCATGACAATCACAAGATCACATTCCTTCCAGAGGAGCCCCATTATGATTAGGTCCGCTATGACTTCGGACACTTAAGACAACACTGAAGATTTCACAGTGAGGGGAACTACACACACATCACATGGTCACATGGTCACCAGCAGCATTTAAACTTACATTTTTTTCCAGACCTGTGCTGAAGCAGAACAAGTCATTACATTATCTCAGAGTAGATGCACTTCTGCAAGGTCATCACAATCGCACTCAGGTCCCGAGGGTGTTTATGGACAAAGGATCCCAGCAGTTGACTGGCTGGAGAGGCCAAAGTGGCAACCGATTGTCAGATAAACCTTCAGACGTGATAGCATGTGGCAGGTCAAAGGAATAAAGTACAGGAATAAAGTCTTTGACCCTGAGAATGCTTCTTCTGTGACATTTCACCAATCAAGACGAACCTATTCACCAAAAAAAGACAAACCTGAACTGTACTGAGTTGCTATTCTTGCCATGCAATTCTACTACTGTTACATCTGACATCTGTGCTTGCTATTTGTTTGTTACCTTCTCTGTTTTCTCTCCTTCTGTCTAAACATACTCCAATATTTGTTAAAGGATCTTGGAGAAATAAGTCGTACAATTATTTTATTTTAAGTTATATATTTTGGGCCCTTTTGCCTTTATTTTATAGGACAGCTGAAGAGAGGCAGGAAATGTGGGGAGTAGAGAGCGGAGGAAGACATGCAGGAAATGGTCAACCGGCCGGGAATTGAACCGGCGACCCCTGCGACGAGGACTCGTGGGTCTCTGTACGTGGGGCGCTTAGACCGCTAGGCCACCAGCGCCCCAGAAGTCGTACGAATTGTAGAAACATGTGTCCAACTTGTAGTATTAGATTGACAAATGAATTCCCCTTGTTGTGGCTCACCCAACAAACAGGGGCGTGTCCAAACTTTTTGGGGGGTCCAACTGGGGGACTGACTTAACCAAGGGGGGCCTGAGGTATGTGTGTAACCAAACATGAATTAACACCATCTTTTTACACTCTCTGTGTCGATTGATTAATCCTAATTTGAACAAAGTGTCTCACAGATGTCGTACGAATATTGCAACATATAGTCCTGTATTTCACAGTGGTAGCTGTTGACGGGACGTTAGGTGAGACAGAATGGTGAAAACAGACCGAGTGGGAAAGACATCTGAAGTGGAGCTGATGTTATAAATAAAAAAATGAATCATGAAAATGAAATATGAAATAGATAGTCAGCCAAATATCAGCCCTTGATAATCGCCCAGGCCTGTAATTGGTCAACCCCTAATTAAGGTGCAAATAAATCTACTAGCAGCAAATTGCAACACAATCCAAGTAGTTCATTAAACGTAAGTCCGGCCTCTGGAAATGAAAAAAGCCACATACTGTTAAATATTTGGGGTTGGCACCTAGGGTGGCCAGGTCCACAAGAGGGGCCAAGCCACCCCTAACCAACACTCTGGGCACGCCCCTGCCAATTATGTTAAAGACCCTAAAATGCAACTATAATGAGAAACAGCATATCATTCTGTTTTAATACATTAAGATTAGATATGTTCAACTTGTTTTAACATAAATGGACTACTCTGCTACATCCTGAAGTGCTTCATCCAGAGAAGAAGAGTCATACATGCTGCAGTTTTGGAGATATCTGCCCTGATTTAGTTGGACTGTGGGATTCAGAGCAGTAATGATCAAAACTTATCAAAACCTTGCACACCCATTTTTTGTCAAAGATGTATTTAGTGACAGTTTTTTAAAGAATCTTCTGTCTCACAAAAAACAACAAAAGACAGACGTTTCTTAAAAGTAGGGAGAAAAAGAAATCTGAATTCGGACACCTGAGGCGGCTCTGTGAAACGCTCCTCCTCTACTACTTGACATGTACAAGGTGACCTGGCGATTCAGTCTGATGTGGATCTACATTATTCCCTTAGTATCAGCCACAGCCCCGTTCAGCTGTGCCCACGTAACAGCACTGCATTTACCTCCAGCCAAACTGCATTAGCTTTCCTGTGATTAGCAGATTAGCTCTGAATTTCCATATTGCTTTCATTACAGCAGCGCCTCAGACGGGCCTTCCAGATACTTGTTCAAGGTTAAAAGGCTCCATACACAAGCAGTTATAACACACACAAACAGGCTGTTGTTTTTCACTTAGAGAGGGAGTCTTTTAGCTTGAGCAATGAATTATCTGAATGGAAACTCTGACTTAATCTATAGCCCCCTCTCTCCACTGTAACCAAAGCCTCATTGCTTTTTAAGTGTATCATTTTCGGGCTTGTCTTACAGAGAAGAAAGTCCTCCCTTTTGGCCAACATGTGCGTGAGAGACAAGAGTTTCAACTTGGTGAATATACTGTACAGTTGTTGTGTGCGTGTGTTTTACTCCGAGGCTTTCTTGGCAGGGATTTAATGTCTATGAGGTCACCCCACTAGTGAGTGAGTGTGAATGTATTGTGGATGAACGGTGGTTGTAATGCTGAAAACAGACGTTCTCCACCTGGCAGGGACGATGTAATGCTTAAAACCGTTCTTTTGAGCATTTAGGAATGACTTGTATTGATCACATCTTTTCATCAGCATTAAAATAGAGATGTCTTCAAAAAGCAGCTTTAATATTAAATATAGCTGCACCCTCAAGTGAACCTGGACATGAAAGCAAACTGATATTTTAAGAAATATCCGTATTCGCTTTGATATAGAGACTTGCATAAGATTAACATCATTGCTAATAAATTCAATCAGTCAGCATAAATATGAAGCTATAGCTAGCAGCAGTTAGCTAGCTTAAAATACTCCAGAAACAGGAGAAAACAGCTTCTCCTTTGTCCCTTATCAAACAGCTTACAGCAAAACTCACCCATGAAAACTTTAAAGCATGGAAAATCAAGAACAAAACAACTCCAAGCACAGTTCCCTCACTATTTTCACACAGTGGCCTTTATATTTAGAAGTTACACCAAGTGTGGTGACGTACTGCTGTGTTCCAGGTTTGAAACTCCTATAAATGTAGGATTTTGCTCCGTTTCCTTTAATAAGTCACTAAAAAGACAATGAACAGTGAAAATCACTCATACACAAAGAATTTTGAACAGCTAAGCAACAACAGCTAGCATTAGCATGAATTCACCTATGTGCGTATATTACTGTTAGCAAGTAATTGCAGTTTTTCCCATACGCAGACGATACCTGGGCCAGCTGCCTAAGGTCATTTTTTCAATCTTCATAAAATCACCATCCGCATGACCGAGATCAGGGGTTCCAAAGTGTGGGTCAGGAGACACAAATGGGGGGTCGTGCGATGTCTTCCAGAATGGTTTTTTTTTATGTTATCTAAAAAATATGTATTATTATTATTAATTTTTGTTTATTTACCTTGTTTTCTTATGTTAATCTTCCTTTTTGTTTGTTCTGTTAATTATTATTTTAAGAGTTTATTTGCAAAAACATATCTCCGTTTTTATAAATTTATAAAACATATTTCCTTTTAAAATACATTTTTAATAAAGTTAAATTTTTAAGATACCGCATATTAGTAATGTCATTTTGTCTTAGTATAAGCCACCCAACTTCAATTGATTGATAATAGCCAACCTAAAGCTAGTAATAGAAAAAGTACTTTTTTTGAAACATTTTTTATTTTTTTTAAAAGTGAGTAATCTGTTTTCTTCATTTTTTTTATAATCATCATTATTTTTGTATTTTTTTTTAATTATTATTTTTTTCTTCTCTTTGTTGGTTTTGTAGTACTTATATATATTTTTTTAACTTGTGGTGAACAAAGAAATACTGAAAAAAATGCGATACAAAAAGTTGAATGACAAAAGTTATCTAAAAATATTACATTTTACACATTTATAGTAAAAAAAAAAAGTCAGAAATAGTAGCTTAACTTGAAATAAAACCTTGTAAAATGTAATGAGTTTTCTGCCTTTCTTTGTTGCCAGATTATTCCAAAGTGTAGGGTTAGTGAACAGTTAGTTATCAAAAGCATCAGTAGCAGTAGGTTAATTCATAACAGCAGAGGAAACACAGCCACATGCTCATATATGTTTTTGTCAGGTTGTCAACAGGAACAGGGGGAAGCAGTAACAGTACATTAAATATGCCATAGCTCCTTTTAGTGGATTGATTTGATATGTGTAACATGAGTTATCAGGCTGTCCCTAGCGTCACCGTTGCTATTCAGAATTAATAACCATTGTCGGGTAATGTATATCTGTATTTTCAATAACCCCCTCCAGTCACCACCTCCCATGCAATAGGATCTTGGTCATTCCTTGGTAAATACTGCACTTAGTCTCTGCAAGAAAGCAAACGAGCACTTTTCCTCAATTACTGAACAATTCTTTCGACCAGTTCTTACACAGTTAGCTGATTTCTTGATAAGATGTTCACAAAAATGGACAAACTTGATGGTCTGAAACCTGAATGTTGTGTGTCCATTCTTTGTTTTGTGAATGTGGTTTGGAAAAATAAGCAATTAAAAGACATTTAGATCAGTTGCATTCATAATCTAAACACCCAAAATCGGATGAATGGCCGGGCAGTGTGTTCAATGTGAAAGGCTAACGCTGACTCTTTGCCATGTGGGCTATCGTCCAGCTCGCCACATGTGACTATGAGACATGAATGCTGTGAGAATGACTCAGGATCACCGACCTTGGATGGTGATGTCGGAGCGCAGGTGCTGCATGCAGGATTTGGTCTGGGTGAAGTGCTATTGTAACTGGATCTCGATCAGTAGTCGCCTACGTGCTTCATCATGCCTCTGTCACCCGGGAAATAAGGGATTACTGGGTAGAAGACCTGACATAACCTCGGGCCACTTTCATATTCCCCCCACTTCGACAAGCCTCTCCCATGAGTTTCTGTACTTTGTGGTTTGGATGGAGGAGAGTGTGGCAGCTGGTGTCTGGCCTGAAAACATCATACCGAAACTCCATGAAATTATCGGCGCTGCATCTCCGCATCCATGCAGCAGTGAGAAGAGATTGGACATTTTCAATCTACACCGCCCCTCTGGGTATCTAGACTGCAAGTTATTACTGGGAACTGCTGAATATGCTGGCGAGGTGAACATTACAATCATGTTTCTCCTGATAAGGCAGTGTTAAAACAAACAAAAAGCTCACCGCTCCCCCTTTTCCACACCGCCCAAGGTCTTTGATTGAATTGATCTCTATGCAAATGCCGCGTTTTTAATATGTCCCATTTTCATAAAAACAGCGAGAGGAAAGATGTAGCGGCTCTCACTCCGTCTGCAGATGAAGAGATAGCACTTTGGTGATACACATCTCCGTGTCCGTATATTGTTTTGCAGCCACTGCGCTGCATAAAAAGCAATAAAAGAGCCTCTACAAGCCAATGTAATTACACTGCATCCCAGCCATACAAGACTCTCTATTAGAACAATGGCACTGATGTAGGCATTCCACTCTGTACCACAAAGTGACATTAAATCATAATGAAGCCGCTATATTTTAACTGGCATGTGTGTATAGAGCCAATATAACACACTTCACATATCAGGGCTGTGATAGAAAAAGAAGACTGAGGCATGAGTAAGTGACAACTCTCCAACTTTCTGCTGCTCAGAGCACAGGGACAGCATTATGTGGCGTTCATGTTTGTGTTTTTTTTACCTTCTCGTGTATTTCCTGTGTAGACTGAGCATCACAGAAGGCTACAGTCGCCAAGTCTTTCAGGATGGGCATCTCCACGGTGCAGTCTCGCCCATCCAGCAGCGCCACCAAGGGGCGCGGATGCATTGGCCCATTCATGATTTGGGGCCGAATACCTGGAGACAAAGGAGAAGAAAAGAAAGATTATGTTAAATGTGAGATAATATTTTTAATAATAACCCAAGTGTGGTACAAACTTTCCTCCCACTTATTATTTTAAACAAAGCAGAAAGTTTCTTCTCCTGAATTTCTGGCAGTTCTTTCTTTGAGATTTCATTTTTAGTGCCAAAAGCATTAAAATGGTTAAGAAATGTCTAAGTCCTTGAGTTTCAGCAAAAAAAAAAAAAAGCTAGTGTTGAGTTTGGGCAATGACAAAGATTTTTTTTTTCTTTGAATTGAAATAGTTTGGCATTTCGAAAACTAGTAAACCAACGCTACTTTTTTATTTTTTTATTGCCACTGATCAATCGACTAGTTTAATGGTAAGAAAGCGCTCAGAAAACGGTCAAAACTGAGCACAGTCTATCTAGCATGGCCAAACACAGGATCACAGTGTTTGTGGGTAAACATTGTTAAATAAGTTTACAGAGCTACCAACACCAGTTTTCAGTCCTCCTTGCAGGTTAACATCAACATGCCTGCTAGTTCTACACAGCTCCGGTCGAGTGGTTATATGTCAGTTTAACCTTGAATTGTGCTTGTTTACATCTGGGTAGTAGAGCAATAATAAGGTCGTAACTCAATAAACAGAGCTACAGCCCTGGCTTGTGGAGGGAGGCTGTGCACCAGTTCAAAGTTCAAAGTTCAAAGTCTTCATTATTGTCAAATAAACTGCAGTATGCACAAGACATGCTGAGGATTTGATATTACGTTTCTCTCTCAGACCCTAGCAATGACAACAACAGACAAACATAGGAAAGCTAGAAAAAGATAAGAAGTAAGCTAATAAAAATAATAAAATAAAGTTTAAAACAGTGCAAAAACTTTGCTATAGTGCAATTTAAAATCAAAGTGAGTGTGTGCGTTTCAGTCCTGAGGATGACAGACCTCAGTGTTGATTTTGTGTGGGGGGGGGCAGTGACCTGCATAAGTCTAGACAAGACAGACTGACCGGCATTTCAAGCCTATAGCAATGAAATATGTTGGTGATTCTAGTATGGACAAGCGACATGACAATGCTAATGTTAAATCGTTTAGTTGGCTTAATGCACCCAGCCTAAATCCTGACATTACAGAGGATAACAATGTTGATTTAAAGCTGCCAATGGTGGGAATGGTGTCAAAAACTTTACTTTTTTTATGCTGGGTTTGGAGAAAAGGTCATAGTACCAAATCGGTACTCATCAATAAGTGAAGTAATTTGAGACTATCACAAAATCTCTGTTTTCCAATGTCTATGTATAAAGCAACTTTATTATTCCCCTTGTTCCCGTTATAATGGACCAATCGTAGCTAATCTCCAATCCTTCGTCCTGATTGGTCGAGTGGCGGATGTTTATATCACGACTAACAGCAGCTTTAAAGGTGTAAAAATTAGAAATCTAATGGTATATTGCTTTTATTGTTAAATGTAATTATTGCTTCAACAGTGTCATTATGTTGCAAGTCATAACTGCACACTGAAATTAAACACATCAAAAACAATATACCAAAAAGAGCTGCAAAGGAAAAACAACTAGCACTTTACAAGCTGTTCAACCAAAAGACTGTTATTGACACTCTGGAGTCAATTCACTGTTTCATTGAAAAGTAGAAAATGATAATAACCTGCTATCAGTGTGTGTGTGTGTGTATGCAGGTTTGTTGATTAGGATGGAGCAGAGAAAAAGGCTTCTCTGAACTACCAAGTGTTGTTCAATAAATCAATGCACCTACTTAAGAGTGGATTAGACCACAGCCTCACTTACAGGAATCCACTCCGTCTCAGTGCACCCAAACACTCACATCACATACAAACAGGACTATACCCAGAAATGCAGGTGCACACACACACATACACACATGTGCGTTCGCTCATACAAAAGAGGAGAGTTTTCCCTCGTGTGTATGCACAACAGCTAACACAAGCACGCTTTGGTTGTTCTCGTTTTTCAGTTCAAGGTAGAGGATCTTACATTTGCAAACCTGCAGCAGAGGAATAAAAGGAGCGAAAGGAGGAGAAACCTGCGAGCGACACCTTTAGAAACAATGCCCTGCCTCAAAAGAGCCATGTATCATTGAAATGGAGAGTGTTAAGAGAGAAAACGCTACAAGCCTGAAACAAACCCACAGCCAACTCACATCAGCACTTCAGCGCACTTAACAAAGTGTGTGTCGCAATTCTGTTTTATTTTTTCCCCCCGCGCTCGGCTCTTTCTCCTTCCCTCTTTACCACTTTTTTCTCACTCAGAGTGAAGAGAGCTGAGAAGAGCCAAGCCGCGCTCCCCAGCGGGCCGACCTTCTCACACAACCCCTGCTGAAGGAGACGTGTCACACTGAGAAGACAGACAATTACGAGTGCTGCTTCATACAATGTTAACAAGTGAGGAGCATCAATATTCATGCTGCTTCAGAGCTGAGCCGCGTGCAGCTCAGAAAGTCAGCCAGAGGATGGAGAAGTGTTTCCTGCTGGGAGCCGCAGCCCTAATGCTACACAGGTCATGATCTCTACGTTCAGTCAGCAGATACAGATCTGTTCAAGCTGACAAAACAGGCCAAAAGTCACTGCAGGAGAAACCTAAACCAGCAGGATCCCTGGATGTTTCAGCGTTTGCATTACATCACTCTCTTTCGAAAAGGTGTGTTCATCTTAATTGATCCTGAAGATTAGGCTGACGTCAGAATCCCAAAGTCGAGATAAGGAGCCGGGTGGAGGAAGAGGAAACGAGAGGAGAGGCCCATTAGGGACATAGTCTGTGGGATTAGAGCAGCAGAGGAGGCTGATTAGGGCAGATAAAGGTGAGATTAAGAGATTTAAGATTGAGAAAGTTGTGTGTGTGTGCGTATTTGTGTGGTGGGTGCAAAAACAAGCTGACGTGAGCAGTGGGAAAACAAACAGGTGGGAGAGGGAGGAGGAGGAGGGGAGTGAGGAAAACCAGCAAGAGTGAAATTAAAATGTAAAATGAGCGTGCATAAAAACAGACTAAACACTGCCTGTTAGCTTAAAGAGCTCCCTGGAGGCATATCAGGGGAAGAAGAGCGAGCGAGAGAGCACATAAACGACAGCAGAGAGACAGAAAGAGAGCCGTCCAGCAGAGCAGGAGGGAAGACATGAGCGGAGGTGTCATCCCATCATGCCTTCATCAACCTATTGCTGCCTATTGCACGTAGCAGGGCCCAAGTTTTGGTGCATCTTATTTTTGGTGGTCTGAGACGCAGACTCTGGTACCCTCCACACACTTTTGCTGCAAAGGGTGGAAGACATGTTTTCTCTACTGACAGACAGCAAAACAGATGCCCCCCCCCTCCTCTTTCCCCACGAGCCGCCAACAAACAACAGCAACCAGCATCCCTGCTTCATGCCTGCTTATCACACTCGCGGTTTGAGACGGGTCACACGACAGTGGGGAAAAAGGTGAGGCGTGGCGACTCGGCTGTCGGTGTCACATCTGCGACTGACAGCATGTTGAATATTGATGGAGGCAGCTGGGCGGTTAAGACAAGAGTCTATTACAAAACTGGCGAGGGAGCAAGAGAGGCAGCTTGTGCATTAAGCACCCAAAATAGTTCAGTGTGAACCGACCAATAGAAAGAGTTCTGATATTAGATGAATACACTTGTTCCAGTTTCTTGCTATCCTGTTTTACATAACTTTAAATAAATATAGGGCCCTATGAAATACGTTTTTTTTTTTCAAATTCCGTTTTTTCCATTTTAATTTTTTAGAATTCTGTTTTTTACCCTTTACGCTTTTTTTTTTACCACCATATAGTGTGTGCTTTTTGTGTCAGTGAATAAAATGTCCGTTAATGAAATACAAAAATCCTTAAATGTATTGATGCAACACATCATTGCACAATTTTGCCCAGTATTTCAAGTCAAAATATAATGTTGTAACATAACAATGTACCAATAAGTGCTATAAGTACAAAGTGCTCAGAATTTGCAAAAAAGCATGTCACCTGACACATAGAAGTCATTTGGGAATTGTTCAGCTCTGTATTTTGGAGTAAGAGATGAGTTTCGTAGTATTTTTGCAGACTTAGCATGACACTTGTTTAAAGCTGCATTATCAAATTTGGCCACAAGGGGCCAGAAAAAAATCTTATCAAGCCAACAGACATAATTACAAACCAAATATGTCAAACTGAGTTAACAGCATGATGTGTTGATCAGTAGTCCCACATCCAGCTTTCAATCAATCAATCAATCTTTATTTGTATAGCGCCAATCACAACAAACGTTATCTCAAGACGCTTTTACAAACAAAGCAGGTCTAGACCGCACTCTATTGAATTATTAACAGAGACCCAACATCAAGACAGGTTGAGACTCAGTCCTATCTCATCTTAATCCACCTTGAATAGAGCACTTTGCAGTATTTAGTAAGTTCCAACAGCAAGGAAAAACTTCGAGCAGAACCAGACTCATGTTAGACGGGCCGGCCATCTGCCTAGACCAAATTGGGAGTTGGCTTTAAAAAGGTGATGTTAAAGCTCCTGTGAGGAACTTTTTCTGGCGTTAGTTTTTGCACCCCTCAGTGGACAGAGTGCCCAGGGTTTTTCCTACATATAAAATTACGGGGTGGCTTCCTGTGCCTAATTTTTGCACCGGCCAAAACATGTCGCAAAACAGAGCAGAAAAGGTGAGCCTTGGTGACTTGGCTATCTTTGATAGACAGCATGTTGAATACTGATGCTAGCTCTCGTTATCAATGACGAGCGTTCTCATGAAGAACACCATTACCCCAGGACAACACTTTGTGAATTTGTCATTTGACAGCATTGCACCGATGTAGTGGTGGCACTGTTGCACTGTTTCATAGTCAGTTCAATGCAACAAAAAAGACGCTGCCCAAACTGCCTCAGAGGAAGAGAAGTGAAATTATTTCCCTTTTCTGCATCTATGATTTTTCACTATAGGTTTTATTTGTGTCTGAAAATTAAAATGTAACACACACATCTTCACTTTTGTTCACATTCAGTTGTATTTGTTGGACTGTCTTGTTGTCTCTGCCTCTCCCTCTCTCTTCCTCTCCAGCACTGTCTGGGTGTATCATGGTATGTCTAATTATTAATTCATTTATACTGAGAGCCCTCACGTCTTTGTTACAGCGTGTTAGCGTGTTATTAAAAAGCTCTGACATGCACAGGTACAGTAGGAGAATACATCGGCCCATCGAGTAGAAGAGGAGAGAAACAAAGTAAAGGCGTGATATTGAGAAAGAGAGAGGGACAGAGGTAAGAGTTCAGAACACTGGTAAGCTAATTGGCTACAGTCAGGGGGATATTGAAAAAGGCATGTTGCATCAACAAACCAAAACTGTTTCCAACTGTAATAAAATCATAGAAATTGCCAAGTGATGTCTCTTTAATTAATCGCCTATAATTTGTAAAATCAATCAGCTGATTTAACCCTCCTATTATCCATGGGGTCAATTGGACCCCATTCAATGTTTAACGTCTCTAAATTAATGACTAACATAATTTTTTTGGCTTCATATTTCATGATTTTCCTAATTTAATGGGGACAACTAGGAAAACATAAAATTAAAATGTTGATATGTTCCAATCTCCTGTGTTCCTTGGGGTCAATTTGACCCCAGGCTGTTTTAGCTGTATATAACATGAAAAATATCAACATTTTACACACATTTGTTTTGGATGATACTAAGGTCACTGTAACACACCATGTCTCCAATGACATTAAATGATGTGTCCTGTGTCATATGTTTTGAAAACATAGAAACAAGGCAGAGCCTTGACAAAGAGCATGAAAAACTGCAGCAGTTTGATGTTCTGTTTTACAAATGAAGTCCTTCTAAATGCTTTACATTGTTTTTATGCAAGAAATATATTTTATTTAAAGGGCTATTTAGGTAGTCAACAAAGAAACATTAAGTACCTGACACATAAACCTGGGAAACACTCAGTTTCTGGAGGTTTAAATTGCGGACCCCAAGGATAAAAGATGTTGGTAAATTTGAGGGTAACAGGAGGGTTAAGGAACTTCTCAGGAACAATATTCTCTGATTTCAGCTTTTTATTCTTTTTATTTCCTCCTGTTTTTTCCTCTCTGTGACTTCCCTTCTGGTTAGTTTGAGCACTAAATAAGAAATGTGATGACATCATCTCAGCTGTTGGGAAAACACTGATAACACTCTGACATTTTACTGACCGCACAACTGATCTGTAAACTAAGAAACAAATGTATGAATGGTTAGCTGCAGACGTAGTCTTCACATCATTGTAAACTTACAGTAAAGCTGAAATAGGCTAAAAGTGAGCTGCAGTTGGGTTATACAGTCACATCATCATCAATACTGTTCAATAGTTGTATCAAGAATATTCAGAGAGATGTTCCAGGCTGCAGCATACTACACTGCCTTTCACTCACACCACCTGTAACCTTCTCCCTGCCTCATTTAAGCCTCTCGTTAGTGGCTTACACAGATTACAGACAGCAGTGGGTGAGCAGGTGAGAGGAGCTGTGAGTGAGGCAGCGGTTCCAGGCAGCGTCGAGCCCTCAGGCAGAAGTTAGACAGGCTGATCTCGATGAATCATCCAGCGGGTTTCTCTCTGACCTTTTCAGTCTCTCACTCTTTCAATCTCCCTCTCACTGACTCTTCCACCGCTCTATTTCAGCGTATCACTGCAGTGTTGTATTCGCACAGATCTCTCTGTCTGTATGATAGCATCTTCTGACAGCCCCTCTTCTCTATATATCTCTGTTTGTGCTCACCATGTATCTGCTCCTCCATCCGTCTGATCTCTCTTTCCCCACCCTCTTTTGCGATCATTCCTCACTTGTCTTTTAGTTGCTTCCCCTCCTTTCCATCATCCTTTCACCTCAACTGTCAATCCTGTCTTTCCTTTCCTGTTAGTTTCTTTCATTCCCTCTTGCTGAGCCGTTCCATGAGCCCGGGTGAGTGTATTTCTGCCGCCTGTGTCCTCCCCCGTGACGGATTGATTCTGATTTTGATGGAGAGGAGATGATTTATTCGGGCAGGGATAGCAGGGAAGTGACAGGCGACACTCCCCCTGCGCTAAACTGACAGGATGTACATCAAACCAGGCTTCACCAGGACCACTGGGTTTGTCAGCTGCACAACACCAACCACACCCGGTTCTGATGGATACGTGACACCCTTTCCATCACCTTATCTCCATGCTGATACTTGCCAATTGTGTATCCAGGAAATTTTAAAAAGAATGCACAGTTACCTTGAGTATCATGTTCATACCTAACTATTTAAGGAAACAAATTGCTGCAAAACCACTGCCTCACTTTCATGAAACTTAAGACTTCAGGTGGTGACACTCGCTTTTGAAACTGGAAGACTTATTCAAATTAAAGCAAACTGAATTCAATATTTTTGATTGCCTTTTCCTCATTTAGCCCATAATCACTTGTTAAAAAAACTCTACATATAGTTTCAACTTAGCTAAATGTGGTTATGAAGTCAGTATTATATAGACATTCCGGCTACGTGCTTTAGCAGCATAGACTGTATCCGTGATGTCACCCATCTGTTTTGAGGCCTATCAGGGGGTGCCATATTGGAAATGCTGCATGCAACCTAATTTCGTCCGAGCTAGTGTGAGGTAAAGAGGCGGGCCTTTAGCCTTTTGACTAACAACTACAGTGTGCCCCTCAGTCAATCAAGTCAGCCATGTCCTCAAATGTGCAAAACTTCAATCTTAATATCTTCTGAACTGCTGAGTTATAAAAAATCACCCCATGGACAGTGTGTGCTGATAGAGAAATTAACTCTTCAGATCAAAATATTTTTTTTGAACCAGGCTGTAAACATGTTTATTAATGCTGCAAAGATCGTCTTTTTTGAATGGGTGTGTGTGTGTGTGGTTTCCTGTGTTTCCTGACGCTTGATGAACTGCAGTTTTTAACACTTCCACATGGGCTTCATTTCTTAAGACCTGAGGTTGCCGCTTGGTTAAGTCCATAGACTGTATTTAAGAAATGGACGCAGTATCCATGACGTCACCCATCTGTTCCTGAGCGCTGTTTGGAAGCCAATCGTTGGCGGGAGCCATATTGGAAATACTGAGCACACCATAACTTTGTCCAAGCTAGTGTGAGGTAAAGAGGCGGGCCTTTAGCCTTTTGGCTACAGTGTGCCCCTTCTGTCAATCAAGTCAGCCATGTCTTTAAATGGGCAAAACTTGCAATCTTAATATCTTCTAAAAAATTCACCCCATGGACAGTGTGTGCCGATAGAAATGCTTTTTTTAACCAGTCTGTAAACATGTTTATTAATGCTGCAAAGATCATCTTCTTTGAATGGGTGTGTATGTGGTTTCCTGTGTTTCTGCAGACAGCCTCAAGTGGACACTTGAACTGCAGTTTTGTAGCACTTCTGCATGGGCTTCATACTTTAACACTGGAGGTTGCCGCTTGGTTAAGTTGCGTGCCCCATGTGCAGAGGACACAGTCTTCAAGCGGACAACCCCTTTCTTGCATGTTACTCCCCACTCTCTCTCTCTATTTCCTGCTCTACTTCCTTTGCTATCATTCCTTTATAAAGTTGTAAACAGCCCAGAAAAATTACTTTACACTGCAAGTTAACATGACGAAGGTGCTGACCACCACACATTGAAATTTTAACAAAAAGATGCCTGAAGGAATTTGGCTTTTTAGTCAGATTCAATAAAGTTTAAAGGGATTTCTAACCTGCACATTTGAGGTGAATTGCTATTAAAGCTTAGAAGAGAAAAGGTTAAAGTTGTGCAACATTTTTGGTACAAATTGATTTGTTTTCATCTGCAAATTGCCAGATCAATAGTTACTGGGATCTTCTTTTGCCATCATTCATGGAAAATATTTTAGTCCATGAAGCAAGCAAATGATTTTTAAAAAATCCATATTTACTGTCTTTTTGAATTTGACTACTTTCACCTTCAGATTCTTCTTCAATATCTTCTCTCTGCTTTGTCACCGTCTCAGAGGTCTCTCCACAGAGCGAGGAAATAACAGACACCAATAAATATCAAAAACACTCTCGGTATTAAATTGCTTTGAAACACCTCCACTGTGACAGACACACTCTCAGCTCTCTCGTATGAACAGCTCCTGTAACAGCTCATTCAGAGACGACTGAATAAAACACGGTGTTCAGCAGGTCTGCCGTGTTCTCTGCAGGCTGCTGCTCTGGCGCCTGCTCTCCGACGGCCGCTGGCTGTCTGACTACAAACAACCGGGGATTCAGAGACGAGAGACGGGATGACATACACTACGCTGCATCAAATGTCAACAAATGTGCACAACCAGAGCTGGAGGGGGGCAGCATTGAGCGTTGGAGAGAGGGGGGGGGGGGGGGGGTACACCAGAAACGGCAGGAGGCAGAGTGCTCTTAATTTCACTCCTCCATTAATTAATCCCCCTCATTTCCTTTCCTCTGTGTTCTCGCTTCCTCTGCTTGTTGCTAAACTGTTGCCAGGCTGCTAGTGTGTGTGTGTGAGTGTGTGTGTGTGTGTGTGTGTGTGTGTGTGTGTGTGTGTGTGTGTGTGTGTGTGTGCACACGTGTGTGTGGATGAGATGATTTGGGAGGTTTTTACTCAGAGACAGCTGCTGTCGAGTGTTTACCTGCCAATGGAATACATACATGTAACACACAAATCTACTCACACACACCCCCTCTTGTGTCTGTGTAATGATATACCCAGAGCTGTGACTAACATTCTCAGTGATATATTCTGCTTTTCATCTTATTTACTCACTGCATGGCCTTTAAAACACAGGAAAAATCCATTCATAGTAGGATGAGAAAAAGAATTTCTAACAAATTGACCAAATTGATTAATTGAATAATAGTTTCAGCAGTTGCTGGATCTCTATTCACAAATTATGCTTGTCCATTTGACAAACTTGCATTTTTAAGTATTCTTTTCCTCTTGAGGAAGGACCCAATGAAGCTTGCATCTTTACTTTTTACAAATCTGTATGATATAACTTTGGCAAACCTGTTTATGTAAATCACAAGAAAAAGGTTTTCTTTTTTGGGCTCATACCGCCAAAGTAACCCAGAGTTAAGCCTCTGTGTAACCTACAATTTACAGTGAAACTGAGACCCACTAAATAAAAATGGATAGGAGTGACTAATAGGATGTAAATAACAAAGCTGAAAAATACCACTCAATATTTGTTGATAATGTGTAAAGTGTTTTTCTTTTTGTTACAATTGATTTCATAAAGTTGGTATCGAAAAAAGTATCGTTAAGGAACCGGTATTGAAATGAAGGTATCGGTATCGAACATTTTTGAACGATACTCAGCCCTAGATGTGATGAACCACAAAAAAAAAAGACAAGGTTTCTTTTGCAAACATATCTGTAGGGGGGAATTTCGCTTTGCTTTTGTGTATGGCTTCTGAAGTTGCTTTTTGAAATGTGAACAATAAAGCGCACGTAAATGCAAATCTTAATTGAAAGATTCAGAAAGTGTGACTTTTCTGAGGAAGACTGTAAGTTTGTAGTTGAAACATTTCAAGGTAAAAAAAGAAGACACACTGGTCTAGTCACAAGAACTTTTTAACGATAATTAACTGGGAGTCCGTTCTCACTAATAACCTGCTACACCTAAAATACAGAGACGGTGGCCTTATAAGAAGCATACATTGACGTAAAATGATAGCCATGTGGGTTGGTTGGATCCAAATCCAACAAATCAAAACACCTCTACTTTCTAACTATTTCTCTAGACCTGCATTGTGTATATCCTTGAATCACACTGTTCAGATTGCTAAATAATGGATGCATAAGTAACACTTATAAAAGGAGTTCTTTCTTCTTCCTAAAAGCTTAGATAAATTTGCCGTACTGGTTTCCAGATGGTAAAATGGGCCTTTGAATAATTCTTAAACATTGGGTTCAATCACTGCTGGATACTACGTTCATTAGATTATTGCAAGTCTCTGGAATAAAGGGTGGTGAGCTCAGGAGAGCGTTTTTCACAATTAGAACGCACATCCATCGTCCAAATTGAGAACTGGGTCAGATTGAAATTTATTTTGGAAATCTAGGTCTTGGTTTAAAAAGGCTTTCTTGATTTAGATTGCATTTATAAGATCACTTTTCCACTTGTTTTTCTTTTTGTTCAGTCTCCCTCCGTCATCAGTATTTTAATTCTAATCATTCCTGTAGTCAAATACTTGTGGAACCAGGCCTCGGTCCGGGCTGGATGCTGCGGTTCCTGAGCCAGCAACACTTAGTCAGAGTCTGGCAGCAGCAGGATGCAGCAGAGCGCCGCACCGAGGGGATGAGGCCAGAGTTTCCATTATGTGAGGGGAGAGAGAAGGCAGGGAGTTTTCTTCCTACCGCTGGCCTTTGCCGCTGGTTTTATGTTGCCTCCATATAAGACGAGAGGGAAGAGAAAGTGAAAAGGAAACGCAGTTGTGTTGCGGTCAGAAAAAGAACATAAAAAGTGAAGAAAAGAGAGGAGGAGGAAAAATGGCCATAGATGTCACTTCTGTGGTTCAGGGAGACCAGACAAGCCACGCACAATACTATCATCATCTTCCGCCACCGGTTACCTAGCAACCCCAAGCTGCTGTTTGCAGGTGGCTCCTTCTTGACAACAAGGCTGCTGCTGCTGCTGACCACCAACAGTTACAGCCATTTACTGTGCCACTGTGAGCAGCACTGAAACATGACCCACATCCGCTGGTTAATGCAGGCAGCCAGTCAAACAGGAGGAGGCTGTGCAAGAGTTGTGGAGACTGCCCAGGAAAGGGGCGAGGGGGGGGGGGTTTCAAAGTGGGTATCAGGGTTGTGAATTTTGTAACAGGTTTGGTTATTATATTTTTTCCCACTTGCAGCTGTTAGTTTAAACGGTGGACTCTCTGTTGGGTTAACAATACAAGTCCAAGAGGCTTTTTTTTTGCAGATCTAGGCATAATACATTAGCCCACCAGATTTGATAATTCTAGGTTGAGTGTGCTGCAGGGGCTGGCTGCTGAAGTTTTGTTTGGGGATCTACTGAACCATGTTGCCATGCACCCTCACAAAACCCATATCACACATCTAGTTTTGCTACTGAACTCATGTCCACCAAGTTTCATGACTGTACAAGTGTTTTAAGCCCCCCAAAAAATACTTCCTGTTTCATGGTTACTGTATGGGGCAAAGTAGTGTTTCAGGTTATTAATGACTATTTAAACATTTATTTAGCCTTAGTATAGTTGAAAATTGTTGTGGTAAAGCATGTAAAAAAGACACTGTCTCTTTAATATAAGATTGTGTATTGCATAGACAGTGGGAGGAGTCAGTGGAAGCTAGACTGGTTTGGAGTTGCACAGTTTTTTACCGTGTCTTTCTCTTAGACTGTATAAAATATGGACGTAGTATCCGTGACGTCACCCATCTGTTCCTGAGCGCTGTTTTGAAGCCAATTGACGGCGGCAGCCATATTGGAAATGCGGAACTCAACCAGGAAGAGTGTGACGTAGGGGGGGGGGGGGGAGTTTGAGCCTCCTAGCCAACAGCTATGTGTGTCCCGTCTGGGAGTCAAGTCAGTCATGTCCTTATTTGGGCAAAAACTGGTAATCTTAATATCTTCTGAACCGTGTTAGAAAAAAACGTCCCCCGTACAGTGTGTGCCGATAGAGAAATTAGCTATGTAGGGACAAGCCTTTTTTTGAACCAGGCTGTAAACATGTTTATTAATGCTGCAAAGATCGTCTTTTTTGAATTGGTGTCTGTGGTTTCCGGTGTTTCTGCAGCCAGCCTCAAGCGGATTCTCTATGAATTGCAGTTTATAGCACTTCCGCATGGGCTTCATCATTTGAGACTGGAGATTGCCGCTTGGTCTTTCTAGATTTTTGTTTATTATCATGGAATCCTTCATCATCTGCCAAATTGTTGGATTTGTGACACTGACGGAACATCAAAATAAAGTTGTTTTAGTTTTTACAACATACAACGTTACACGAGTGGATGATTGCTCTGGATGCAACAGGGAGACACGTGTAAGCCAGGACTTCCAGCTAGCAACGCAGTTTTGTCAGCTACAGCTACCATGCAAGGCCCAGGCATTTGAAGTGTGCAAGGTAGCATAGCAGGGGCCTTAGGATGCAACTGACCAAATTTGACAGAGCTATAGTCGCCCTTGCAGGAATTGTGAGTGATAATTTGGATCATCATCTGTTTGGCAAAACAGCTTAATTGGCCAACAAATCTAACTGTTATCTCTGTTTATTAGCAAAAAAAGGAATCCACAACTAATCCCTGTTGCACTCATACTAATAAATATTGCAACCAAGTGCTGTTTTTATGCCGTTTGAAACAGCCCTGGCAGTTGATCATATCAGCTGTAGCTAATTAATGATAATTCTCCAAATAACTCGCCCAAAGCCCAAACTAAAACTTGGCTGCTGTGTTGCTAATGTGCTCTCTGCAATTTGGCATCTGTGCTCAGCCAAAGATAATTTGTTGGATGCAGAAAAAAAAAACCCTCACTGACAACCATTTAGATTTGTGAGTAAACTGCGTGTTTTTGGCAGTTCAGCAAGGCAATGAGTTTTATTTTATTTAGTGGAGAGATCAAGCTGATGGCTTCCTGTGGAGGAAAAAGTTGAGGAAAAATGAAGGAAGCTAGCTCAACTTAAGTTATATTTCTAATGGTATGGAAAAAGAAGATTCTACACTGAATTAAAAATACAATACAATGCCACAAAACCTTTTCCTCATTATGAAAAAATGGTTGCAATAAAGCATGAAGAAAGTGTTCTCATACACAGATCTGCATGTACACAACAGGAACACACAAGCATGGATGTGGCAACAAATGAATAGAAACCCACACACACAGCTTTGGCAGGCTGCCAGCAGCTCTGACTGTGGAGTAACAGAGAGGACTTGGCATAATGCACAGATGTGCCGTTGGGTCAAACAACACTTTGTTTTCCTTGCTGGAGTTTCCTCCCTTTTCATATGGCACTCTGCCAGAGTCGTACTTCTAGTTTACTGAGGCTGAATTACTCATTTACTACTTTCCTCCCTCTCTCTCAAACACACACACACACACACAAAACCTGCCATAAACACACACAGACCCTTCATCTGCCAGTGACAGCACGAGGTCACTGCATGAGTTGTAGTGGCAGAAGAAGGGGTGAGGAGGAAGAGGAGGAGAAGGAGGAGGAGGTGAGGCGGGTGTAAGCACCCTTTTGTTGGCAGCCCTTCCCTCCCTTCACTTCCCCAAAAAGTAGCACACAAAGGCCACTTGTCCTGCGCTGCCGGTGCCCCACCCCTGTCACCACCCGGCTGCCCGCCACACCAACCCGTCCCCTGCCAAGAGAACGAGCACACGCCTGTTTTTTTTTAAATGGTGCCCTGTGTGTGTGTGTGTGTGTGTTTGTGTGTTTGTGTGTGTGTGTGTGTGTGTGTGTGTGTGTGTGTGTGTGTGTGTGTGTGTGTGTGTGTGTGGACCAAGCCGGGACAAAAGCGGGTGTCAACAGCATCCATGGCACTGACCTCCCACCCCTCCCTCCCACCGCCCTCTCTCTCATTTTCCCGCTCTTTTATTCTACGGCGTTGCCCCGAGCTACAGCGCGCACTCATATCCCCAAAAATACGCAGAGGAAGTAAAAAAAAGCTGCGAAGCCAAGTGCACCACCACCACCAGCAGCAGCAGCAGCAGCAGCAGGACAGGCTTATACATCGGAATAGACAACACTGCTATACTACTCCACCTCTACCTTCACGGCCACACAACACACACCCACCAGCACACCCACACACACTCACTCTCACTCCCTCACTCCCTCCCCCCTTCCCTCCCACATGCCAGACTTTATTAGACATCCAGAAAAGAAAACAGGAAACATGCTGCTTGCCTGGAAAATGTTGCCTCCACATTCTTCGGCTTAAGAACTACACATCGCAGCGAAAAACACGAGATGACTGAGGCGAATGAAGAGAAGGGGGGCAAAAGCACCAAATATTTTAAAAAAAATGGAAGTGGAATACCCTCCACGATAATCCAAGGAGGTTACACACACCCCCCCCCCCTTTTCTCTCTCCTCCTCCTTCACTCCTTCCTTCGACCCCCCCTCCTCCCCCCTCCCCTGGAGTTGCTCCTCTTGCTCTGGCCCTGTTGGTGAGGGGAAGGAGTGTTTTTTTTTTTAAGTGGAGCGAGCTCTCACTAAGCTCCCGGCTGCATCATCATCTTCAGTCCATGCCTTTAAGGGGCTGGGGAGTAAAGCGCCATACACTCGCGGCGTCCACGCACACACACAGCGGCGTGCAGGCAGGCAGGCTGCTGATCGGATGGTAGGAATTCACCGAAGAGGAGGGGAGACGCTTTTGTGTCCTTTAAAAAAAACCTCCCTGGAAAGAAGAAGAAGATGAAGAGGAAGAAAAGGCTGCGATGGCTGGACTGGAACTCTCCCTGCTGCTTCCTCTGCTGTCAGCTGCGCAACATCTATTCACACGTCTCTCTCTCTCTCTCTCCATCTATCTGTGTCTCTCTCTCTTTTGCTCTTTTTTTTCCTGCCTTTGTCTTTGCTGTTAATAAACCAGGAGGGGCAGAGAAAAATCTTGCGGCAGGCAGGCAGGCAGGAGAAAAAAAAATCCTGTCTAAATCAGAAGTGCCAGCTCCAACATGCAGCGCGGAGCTCTCCGGGCTCGCACAATTTACTCCCCGGCTGCGTTCACTTCATAGGATCGGCACACATAACACACTTGAGCACAATCCCTCCTCCCTTTTTCCCTCCTCCTTCTCCTTCTCCCCTTTTTTTATGTTTTATTTCTGATGTGGAGTCCACTGTGTTTTAAGAACGCCTGCCCCCTTTTTCCCCCCTCTCTCTTTTTTCTTTTTTTTTTACACAGACTCTTTTGCTTTCGTTTGCGCGCAGCTTCTCCCCCCCTCCCTCCCCCCTCACCCTCACCCTCACCCTCATGATTATTTGGTTTCCTCCTCTTCTTTTTCCACTTTCATCTAGACCCTCAACACAACCCCAAAACACCACACACACACACTTACACACACACACGCGTTCACAAACCCTCCCCCACAACCTCACCCCACCCTGGCATTTTGTGGGTTACCGGGAAGAGATTGGAATAGTGACACACACACACACACACACACACACACACACACACACACACACACACACACACACACACACACTCTCCCCTCCCTTTGCTGAGAATATGTTGCACACACACACACACATGCACACACACATTTTAAACCAGAGGAACAATGCAACATTCAAGCCGCTCCAGCAATAACATTACAGCTGTAGAGTTGGCTGTTTTTTCGCACCATCAGGGAAGTCATCAGAGCCGAGTGTGTTAAGTTCACAGTTTGGTCCCCGGAGGGAAGAAGAGGGGAGAGGAGGGAGGGAGGGGTGAGGAGGGGAGAGGACTGACAGATCACTCTGCTGAACGACTGCGAGGACGAGCGGCTGAAAACACCCCTGTTTAGAATAACAATGTAACCAGAGCCTTCCTGCAATTCTGCAGCACGGCCAGAGCACGGCGATGCACAAGTACACACACACATGCACACACACACACACACACACACACACACACCTAACTGGCTGCATGACAGGCGCGACCAATAGACAAAGAGTCGGCACGGTCATACGTCAGGAACGATTATCACTGACAGTAAAGTGGGAAGGTGGAACTACCCGGTGTGAGGCCACTTCACTGCTTTTCTGCAGAATGAATGCCTGAGTGTGTGTGGGTGTGCACTTGAAGTGTGTGTTTTCAGGTGACCATCAGCTGTGCAGTTTTTTCTCAGCCAAAATGAGAGAAGACGGCGTGTCGGCCCAGCAGCCGTCTGCACCAATGACACATCTGAGGGAGTGTGACCATCAAAGGCAGCAGCCCCCACTTCCTGCCAGCCGACCAGACATACACACACGTATACACACTCTTGATGGAGTGTGGGGATACGCCTGCCCCTCTGATCTTTCTATCTTCAATAACATTAGAGGATGTGCAGGAGGAGGAGGAGGGGGGGGCTGACTGACAGCAATATGTTAATATGGAACGTGGCAGATCACAGCTTCGCATAGAACAGAGGCGATCTGTAAGGTGGGGGATATTTAAAAAGAAGGAAGGAGTAAGATTAATGGAAGGCGTATTTAAGACTGCAAAAGTTTCTGTGGACGGCTACTGATGACAGCCAACCCCACAGGTCACAAGGGTCAAGTGGATGGAGATTATATCTGAGTGCGACCAGTTGCTGAGCAGATATTGGTGACAGTCTGTTAAGGATCTTTCTAGTTTCATTTATGACTAAATGGCCCTAAAAATCTCAAATTTTAGCAGTTTTTCTTTTTAAATGGAGCGACGCCTGCGGGCTAGTTCAGGCATGCAACTTGAGCTGCATTACTTTCACATGAGCATGCCTCATTTTCACAATCACCTCACAAAGTATCCTCTGAACAGCATCACACATCCAAATGATATACACATCAGTTCATTATCATCAATTTGAAGTTCCTGCAAATAGTACACATACTCTCACCATCATCATCTGTACTTTTACCGTGAGTCTGAATGTGTTGTTTTTGTTATTTGTCTCTGTCCACCTCTCTCCATCTGCATCTCCCACTATCCCTCTTTCCAACCCCGATACAGTCAAAGCAGATCTCTGTCTAACATATGTCTGGTTCAGCTCGGGGTTTCTGCCTATTAAAGGATGTTTGTCCTTGCCACTGTAACTTGTGAAATGCTGCAAATTGCTCTGCTCATGGTGGATTAAGATGAGATCAGACTGTCTAAAAACAAGTCTGGTTCTGCTTGAGGTTTCTGCCTGTTAAAGACAGTTTTCCATGCCACTATAACTTTGCTAAATACTGCAAAGTGCTCTGCTCATGCTGGATTTAAAATGAGATGAGACTGAGAGAAGACTGTCTAACATGAGTCTGGTTCAGCTCGAGGTTTCTGCCTGTTGAAGAAAGTTTTCCATGGCACTATAACTTTGCTAAATGCTGCAAAGTGCTCTGCTTGTTGTGGATTCAAATTAGAAGTAACTGAGATAAGACTGTCTAATATGAGTCTTGTTCTGATCAAGGTTTCTGCCTGTTAAAGGAACCTTGTACCTTCCATTATAACTTTGCTAAATGCTGCAAATTGCTCTGCTAATGGTGGATAAGGTTAGAGAAAAGACTGTCTAATATAAGTCTGGTTCTGCTCAAAATTTCTGCCTGTTAAAATTAAGTTTTTCTTTGCGCTTGTAACTTGCTAAATGCTGCAAAGTGCTCTGCTAATGGTGGATTAAGATGAGATAAGACTGTCTAACATGAGTCTGGTTCTGCTCCAGTTTTCTGCAGGTTAAAACAAAGTCTTCTGCTTGCCACTGTAACCTGCTAAATACTGCAAAGTGCTCTGCTCTTGGTGGATTCAGATGAGATAAGACTGAGTCCTGCCTTTCAGATGGGACTGGATCTTGTCCTGTCTTGATGTTGGGTCTTTCTTAATAATATAACAGAGAGTAAGGAGACCTGCTCTGTTTGTTAAAGAATAGAAGCGGAATAGAAGCTGCTCCAATGCAAATTTAACAAAAGATATCTCCACCAGTGGCGTTTTGGACTATGACAACTCAATACAGATCTAAAGTATGTTATAAATAAAGTAAATAAATGTGACAACAGCCAGCCTGTCTCTGGTTTTAATGATGCTTCCCTAAATCTTGACTGTTTTATTCTTTATGATTACACCAGATGCAGTTCATTAATCAGATGTAAGTTAATTAAAATTTGTGTTAAGTTCGTGGCAGCTCAGCTTGCAGCCTCTAAAGCAGCAACAAAGTGTGTGTGTGAGACGCTGATATCTAGAATGGATCTGTATTTCACCAGTTTTATCCTCTTTTATTTGGAAATAACCTTTAATTTAGCTTGTTATATGATTTTTGGATGTGAAACTCAAGAACTCGCCACTCATTTTCAAGTAAAAATCTAGAGATCTTTACACTCACTCTGAAATATTTCAAACATTTCTTAAGGACTAGTTGAGTATGTATTGATTCCTTTGAACAGAAGTGAGCAGATTCCTTGAAGGACTCCCTCTGTCAAGACTTGCATGTCACCCTTCAAGCAGCAGCCTGGTCTCACAATAACCGGCTTCTAAGTCCAGAGGATCGCAGGTCTCGATGGAGCAGGTATCAGGACAGAGAGGATGAGTTTTCGTGCAGCCACAGGCCTAGTGTGAACAAACAACTATACGCGCCTGACTCCAGCAGTCGACGTGCGTGTCGTTACATGTTTGGAGGGGGCGAGTAAACACTAATGAGAACAGAATGGCACAGCAGGCCCCCCCCAAAAAAACACACAAACACACACTTCCTCTTTCAGATGTAGAGCAGCTAGACTCGGGGTGTAAACCAGCTTTGAAGGCTACATCTGTTCGCCCCTCAGCAGAGCCACAACCACACCTTAGACACCCGTTTATTACGACACAACCTGCTGCGCAAAGTACTTACAAAGGATTATTTATTTATTGTCAGTCCTTGTTTAATATTAATTCTCCTCATGTTTATTTATCTGCTTTCTCTTATTTGTTTTCTTTGATTTCTCAACACAAGTGGAGTGCAGTCATACAGACCATTGTAATAAGTCATGACACTCACAAGTACAGGTTGATATATTTTCAAACCAAACTGCTCTTTGAGTAATATTCAGGGTATTTCTCTGCATAATAAGTCAGAGTCTAAATAAGATGATGATCCTTGACACCATTTCGGTTCTATGTTTACAGGCAATAAACCCTCAGTTCATGTTTTCCCTTTGAAGCATAAAAATACGTTTTATTTCAAATCCACAGAACGCTCCTCTCTCTCCTGCCGCCCGACTTCTTACAGCTCTGACCTTTAGCACAGTGAGACATCAAGAGCAGGCGGTCACGCTCTGGAGGACCCAACAAATGGCCCCGAACCTCCTCACAGTCCGTGTGGATTTAGCGTTGAGAGGGAGCCCTCTTCTTTAACAGGCCTAATTATACTGTAAGCGCCCTTTTCCTGTGAGCGCTGAAACTCTGCTGCTGAGAGGACGCTAGATGTTAGAGGCTTGTTAAATCCCCCTAAAGCACTTAAAGGGATTTTAAGAAAGCGAATGGTGGAGTGAGCCAACCTGCCGTTAGGAGACGAGGCTTCGGCTGACCACATTAAGACCAGAGGTTCAGGGGTCTGTTTCAGATGCTGGACTTGGGTCAAGCAGAGGGGTTCAGCTCAGGGGTAGACAGACCCTGGGTAATACCAGATAACTTTCGTAGTAGATTTTTATTACGTTGAACTTTTTCATTCTGAACCACTCTCTTGTGGTGAATTACAATTATTTTACTACCCACATGTTTTTCTCTGATATATTTAATAGTATAAAAAAATGTTTGGTTTAAGGACGATGATGGTTACCAAAAAGGTCAATGGACCTCTCTTTAAAGACCTACTATTTGAGCTAATAACTACCGTGGTATTAAACCAACATGTTCTGTGTGCTCTTTTTTCTGTGGAGTGAAAATACAATTTTAATTTTTTTTGCCAAAACATGAATATTCTGCCAAATGATGACATGAATCTTTAATTAAAGTACGGGAGTAGAGAGGTCTCAATAATGGAAACTGTAGTGATACCGAAAATCCCAAAATCCAAAACTATGATTGGCTGTTTACCTTGTCAGAGGTGGGGTTTCTATTAAAATCTATTATTTGGGATGAGTTAAAAGGCTGATAGTAGATTTCTTTATTAGTGCCCTCAAATGTGACTTTGAAAAAACATCTTGTCCTTAAAGAATTAAGCTTAGAAGATTTAAGCCCTTTTGTCATGTTTTTTAAGTCAAAAGGAATGTAATAACTGTTTAATATTTTAATGAAAGTAGGTTGTGAAGACAGAAAGGGTAAATGTTATTTATTTGTAAATGCATTGGCCATCCCTGCCTATGTGAGAGCCTCAGTTGGGCCACCCCGGTCAAAAAGTTCTGGACACGCCCCTGCAAGCCACAGCAGCAAAACTACATTAACCACCAATAATATCATCACCCTACTCAAGTGTATCCACTTATTAGCTCACACTTACTTTGCACAGACATTTTACCAGGAGTGTGGCAGGACAGATTACGGATAAAGTTAGGCAGACAGAAAAATTTGGTGGTTTGGGTTCACACATGCAGCCCGCCTGGTTAATTTCAGGAAATGTTCAAAAGTGAAGTGGAAGTGTGAAGGGGACAGTCATATTGGGGCAAGGAGATATCCCAAAGCGGTTAATCTCAAGTCATTTAAACTGAAATTTAACTTCTGACAGAGCAACTATTCTAAGGGTAAGAAAACACTCCCAGAATCTGTGGCTAAAAAATGTCAAATTTGTTTGCTGAGTGTGGCTAAAGTGAGCAGAGTTAGCAGCGCCATCCTTCTGTTCTTCCTGTATGTCAACATACAACTGCTTGTGTATTGCTCCTGTTGAGTTAAACAGACACAGACTACATATAACTTTGGCCATTTTATAGATCAAAACACTGCCAAGCTGCGCCATGCTACAGTACAGGATGCCATCTGCCATCTGTGCTTGTTTACATCCAGGTAGTAGTGCATTATAGCATCATGGAAATAGCCATTTAGTGGAGCTACAGCCCCGGCTAGTGGCGGGTGGCTGCGTTACAGCTTAGACACAGCACATGGCTTGCGTTTTGGGCCTACAGTAATACAAATACAAATCATTTGTCTCACTGACCGGTATTTCTGGAGCCGACTAACGACGATAAAGACATTTAATCACACCCCTCCCTAATTGGGACCTCTTGAGCAGAGACGGTATTCGGCACCACCACACAAAAACTGGTCTTGCTGCACCCAGAAATTTATTCTTGAAGCTTTTTGTTTAATGTATAAATGCAATCTGACTTCAAACAGAACGAAACAGGCTTACTCAGCAGGTTTGAGCAAAGTTTCTTGCAGCCAGCCAGAGAAAAAAAACAAAGTCAGGCCAAGACGAGTTAGAAAGCATGTTGCCTTCTTGATATAAGGGCAGTTAGGACTTTCCTGGACTGTTCTCTGTCTTTTTGTTGACATACACACAACTCACTAATGACTGGAGGGATGCATTTTGGGATTTTTACTTGTTTATGTCAACCATAAAGACAATCTAGGGGGAAAACTCAACAGCTTTACCGAACATTCAGCATCCTTCGAGGCATCAATCCCATTTCCTGCTCTCTTTTTTGTGCACATGGATGATAATGCAAGAGTAAGACGGATAATCTGCAGCTGGCTGGACCCTCTTGGTGTGAGCAGAGGTAGAGAAAAGAGGGAAAGAAAGTAGTAGTTTTGTAGTATCTGGTGACACAATTCTAATTTCCCCATTGTGAATATTTATTTAGGAGGCCCAGGTTTATCCGCTGAGAGGCACCTGCCATGGCAGCAGCAGCCAGGGTAAATACCCCCCCTAGGCATGTATGTAGAAATACACACATATGTACACAAGAGCCCCCCACCCCCTCAGCAGTGGTCCAGATAACAACCCTGAATCAACACTGGCTCTCTGCTTTTGTTTTCTCTGCCTCCCCTCCTCTTTGTCCCTCCCACGTTCCAATCCCTGCAGAACCACAAGGACCCGGTCTGAAAAGCTGTAGGGATGAGGGACGGAAAGATGGTAAAGGAGCGAGAGAGAGAGAGAGAGAGAGAGAGAGAGAGAGAGAGAGAGAAAAGAAAAGAAAAGAAAAGAAGGAGGGCTAAATTACAGCATGGGAATGCAAATGAGAGTATTTTATTTAGGGGAAGCCACGGAGGGCGAGCAGGCTTTATTTTCCAAGCAGGAACAGCCCCCCTGTGGCCTCTGGATCAGTTGCAGCAACAGTGAAAGGAAAGAAAAGCGAAACACTCTCACTCTGCATTTTTACTCAGGGAGGAATAAAAGAAGATATATAACAAGTATGAAAAAGCCACAACTCTGGGAGGCTGGTGCAGCTATAAAATAAAATGATATTTTGCAATGCTTTCACGCCACCAACACTACATCACTGCTCCCTCTATCCCTCACTCCCTCCTTTAAGTTGCTGAAATATAGGCACAAATCCCCGCCTGACCAAACACACCACCGCCACCACCTCCCCCATCTGGAAAAACAGAGCGTGTGTGAGAGGGAAAGGGACGAGGATGGAGGAAGCGGCCTGAGCCAGCTGCAGGTGGTCTCCAGATGTGGGGGACTCAGGGGACAGGCCACTCTGGCGCTGTTAAGGGGCGACTCAAATCTCCCTCCTTCCCCTCTTTTTTCCTTCCATCGCTCCTCCTCCTCCCTCGGTGACAGAAGCCATCTGGCCTGGCAGAGAGAAGCGAGGCGCAGCAGAGAGTCCCACCCTCCCGAGTGTGGCCCCTGCGTACCACTCAGCAGAGTGCACGAGTAAATAAAATGCATGCACACACATTATCCCCCCCCACCTCGAAAGCTGTCACATGGCTATTAACCCATAGAAGCAGCAGCCCAGCTGTGCTCCATTACAATAAATACAGCGGGGTCACGAGGTCTTGTCAGCCAGGAGTCAGGCATCAGACACTATGAGGTGTCCGCTTACAGCCTTTTAAGGCTCACTTTGCTGAAGAGTTACAGTCATTTTCATCATCGCAACCCCCCCACCCGAATGTCTTCTTCTCCCTATGGAAACAAACTCCCACCCACTTAAATATTCAACTCCCTACACATTGGCAGATGATATTTCACACTTCCTCTGGCAGGACAGACTCATTGTAACCCCAAAGTCAAAGTAACTGGAGTCAGTATTGTCGTCATATGATATGTCACCTAGAACACCTGAAACTTGCAACTATGCTATGCATTTATCTAGAGTATGAGGGCTTCTAGTTATTATAAGGGTTGTTACAGTATCTGTTTGAGTACCAGGGATATACTGATACTGGTACCAATATCTGCATCAATACTAGTATCAATACTAGTATCTGTATCAAGGCCAGTATTGGTACTGGTACCAGTATCTGTATTAAAAGCACTATTAATATCAGAATTATTATCTGTATCAGTGACAGTATTGGTACTAGCACCAATATCTGTACTGACACCACTATCAATAGTACCTGTATCAGTGCCAGTATTGGTACTGGTACCAGTATCTGTACTGATACCACTGTCAATATCAGTACCAGGGTCTGTATCAATCCCAGGGTTGATACTCATACCAGTATCTGTTTTGATATCAGTATGAATATTAGTACCAGTATCTGTATCAGTGCCAGTATTGGTGCCAGTACCAATATCTGTGTTTATACAAATATCACTTCTAGTACCAGTATCTATATCAGTCCCAGGGTTGATACTGGTACTAGTATTTATATCAGTGCCAGGGTTGATACCTGTACAGGTATCTGTATTGATACCAGTATCAATATTAGTATCAGTATCGGTATTGGGACCAGTATTAGCATCAGTATCAGTATCAGTATCAGTATCGTCTTCGTACAAATATCACATATGGTATCTGGTGTTGGTGAATGCTTTCACCAACTAATGCCCTATTTGGATAACATAATTGACACCCTATAATAAGCTTATACCAAAGTCCAGGTATCACAGTCAGCCTCAGTGAAGAAATATCCCAATCAGCCATTATATTATGACTTCCTGCCTAATAGACTTCAGAGGTCCACCAGACCATTGTAGGTGTGCTGTGGTATCTGGCACCAAGATGTTAGCAGTAGATCCTTTAAGCCTAAGATCGGAACTGAAATTTGTTTTCCAGCACATCCCACGGATGCTTTGGGAATTTGGTGGCCAAGCCAACACCATGAGCTTGAAGCTCTGTTCCTCCTGGCCACCTTCTTCCATTCATCCGTGGTCCAGATCTGATGCTCATGTGCTTTTTGGAGGTGCTTTCAATAGTGGACAGGGGTCAGCATTGGCACCCCTACCAGTCGGAGCCCCAACAAACTGCAATGCACCCTTTTTTTCAGATCCAACATTAGCTTTTTTTTAGAAATTTGAGCTCCAGCTCCTCTGTTGGATTGGACCACCCGGGCCAAACCACAAGCGCTGCAGTTTTGGTGATGCTCCAGCTCAGTCTGGTCATCACAATTTGGCCCTTGTCAAAGTCTCTAGCATCCTTACGCTTGCTCATTTCCTCTGCTTATAACACATCATCTGCTAAGGCAAAATGTTAACGTGATGCTTAGCATATCTCACCCTCTGACAGGTACTGAGGTAATCTGTGTCATTAATTTCAACCAACAGGACTCAAAGACAGCTGATCTGGTATTCGCGGATCTTTAAGCTGTTTATGTATGCATGCATTCTTACAAAAGCGTTGGTTTAATTACCTGCAAGTAACACAATGCTCTCAAATAAGCAAAACAGTTCCACTCACATTGTTTCCAACAAGACAAAGAAAGAGACTTTCTTAATACCTCGGAAAACAAAATAGCCTCCCTCTGCAGTTGTCACTCATTACGATATGTTGAGAATACTTTTGGAAAAGGTTAGTCAGTTAAACCCCTGGCTGCTTCCTGCAGGCACATGTGCTCTTGCACACCTTGGGAATACTCTTAAAAGGATTCCTGAGTAATTGTCTATGCTGCAGTAGAAACTGGGAATGGAGGAAAATGGACTGTAAAGACTGAAAGGGTACGGCGAGAGCAGTGGGAACATAATGGCCAATGAGGGCGACGTGGGGTTAATGCAGCGCTGTTCTCTTGGATATTATTGAGCAAATAAAACACTGTGTCCTATTAGCATGTGGAACATAGCAAGCAGGGGAGGAGGAATCACCCCTTGAGTAGTTTTTATGTATTTATTTATTCATTATCTTAGCATTTGCTCTCCGGCGAACTGAGGACTTTTTAAGTCTTTGTCCTGCAGAGAAGCAGTCGTCAGCTAGCTTGTTACACAAATAAAGACACTAATGACGCAGAGATATTCTGATGTGACGAAAATGTCTTTGGGATGTAGTAAAACAACACAAGAGCTCCGGAGCTAGAAGCATTTTTCCCCTCATCCTCCCTGCCTGTTTTATATGTTCTCACATGGGAGACGTTCAGAGAGTCCCCGCTGTGTTTGCTGGCTGCTGAGCTGAGTGAATGGCACCCAGTAGCATTGATTTGCAGCGCGGGCCGCAGATCAAACCGCAGGACAAAAGACTAGGCATGAGGACAATGGAGGAACACAGTGGGCCGCGAGGGAAACGAATGACAACCGGTCGATCGGGACGACCACAAACAACCACAGTCACACACGTTCCAGGAAGGAACAGGCCTCACAACATGCGACGAGGGAGGGCGGCGAATCAGCTGTGGATACAGGAGAGAAAAATGTCCAGAGGAACGCAGGTTACTGTTCTGCTTCTTTTATTTCTATTCTTTTCATCACCCCTCTTCCTCAACCGTCCTCTTCTCTATACTCCTTTCCCCTCCAACCCCTCCTCCCTGGCAGCAGACCATGAAGAAAGTAAATATGTGCACGAGGTAAAGCAATCGGTTAACCTTTGAAATACCCTGGCAATGAGATCCGCCGCTCTTTACTCTTTTCAGCCACACAGAAAAAGAAGAAGGAGGAAAAAAAACACACACACAAGGTTGGCCACCACTTCAGAGGGGATATTCAATATCCATGAGCTTTTTCATTTCACACTGATGAATAATTCAGGGTGACCTGCCCACCACTGAGAGGGAGAGAGAGACACATAAAAAAGGGGGGAGGGAGAGACACAAAAAAAGAAGGACCAGGGAGGTGTGCAGAGGTAGTTGTCTGATTTAGTGGATGCAGCTGTTGCTGTTAGACGTGCACAAAAACCAATCTCCTCCCCAGCTGCCATGGAGAGCGGAATAATACGCGGCAGAACTGACAACGGATAATTGGGGAGATTATATCAAAGTGCTGCCATTCTTACAGCTAGCAAGCGGCGGGCACTATCGTTGCTACCCTGTAAACAAAACAGACCTGGACAGGGAGGCTGGGAGAATAAACATGACAATGTGATCCCTAGAAATAGCTGGGAGATTCCTCTCACCAATCATAACATCACAAGAAGATGGCACATACACTCAAGGTCTGGGGCACTTAAACACACACACACACACTCTCATAACTAGCCATTAGTGTGTAGCAGTGATCTTTAGGCATGTGGGGATCAGGCCGGGGCAAACGTGGAGGAAGTTGGATTCTAATCAGCTGACTTTGCGTCACAGTGACACTTTCCTACTCTTCAACTTGACGGATGCTTCCCTCACTTTGCATTCTACTGACTCTTAGCAGTGTTTCTTTTTTTTGCCATTTCAAAACTAATATGGAAAATATTGACTCTCCAAATATCAGTTAAAACATCAAAAGATCTCTGAAGTGCTACAAAAAACAAATATATGAGCTGAAAATGAAAACAACTCACTGGACTTCCCAATTCCCAAAAGATGGGTTGAGTAAAATGGTAAAAGCAGAATTTGATGGTTTGCAAATCATTTAAAACCTTACATTTAATTGAAAATATTGCAAAGACAACGTATCAAACATTAAAACCCAATATTTTTTTTTTTAAGGGAAAAAAATGTTTCTCATTTTAAGTTTGATGCCAGCAAAAAGTTTTAAAAAAAGGTGGAATAGGGACATTTTCTTTGTGGTGTGGTTGTTGACTCTGAACTGAATGCAGATTAGATATCTATATGTGAAGTTTGGGGAGAGGGCATCTAACAGTGGTATGATGGACATCTTGTTAACTCGCCCAAAATGTCTTGTTAATACTGATATTTTGTTATTCTCATTATTTGTGCATTATTTTTTATTGTCTATACGGTATTTTTCTTCTCTGTTTGTTGTTTTGTCTATTTGTCTGTTTGTTTTTTATTATTTTTCATGCCGGTCAAACTCACACATTTTATCGTTCTTTATTATTTTATTTTTTTTAACTCTTCGGCCTGGCACTATTTGTTCCTGTATCTTGTGGATATGTGCTGTTGAAAATTTAAACTCCAATAAAATGCATCTCCCAGTCAATGAGGTTAGTCTGCAACAGGTTAGCAAAATGACTGGGTATAAAAATGGGCAATCCAGAGAGGCTGAGTATCTCAGAAGTAAAAATGGGAAGACTTTCACTGACTCTTTAAAAGACTGGATGAGGAAGTGGTTCAGCAATTTCAAAATTATGTTCCCCAGCGTAACATTACATCTTCATCGACAGTACTTAAAATCATTCAAAGATTCAGAGAAATCCCTGTAAAAAATGGACCAGGCATAAAACCAAGACTGGATGGCTGTGATCTTCGGGCCTTTAAAAACGGACATTGGGGCGCCGTTGGCTAAGCGTTCTAAGCGTGCGCCACATATACAGAGGCCATAGCCCTCGTTGCAGAGGTCGTAGGTTCGATTCCAACCTCAACCATTTACTGCAGGTCCTCCCCCACTCTCCACTCCCCAAATTTCCTGTCTCTCCTCAGCTGTCCTGTCCGATAAAGGCGCAAGTGCCCCAAAAACATATCTTTAAAAAAAACAAAAAAAAACGGACATGACTCTGTAGTGGAGGTCACTGCATGGGCTCAAAATCACTTTGAATACACGGTCTTTGAACAAAGTTTGTCGCTGCATCCACAAATGCAGGTTCTACGTGTTCTATGTAGAGCAGAAACCATATATGAACATGATCCAGAAATGTTTATCAACATTTGATATGTTGTCTTTGCAATATTTTGAATCAAATATAGGCTTTCAGTGGCGCTGGTGGCCTAGCGGTCTAAGCGCCCCACATACAGAGGCTACAGTCCTCGTCGCTGGGGTCGCCCGTTCAATTCCCGGCCTGTCTACCATTTCCTGCATGTCTTCCCTCACTCTCTACTCCCCACATTTCCTTTCTCTCTTCAGCAGTCCTATAAAAAAAAAGAAAGGCAAAAAGCCCCAAAAATATAACTTAAAAAAAAAAAAAGGCTTTAAATGATTTGCAAACAATCAACATTTCAGACAGCGCCCTAACTTTTTTGGGGAAATGAGGTTCGTAATGCTCCCAGTCAGAACACATACTTTAGTTTTTACCTCTTGTGTGTCTTTATTCACACCAGTATCTTGGCCCACAAAGACAAAACAGTTCTTATGTATGACATTTTTTTCTCTTCCTGGAATCAAAATAAATTGTTGACGCAGTAGAATCCCTTCAAGGTGAGTAAGACCCCTCCACTTACCGCGGTCCTGCTCACCCAGTTGGGATTATATTTTGCATTAACACTCACATTATCCCTCACATATGACCTAGCTAGCAATTTTGGATTGTTATTGTATTTGTGTGTGAAAATTCTCACGCTCAACACAACTGGCTGCTCAAAAAACTAATCAATATCTGCTACAAGACTCCCCCGTGATTTATGTTTTTAAAAATAGCCCTTCAATATGTGGAAGAGAAAACTGCACTCCAATTTCCATTTTAATGGAAACTTTGAGTACCAACCCCATACTCATTTTTAATTTGCTCCCCTCGCTCTCATTCAAAACGGATGTTCAGAAACTCACTTTTTAATGATTCCAAACTGCTGAAAATGTTTTCCCATACATGAATCATAAATAAAATCAGATTTGAAAGAGTTTAAATTCATCTGATTAAAAAACAGATTCAAAGTGATGCAAACTCCAAAGAATTTCAGTGGACTCATGTACTGTAACAGCAGCAGTCTTACAGTCAATGGAAGAAAAACAAAGACCTAAGGTCCACTTTTGGACCATGACATTTCTGACCCTAGAGTGGAGGTCAGCTGCTACTATCGCGCACGCTAACAAACACACACTGAAACACTCAAGCTGTCACAAGCAGGAGGAGACCAGCTGTTCCTCATTCGCTTAAAGGCCCTGTTCCCTCCATGGGTTGGCGGGCTTTGCAGAACCATTAATCCCTCTGTGAACACAACCAATGGTTTGGAAAGATCAACCATGAGAAAGCAGCGAGGGAGAGGAGAGGAGAGGAAAAGAGAGTGGGGCTCCACAACACTTTTTTCTTTCACTTGTTTTTTTTTTTCTGGGAAGAAAAAATAAAAAACAAGTACTGCAGTGGAAAAATAGATTTTCCTGGCCATATTTCCCCAGAGACACAAACAATACAGAGGCCGAGCGGAGATGGAGCAGCAGATAGTTCATGTAACATTTACCAGCTTCTCGGGAAACTGGAGACACATTGACAGATAAGCCTGAATGGCTCAGGTTTATACTGTGCAGCAGGAAAATGTAACTATTGTTTTGAATTTGCACTTACACCGGAAAATTATATTCAAAGTTAAGCTATTACGATGATGATTAAATGCTCTATTTCAACTTTGATTTGAAAGGATCAGCTTCAGAATAAAATGCCAAATCAGCTAAATTTGATTATTATCACACAAGAGCATTTTTAACCCCACTACTACATCGCACAGCTACTTTCCAGATAATAACCCCTGACCGCTGCCATGTGATCTGAAACCTCTTGTCTGTCTCCACTCATTCATATCAGAGGGATTAAAGGGGATGACACACACTCCCACTCACACGTGATGCCTGAATAGTAGCATCCACACACACAAAACACACAACACACACACACATGAACATACAGATCCATGCTTACACGCACATAAACACACAGATGGCTAGTAGGATTTCACTCCTCTAATTCTCAGCCTATTCCTAGACAGGTAACGTAAGCCTTTAGCCCTCCACAATAAGAGCCTTTAACCCATTACTGCATCAATAACAACAAGTGAGGACAGGGTCAGTGTGCAGCGAGGTCAGGGAGAAGAAGAACAGGGGGATGTTTTACTCCAGGACTTAGATGTGGAGATAAAACAATGTCTGTGTTTATCCACATATGATAAACTTCTTGAGAACTGCTGAAAGTTCACCAGAGATGACTCAAAAGTAGAACAACCAATGGCAGAATCACTGAATTTACAGCACTTCGTGGCCTTTTTGCAGAGGTAGAAGACCGAGGATTTCATCAGCTACTTTGTCCATGTATGATGTGATCTCTACACACATTCACCGTCAGTGACATGAGTTTTACAACACACATAAAGACTTCTGATGCTAGTCTAATGAGTGTGCTTGGTTTGACAACCCACTCAGGTGGATGAAGACTTAGACATGAAAAAGACATCACTGCATGCACAGGAGTGTGCCAATTATTAATCATTACTTAAGTTAGAATCGTTGGGTAGAGAATATTAATATAAATATGAATCTATGCTCTCACGTCTGACCCTCATGTGTGCATAAACCACATGTTTTTAAATACAAATGTATACAAATAATGATCAGTAGCAAGACCATTTTTCGTATTTTAATATTTCATATTAAAAAATAAGAGTGGAGTCTACTCTGGAAAAATATTGTGTGGTGTTCATCACACAGCCAGTTACAACTGGAAGTTTTCTCCACAGTCTGCTTGGCTGCAAGGACATTTTATTATGATAAAAACAAGTTAAGGGAACAAGTTGAAGATTAAAGAAGAATAAGTGTTAAAAATAAATGCTAATCTGATTAAAAAAGTAACTAATAATTGGGGTGCTGATGGCCTAGCAGTCTAAGCGCCGCACGTATAGAGGCTTTAATCCCCGTCGTAGAGGTTCGCCGGTTCGACTCCCGGCCGGTCGACCGTCCACTCCATGTCTTCCCCCATTCTCAACTCCTCACCCTTCCTGTCTCTCTTCAGCAGTCCTATCTAATAAAGGCAAAAAAGCCCCAAAATTTGTAAAAGAAAATAAAAAAAGTAACTAATATAAAGTTTAGAGCGGTCAACAAGAAATGGTTTGGTTTACTGCAGGAGTGAAGTCCAAAAAGGGGAATACCACTTATCGCCACAGTTGTCGCCAAAGAGATCAACGCAAATATCTGAAAGATTGCTGCTTTATCATATGTTTAAAGCTCCTGTAAGGAGTTTTTAGCCAGTGACGAAATAGACTGAGATCAATATTGGTGCCTCTATATGACCTACAAAAGCAAACAAGACGATAAGGAAGCAGAGTGATCATTTCTTTAAAGTGATTCAATATGCCTGGCCCCCCCACGGTGAGGTAGGTGTCAGATGAGGTGATAGCTAAAACAGCCTTTGTTTACATTTTCTATGACTAAGATTCACAATGAGTGATACATCTAACTCTCAAAAGATTTTTCGTGTACAGGACAAAATCAGAAAATGTGTACCGTTTGTCCACAGGGGGCGCAAAAGTCGGCGCAAACAGTTCCTCGCAGGAGCTTTAAAATCATCATAACAGATATTTAATTAGTAGTCAAAGCCTGATGTCGGAAATCTATGACCTGCTGTCATTCCTGAACTGAAGATATTTCCACGTGTTGCTAGTTTAAGGTTACTTTTTGTCTTCACTCTCAAGTTCTGCAAAGGAAACACAGGATCAGTTTGACGGAGGGTCAGGTGACTTGCCCGTAAAGGTCACGCTCTGTACTCTTTGGCCACAGGAACTCTTTGTTGTCTTGTCGGAATCATTATCATACTTTCTGTCTGCACTAAATATGCACTGCAAGTCCAAAAGGAAGAAAGAGACAAATAAAGGAAACTTAAGGTCATGTCCCCATGTCCTGCTGTCACATTCAGCTGGCCTGTGATGAAGACAAACACTTCCTGCTGCTGAGTGAGGGACATCTGTGGCAGGATAGTGGGAGGGGGAGGCAGCAGCATTGTGTGTCTTCCACCAACCCACACACGTCCATATATCATGCGACAGAAATACTTTGGGAGCTCTTCGTTTGAACTTCACAACCTCTATACATACGGTGAGAAATCAGAGCAAGGGAAACAGACGCTAACTTGTTTCTAGAACACCCACACAAAATAACGTAGTGTCCTCACACAAAATTTAAGGCCTCACTGACACACAGGGAATGTTTTCCTCCCGATAAGCTAGAGGAAAACAGGCAAGAGTGTACTCTGAAATCAATGTCAGACACCTGAACAAAGTAGTTTAGCCAAGGACAGCTGAGAGCACATTAGGCATGCATCCTCGTGGATGTCCTTCCAAACACAGGCTGGGAAATTAAAATCCCATTCAGGCCCCCCACGGGAGCAATGCACTAGAAGGTTACATAACTGTCAGCGGCAACACTGATGGCTTCCTGTCAGAAAGGGAGGAAAAAGGGGTCTGCCAGGAATGAGTGGATACAAGCAGAGAAAGCAGACTTAAACAGGTGAGCTGACATTTCCAATATGGCTTCAAGGAAGCAGTTGCCAAGTTCTTGTCACTCTCCTTCCTCGAAGCCCTGCCCCCAACACTTCATCTCCTAATTCTCCAGCCCAGAAAAGCACAGCTGAAGATGTTCCCAGGATTATCTCCACAAGGAAACCACGTGCCGGTATTTGTAAGCAACATGCAAGCCTCCATCTTGGTCAATCTACCGAGCACGCATACAACAATCACACCCCTAATGATTGGGTTGGCTACTCTGCCTCACGTGACACTGAAGTTCGGTTTACCCACCTGTGCTGCTCTGTGGGATGCCACTGACGGACAACTCCATGGCCAATGCGAGTGCTGCACGGCGCTCTCTGGAAGGGAACTGTTGCAACTAAGCTCGACTCAACCGTTTAATGCCATTATTAACAGTACTTACAGCTTTAGCCAACCAAGAAAGCGCCTGGTGGAGAGGACTCCACGTACAGGGCCCTCCCACCAGCTCCTTTTAAATGAAAATTTCAAGGAGTTACTCATTTCCCCACCGCTCACATCTTTTCTTTCAAAAATCTACTGTGAGAATAAATAAGATTTCAACTCCATAAAAATGTGGATGTTTCAGTCAGAGGCTGTGTGTAAATTTACACTTTGATGTAAGATGATAAGAGAAGGCTGGTTTGTGTTAGAAGAACAACCGATTTATTCAGTGGGTGCAAAAGGAATGATGTGTCAACTTTTCATCAATATGCATGTTTGAACATAAAACACCATGCATGTAATAAGAGAGGCTCTTCACTGGTGTGCTCGAGCCTTTGCACAAAAATGAGAAGCAATCTCTTGAGATGTTCAGAGAGCGAGCGAGCGAGCGAGATGGAAAGAGACTTAGAGTAATGTTTTCATTAAGTGCTCCACGACATCTTATTTTTTTCACTCGATTTCCTCCTGCTCCAAACTGAAAATGGCTGCTGAAATAAAAAAGAGAGTAACAAGTGCACAAAATAAATGCACAACACTGCAGGCACGGCTCCACTCTTTCCCTTTCCTTTAACGTGAAGATTATCTATCTCTGATTACCAGCGAAAACCTAGGTTGCCTAGCAACACACAATTAAGAAGTATGCTTTACGATCGGCAGCGAGGGCCATTATCAGATGAAGTTACTGAAGCAACAAATGTCAGCTACATGCAAATGAGTTTGTTGTGCTAAAAGTGTACCCCCTTCTAAATGCTCCCTCCCCCTCCTCTGGATCTTGCACCTCGCTGCAAATTTCTTTGACAACACATGAAGAGAGGCCACTTCATAAAAGTCATTACTCTATAACAAGCAGAGCAGCACAGAGAAGCAGGCAAGATGCACTGTTACCCGACTACAATGACGTTTAGAGGATTTAAGTCTTCTTTAAGCTCATCAGCAGGGGAACGTATCAACTTATCACGGCAGAACCAAGGTGTCTATGTGTAGAAATGATGCCTTTCTAAAGAGTCCTCTGTTACAGCTGAACATAAAAATCTACAGCAGTATTTTTTATTAAACTCATATAAAGCAAACAAGTTGAAAAAGGCCACTTAAACCGTAAGCTAATTAAAGTTAACCACACTAAATATATTAAAAGAAAAGTCTTGTTAAAAAAGTAGAAACTGCATCATAAAAAAAGCAAAATGTGGTAGCAAGAATTTCAAAAGCATAACCTTTCTTCCATTGCTGTGACTCTTCTACATGTAAATCTATTTCTAAGCAGCACCAATCACAGCTAATCCAACACTGTGAAACTCCTAGTGACCTTGACTTGGAGAAGTTTAGAAAACTGGTAAATAAATGGATTGAAAACTTTTACCAATGCTAGAACACAACCAGAATTTCAAAGTGACAACAGGGTGTCTATAAAAAAAGAAACAACAGCTACCTATTATAGTCTCTACGCACAAACATCCAATTAGGGTAATTGGATTTGACGCAGTTAAGCCCCTGATTAGGAGAGAGTACAGTGTAAAATAGAATGACAGCCACTCTGAATCAAGTAAATAACTTTTACAGACTAATGATGATATGGAAATTTGTGCTTTTGAGAGTCTTGTCAAAAGAAGAGCTGTAGGAGTGTACAGCCATGCTGAATTGCTATGCCATTTTCTGTTAAAATTCCATTACATGAACAAACAAACTTTAACAAAAAAAGCAAGGTGAAGCTACAAAATAACTCCCACTGAAGCTGAAAAACGACTGACAACAAACCTCAGTGAAAGACACACAGAAATAGGTTGACCTTAATAACTACTGCTGGTGCTGCTGTTGAGAAATATTTCATCTCGATGATGAGACAGGATCCCCTCTGGCAAATGACACAACCATGTTGCAATTCATGTATAAACAGTTGAATATTTAAAAGAAAAAACTCTCGGAGCTAAGCTGCTTAACTTGTCAGATGCATCTTACATGCTACTCCTCCATTCAAAAGGGCTGTCAGAGTGATTTTTTTTGTAGTATGGCAAAAGTATTTATCACATTCTGAAATAAAACTCAATATTCATCTAATCTCTAGCTAAGCAGAATCAGGAAGAATAAAACTTATACTAATAGCTTAGGCGAAAACAAAGCAGCTACAAGGACAACAGGGAAGAAGTTTAGAAGAAATTAGTAAGGAATTTGGGAGACGGCATTACTTGTGTCAGGCGTGGTGGTCATGGTTGAAACTATGACGGGTGGACCAGTGCGACGTCCAACCATCTTGTTGTTGTTAAGGCTTTGCACTTGGAGAGTGGCTGCAGAAGTTGCCGCAACGATGGTACTCTCAGGGGCAGCACTGATCCCCTTCCGGAGAAGTTGGGGGCTGTGAAGTGGACTCGCAGCTGCTACTGGTGATGCCGGGGGAAGGTTGGGGGCTCTCTTCATCAGCTCCATGGGGGAGTAGGAGCCAGAGAAGGTTTTAGGTGCTGCTCCAGGGGTTCCCGGAGTTGGTGGAGGCTGTTGTCCAAGAGCAGACATCGCAAGACCAGTGTGGGCATTGTACCCCATGCAGAGGGGTCTTGCTTGAGTCATAGCACTGCTGTATCCTCCGGGACTGACTGGAAAAGCTCCAGTCGCCAGGGAACGTGCTCCTGGGTAGGTGGTGGTCTCCAAAAGGTGTTGGGAAGGAGCGCTGCTGGGTCTTCTGCCAAGGAACTCTCCCATTCTTGGGGATACAGTCTGGATGGTGGTGGGAGGTTGCTGCATCAGGCCGGGGTCCATGGTCAAACCCTGGGGCTGCATGTAGAGGTCGTTGCGGTGGGTGAAGCTGTTGGATCGGGCACGTGTGGCTGGACCGCCTGTCTTACAACCAAGTACAACTCGAGACAGAATTCGGGCCTGGGCCAAATTAGGGGCCACAGCACGGACATCGTGTTCTTCCATCATTCCAAGTGTCGGAGTGGAATCAAAGCCATGTTGCAGCAGGAGAGTGATGGTACTCTCAGCCATGCCTTCAGCTCGCAGAAAAGACAAGAAAGCAGGGTCCACCATCCTCTTGGGGTCTGCAGCGCTTGGATGATGAGGAGGCATACCAGGAGGCATTCCAGCTGTGGCAGCTATCATTGCTGAGCTGGGGTCATAATTTGGGTCATAAGGTAGCCGCTGGGAAGCTACAGCTCCGTAAGCTCGAGGGGGAAATCCGTCCATTCCCAGAGAAGCTGGATCCACCGCTGAACTGGTGGCAGCTGGCAGGTGGGTGTCCAGAGACAAGTTGTTGATATTGTTATAAACTTGGCGAGAGAGAGCCGAGGGCTCAGCGGCGTAAATAGGTAGAGGGGGCTGAACCCCGTAGTGTGCAGGAGACGGAGAGCGGCCACCAATACGCTGGACGTCTGGGATCATCTTAGATGCCAGAGTTTCCCTGTACAAACGGCTCAGCTCAAGAACGGGAGGGGGAGGAGGGGGCGGAGGAGGAGGGGGAGGAGGAGGTGGAGGGGGCGGAGGTGCAGGGGTAGGTGTAGAAGCGGAAGCTAGCACGGAAGGTGTGGCCCTTCCTTGTCCTTGATCCCAGGTAGGCCTCACCCCCCCAGCGCTGGGCCCATAATGCGAGGCTGATCTGCTGCGCAGGTGTTGGTTATCCCTATAAAACCCTGACTCTTCAGGTGCCACACCACATAGGGTAGCGTTTGCCAGGTAGTAATCCTGAGGTGGTGCAGAAGCCCTGCCTGCCATCACTTGTTCAAGGTAGAGGCTATTGCTCAGATCAGGCGCAGAGTTCTTCTTCAGTATGTCTTGGAAATGCTGGTCCTGCAGGATCTGACTGTAGAGGGATCCTGGATCCAGTTTCCCACCAAGATTTGGTTGATGGTGATACCAACCTCCACAGTCTCCCACTGGAAAAGAATTCCTACGCCCTGCAATGGTGCCACAGTAGTGACAGCGACTTGCTGCTCTGTCGTTCTGGCCCTCTGTCCATTCAGGACCACGCAGGCCCAGAGAGCCTCCAAAATGCGACTGCTCACTTGAGTTAGGCATCAGTGAAGACAACAGAGTGAAGAGCTATAAAGGCGGAAAATAGAGCCTGGTATAGTGTTTCAACTCTCCTGTTACACTGACCCCCAATCAAGAGGGAGGAGTGAAGAGGAGAGGAGAAAAGGTGAGGTATGAGGTACCCTTTTACCTGATCTGCAGCTGTAGATCCCCCCTCCCCTCACTCTTAACTCCATGCTATCATGTAGCTCCCTGCTGGCGGCCTATCTAAATAATTCAGCCCTGGAAACATTAGAAATCCACGAGGACAGAGGCACATTATGACAAACACAGAAAAACCACACATACACACACTCAGAGAGAATAAAAACACACCTTTAGGGCGAGGCTCTACTCCTTTCTACAGCAGGGATCATGCTTGTGCTGGCCATCACTCGCTTACATCCCAAACTAACAGCGCGGGCAAAGAAATTGGGGTAAAAACACATGCCGGACAATGCCAACAGAATGGAGGAGGGGACGAGACGGAGTAATCCAATGGGGTTGATGCACGCCATTGGCAGGGACGGTCCTCTCCTCCACAGCGCTTGCCACAAGGGGATTAGCGTCAAACTAAAACCTGCTTAAATCCACTGCCCCCTGTGACATCACTTGAACCAGATAGTGTACACTGCCAGCATGCTGCTGAGGCCACTGGGATGCATTCATGGATTGTAAAGCAACAGTGTTTGCACTTCTTAGTGGTTACTACCAACCCTTCAATTGCCTGCAGCTGGCATTCCTCTAAGAATGAATGGATCTCCCCTGAAGGACCAGGGAAGCTTGTGACCAACATGCTGGTTGAGCGAGTCTCCGGAGAGAGAGGGGGAAGGGGGAGAGTTGCAAAGGCAGTTCTCACAAGTACTAATGAGGGTCAGATTTAATCCTGTGGCTACTAGAAGGAGGCCAGGAGATGCTCCACTTGTATCATGGAGAACTCACAGCCTCCTCTACTGGGCAACATCAGATTGACAAACGTGAGGACACAAATGCAGATACACACACAGGATATGAGAAAACGTGCTACTAGGCAGTGCCTTTAAAAGAAATCAAGTTATAACAGATCATGTTAAATTAAGTGGCTGTTTTATTCTTTTTGTTAGATGTATGTGCGGGCTACAATCAACTTTAGATTATGTGCTGCTTATAAGGCATTGGAGAATAGTGGAGAAATGGCTGCCAAAGTTTATCCTAAGCCAGATATTTGAGACTTTTGCAAGATATCTTTGTTTTGTTCAGCAACCATTACAAAAAATAAAAACATATTCTAAATACTGCGATATAAAGGAAGGAAACAAAAAATCCTAAATTGTAAGAAGCTCCAGATCATTTATCGACCTTTATTTAGCTGAAATTGTTCACCAGAATTGCTTTATTTTTCAACACATCACCATCACTGTCTTAAAATTTAAAGCTGCTAAGAGGAACATTTTGTTTGTTTTGATTTTGACGCCCCCGTAGACAAAATTACACATCTTGTCACTTTGCTGATTTTGTCCTTTTTTTACTTACTGTAAGTATTTGCTTTTGAAAATGCAAATAATCTAGAAGTCATTCATGTTGGGGGAACTGTGGGAGTGAAGGAGCGGATCACCAACGTATTTTTTGGAACTGTCAAAAATTACTACAATTTTGGTTAAATATTTCAAATATTATGAAACAAATTCTGGGACTGTCAATTCCATTAACTTTTGTTTTTCTTTACTTGGGTGACCTGCCAGATGACTGAACAGGAGACACCAAATGTCTCTTAAAAATATTTATTATTGCTGCTAAAAAAATCCCCTGGAAATTGTTACAGGCAGATCCACCCACAGTACAAAATTGGTTTGAAATCATCAAAGAAATCAAAAAAGAAAAAATGACTTTCCTGCTAAGATTAAGAAAAGATTTGTACATTACAGGGTGGGAAAATGGACACTATATTTTTTGGAATAGAGGATGTGTGTGGCGGCTGCTCCCCTTCTTACTATTGAAACATTACTAACCTCCATTTTACTGTACAAAACCTATGACTGTGGAACTTATCGGAAACTGTGAATATTACAAGTCTGGCAATCATGTTGATGTTTTTGTTTTTTGTGTTTCTTCTGTCTTTTGTTTGTGCTTAAAATGAAAAATGCAATAAAATCTAAGTTATAAAAAAAAATGCAAAGAAAAGCTGCTTCTTGATCGAGCAACTCAATCACGTGGTCTGACACCTACCCCCTCGGTGGTTCTGGGTATTAAAAATTACAATGTAAACTGCTGGTGGTCTTGGTGTTTTTTTGGTAGTCATAAAGAAGCATCACTCTTCATTTCAATCTTTTTCATGACCAGTTAAAAAATTCCTTACTGGAGCTTTAAAGTCAGCATGGAGCAGGATTTGCAGCAGAAAAATATGTACACTTTTCAAACTGTCACATGTGAAAGAGCATCATAATAGGGCCGTGCTTTGCTTGCCTTGGAAAAATCTGGTTTCATGAAATGAACCAGCATTAGCTGCACCTCCACCAGCTGAGTCTTATTTCCCCTCACAAAGCTTCCACTTTGCTTCACTCACACACCAGATGTACAACAGACCAGATGTGGCTTATCTGAAATGTTGGCATCGGGAAGATAACTGTCGGTGTTTACTTGCCATGACAAGAGCAATGTAAACAAAAAATGGCAGCAGGAGGAGAGGAAAAAGGGAGCTTTGATAAGTGTGTGATGGGAAAAAAGCTGATAACGCGTGGGCTGCCAGCTTTGACTTTACCTTTTAGACGGACAGTGTCGGATAGGACAAGACAGGAAGGGAAGGGGATATGATTGGACTGCACTGGACTGTGACAACTAGATGGCTACATGCCTGTTTATATTCTGAGTTATTTTTGTTTGAAAAAGGGAAACGGGTTTGAAAGGGAGAGTTTTTGCAGCAAGGACATTTTTTTTTTTGTGCGTTCTCCTGAAGCTGAGACACAGAGACAGCGTGACTGAGTCGAGCTAAATTTATTACTGTTTAGAGCTGACAAGAGACTTTAACAGAAGTGTGTCTCTTTATGTTGTCCCCACTACCTGTCAAGTCACAAAGGGAAATGCAATAACAAGCTTGTTTTCATTTCAGAGCCTAAGTGATGCAATCATGATATAACATCAAAAAACAGAAATCAGATTGTTTCGTAATGGAGCATCCTAATTGAGGAACATTAAGTAGGTCAAAACAAAAATAAATCAGAACAGTTTCATTTTCGCGATGGCCCCTGGCAGTCCAGAATGATGCACATCTGAAGGATGGTTTCTTTCATTAGAGGTAAAGCATACCTAGCAATTTCCTTGTAGTGATTTCTCAGCGCTGTCCTCCTAGGTCTGAGTCTCCCTGCGCTTTTTTGTCAGCTGTAAAACACACCATTAATCACTGTGTTGTATCTCTCCGCGGCGATCGTCGACAATAACTTCTTTTAATAAGCCCCTTCCAGGCCCGTGTGTCACTCAGATCCCCGCTTCCTGACAAAATATTAATAACAATAATAAACATCTCAAGTACAGCTGGGCTTGTGTTGCTAAAACTGAAACAAGGATATGGCATATCATATCTCTAGCCATGCAAATTGCTGCATTTCCCACTATTCATAAGCAGGAGAAGCTGGGGTACCATATTCATCTTGTCTACATTCTCTGATATGCCTCTCATGAGAGCTGCTCCATAATTAAGTGAGCATGCTATATTACACTCATCAAGCAACAGGGACCCTGTACTTGCTAGCATGAATAATACAACAGAAAAGAAAAGAAAGCCCAAACTTACACAGCGGATATTTGGTCAACAGCATCAGAATCGGTGCCAAGACTTAGTTTGCTAGCTCGCAGCCAATCACACGGCTCTGTAAAAGACCTCTAGGTACAATGTGTTCAACAGACGTCCAGCAACAGTCGTGCCTTTGGAGCAATCTGGCCATCTTTCTAGGGCACAGGACGCTAACGGCGGGACTTGGCAGGCCGTGGCGGCAGAGATAGCTGCAGAATGATTTAGATAGCTGCAACTCTACAACTGCTGATCCATTAAACTTTCATAGGGACTTCATAAATTAAAACCATGACTGGAAGAACTTGAAAATTCTACTCAATTACTGTGATTGTACAGTATATTAAAGTTTTAACGAGCCTCTGGGCCTTTCCTCGCTCTAGCTCAAGCACAAGGAGGAAGAGGAGGAGGGGGGGAGTGATGAGGAAAGGAAAAACACATGGTACTAATTCTGGGCCGATGGCTTTGGAAAGGGGTTCACATCTGTTGTGTTATCAAGACGCTGTCCTCCGCCTCTTTACCACCTCGCATCTCCGCACGTTATGATACAGCATGTCACACATTCGCACGGGTGGGAGGAACGCGGGGCAGAGCGAGAGCCGCTACTGCAAACCTTTTCATCAGCAAGCCGAGACCTTTGGTAGACTCTGTGAAGCAACTGATTAGACTTTTGTCTTCCATTTTAGCAGGTTGGTTTGTTCCCCCTGTTTTGCCTTGTGTGCGCAGCCCCGCGCTCCGCCTGCCTATCATTATCAAGCCAGTGGCCCATACTGCATCACAGATGGGGCAGACAGAAGGGAGAGACGACAGCCCGCGTGCTTTTTGGAGAGACGAGGAGTGTGCAGCTGAGTGAGAGGAGAGGGAGGGAAGACGAGAGAGAGAGAGAGAGAGAGAGAAGAAAGGAGAGTGCAGAAAATGAGATTTGCTTTCACGTCACTGATGAAAAAACGATATGGAGTGTAGTTAAACGAAAGGACACTTTTACAATATGTTCAACAGAGCTGTGGTCAGAAACAGAGATGTAGGCGGGTAATTGTATGACATACTAAAAATATTATATGGCATTTATGTACATCTCCTGTGTTGTTAATGTAGGGTTTACAAAGGTCAGTATGCTCTCTTGGACTTTTATATTACAAACCTGACGACAACGTGTTGTTTTGTTTCATCTAGTAAAATAAGACCAATGACATTTTTATCCTCTTTAATCGCAGCCTTAAAATGTTAAACTGTATAAAACATGGACACAGTCTCGGTGACATCACCAACTGGTTTCTGAAGCGAGATTACCACGCTCAACAAAACAGCCGCCATATTGGAAATGTGGACTCCCTTCTCTCCCCCTCTTCTTTCTATCTATCTTTAATGCCTTAATGTTTATTTAACTTTATTTATTTAACTTAATTTAGTCTTTGTTTTTGTTTTGTTTTTTTCCTTATTTAAGTAATGTGAGGTTTGGGTGGGAGGGGCTTCGGGTCATGGTCATGAAAAGGCCAGTAAAATTGTTGCATTGTGTTGTAGTGAAGTACTACCATTGGTGCACACACTCTTTGTATCTACTTTTTTACACTGTCAATGCTTACATGCACTTTCATACACAAAATCAATAAAAAGAATTGTGAAAGTAGAAATGTGGACTCCAACTCATTTTTGGGCTGATCCAGAGACAACAATTACAACTTGCCCTCCTGTTCATGAAATGTATGCATAAGGACCTGTGTCCACTAGCAGCACTTTCTGGGTTTCTGGGTCTTAGGTTGCAAAAGTTGACCCATTACACTTACACGTCCCTTAGCTGTGACCGTAAAGTCTGTTTTAAAAAGCTCTGTATGCTTCATATTTGCTTCTTTTTTGGGGAAATTTTCTTTTTATTTTGTGCAGTCAGTGGACACAGGCCCTAACTCTTAACCTTTATATAACCAAACAGAGCAGGTATGGGGATTCCTTTGCTTGTGGAGCCCGCCTCAAGTGGACACACAGTTTTTGCACTTTTGCATTGGCATCTTTTTGCATCAGTGAACATTACCACTTGTGTACAATAATAAAATAAAGCTCCTCTGTATAATGCAATCCAAAATTGGCAGTGTTTTCCAATCACTACGAATATCGAATATAAGTAATCCGCAAAAAAAAATCTGTTTCTTATTGTCAAATAGGGCAGTTTTAATCCTTGATACTACAAATACATTGCAGGAATTAACCAAACCTGAGACAGTTACAGGCTACCTATCTGCTACTGATCCTCAAAACATGGATCCATAAAAATCATATATAGAAAAGACGAAGACTTCGGCTGCTTTACTTCAGTACTGTGCTGAAACTGACCTGAAACACTAAGCCGTCACATGACTGTTAAAACCTATGCCACAAAAGAGCCAAGTATGCAGTCACTTGTTACTCACTTCTACAACATACTTGTAAACTGGGGGAAGGGAAAGTTATTGGTGTGATCCCACTTTTACTTCGAACCACCCTCTGTGTGACCCACTTAGGATCAGGAGAACTTATTCCATTTCAAAATCAGACAAGCTAATTTTTGATACGAGTGTAATCAGAATTAGAATACACTCTGAAAACTTATGATGGATGCTAACTTTTTTTCCTTGAGTATCATTCTGCAAAGGATCACAGACCCATTTGAGATGTTATCAGTTTCATTAGTGGCGTTAGTATCTGTAAAATGAAGTAGTTTCATTCCTAATGCATTAGGATCCATATGAAAAGGATACAAGGTTTGACACCTTGCCTCTGTTTTCTTTCAGGCATTAATCCATAACTCACACACATGAAATCCCACTCTAAGCATAGGCAGACATTACGGGAAAGCTTTAAAAGTAGTCACCTGACTGAGAACTCTGAATTTTGACAGACATCAAGCGCAACTGAAGTTTCATATCTTCCTCAGCGACAGCATGTTCACATCGACAGTCAATCAAAACGAGATTATATTGTTTACCCTGCATGCAAGCTTTACTTTAAAGTTCACTCAACGTAAATTAAAGTACAGATCTGGGATAAGCAAATATAATCATCACTAGAAAAAACAACTGGCTACTGAGCTGCTTCTGTGTTTATTCAGCGACTAATATAGATAAATGAGATTCTTAATTATGCAGCCATAATGTGTGATCGTGTAACACCACATGAATAAATGCAGATGTTGATTAAAACATTATCTGACAAGATTAGAGCAGCTCAAATCAAACCCAGAGGGGGAACAGTGCTGCAGTGTACAAGAAAAACAACACCATCTTAGCAACAAGGAGAAGAAAAAAAAAAGTCTTCATCCTTCCCTCCCGGCCGCTCGCTCGGCCCGGTCGCTGCAGAATGATTAACATTGGTGCAGCTCAAATTAAGCTGAGAACACAAAAAAGGACCTGAGGCCCGCTATGGTGGATCACTCCTCATGTGTGCACATGACAGAAATGAATCTCTTCGCCCCAGAGATAGTGAGAGATAGAGGGATACACAACAGGAAAAAAAAAAACAACGAGTGATGGAGAACAGAGCGAGCTCCTCTCTATTCCTCATGCCGGTGAATTAAATGTGATGCTTCCCAGCAGCTGCTTTGATTGAGCTAACTAGCAGCTTTTGATAGAAACAGTGGCAACCAGCTCCCTGCCACCTTATTCACAGACAGGCCAGATTATGCTAAACACATATCAAGGACTTTAATGGCTTAATCAGCCTTGTCATCTACCCAACGGGTTTCCTTAGATACTGCATTTCTGATCCCTCAAATGCCAATGTTAAGCAGCCAGAATGAACAAGACAGACGAATATAAGATACAGAAATCAAAATTTACACCTCGCATGGTGTTGGAGAAGTGTTTGGAGATGTTTTTCAGAGTCGGGGAAACAATCGAAACAAAGGCAAAAGGCTTTGTTGGACGGAGCAAAGAGAGTGTATCAGCAGACGTATTTTTTTGTTAAAAGACAACGCTCCAGATTTTCAGTTGAAAGAGATTGAAGGGAGACAGCACGAATCACGGCTTCATCTGCTCTGTATCTGTTTGCCAACAGCAGGCCCGGTTTGAAGTGTGAACCTGGATTAAGATGAGTTACTCCCAACAGTCGCCAAATAAGCCCTGTGAGGATTTTACCTGCGTTTTTCATGTGTGTTTTCTCCCCATGCAGAGACAATCGCCATGGCAGCCTTATCACGCCGCTACATGCAATCAACGGGACAACTTTGCCTGGTCGTTGGCTCGTGAACAAATCACAAATCACAAGCTGTTTTTTTTTCTCTACGCCCTCACAATGGCCGCCAGAGGACTGATTCACTGATCCTGTATGATGGCCATCTGGAGAGCGAGTGTGTGTGTGTATATTTGTGTGTATGTGTGTGTGTGTGTGGCTGTGTTTGAGAAGGAACGTCTGCAGGTAGGCTCACCACGAGGCAGCTCTGCATGCATCACAGCAACACCTGTTACTGTCTCTGTGTGCGGCTCCTGTGGGCTTTGAGCGCGTGCCCAGCAGAGCAGACAAAGTGTTGTTCCCTCAGGAGTGACTAACTACCTCAGCTGTCTGATTCACACACAAATGCAACAGCTGGATGAGGAGTGCAGCTCTAACCAGGAAGGATTTCCACCAATGAACGACCCACCTGTGATATGAAAAATGATCTCGCCTTATTGTTACTATTCAATTTAATGAGTTATGGACCTTCGGTGAACTTCTACTGCTGTTATAGAAACCCTGTCACGTTGCTGCGAAGTCATTGGTCTAAATTAATGAGGATTCTTTAATCAAAATGGACTCATTAGCACTTGCAAAGAGTTTGGTGTAAAGACTGATCTCTGTACTGTAAAGTGTAGAGCTAATTAACAGTAACTTAGCTTGGCATAAAAGCAGAAAGCAGCTAGCCCCCTGTAAAAGGACCGCTTTGGCCTGTTTTGAGATTAAAGATCACTCCAGAGTCCACCCAAACCTATAATGGGCCATATGCATGTAAAGATTTGTTTAGCATCAAACTATGTGCTTTTTTAAACTTTACAATTCTTGCAGCCAATCTGCAACACCTTCATGACCCACTAGAAGGCCACATCCTACTCTTTGGGAATCACTGGCTGTTTTCGAAACGGCCTGCTACATACTACCTACTAATGTATGTAGTAGGCAGTAGGTACTGCCTACTACATACTGCGTTTGGATTTAGTACCTAGCAATAGCAATAGCAATTTTATTTATAAAGCACATTTCATTACACGTAAGTTCATTGTGCTTTATATGGGGAATTAAAAACATACATTTTTCCAAAAAAGAAAATCAGAAAAACAACAGATACATCCAACATACTTCAGACACAGCAATCAAACAAACAGCAAGTGTTGCTGCACATGCATCCAGTCACAACATTCATCAAATCATTCATACGCTTCAGAAAATAAATATGTTTTCAGTCTTTTTTTTTAAAAGTGGGGACAGTTATGATGGACCTGAGGTCAGCAGGCAGTTTGTTCCAAAAAGATGGAGCACAGTAACTAAAGGCCCCTTCACCGGACCTAGATTTCACCCTGGGTCCATTTAAAGGACCTCCACCTGCTGACCTAAGGATCCTGGTCGGGTTACACACTGTGAGCAAGTCAGACATGTACTGGGGAGCTGAACCATTGAGAGCTTCTCTGTTCGATCTGTGTTGCAGTACGCTGGGCCAGATGTCACTGAATTTCCGGTTTCAGAATGCGGAAGTAAACAATGGCCGAGCTGATAGAGAAACTGCTTCTTGAGCATCCACTTATGATTTTAAAAGTTAAGAAGTGGTTTATATGGAATTTAATAATTTTCACAGCACCTAAAAACTGAGTTCCCCTGTCAAAAAAGAAGAGAAAAGAAAAAGCGGAACGAGCGCTGTACATTATGGGAAACAGTATGTGAGGCAGACTGGTCCGATGCATACTGGGAAATTTTCCAGAATCAGTAGACATCCGGGGAGATTTGGCATACTGCAGATTTTGCTCTTGTTCACTTACTACATACTACATACTGAATTTTGGCCAAATCAGTACAAACTGCCAGTATAGTAGGCGATTTCGAAAACAGCCACTGTCCTATAATTGAATCGCTGGGTACTCAGGGGCGGAGGCACATTTTTTGGACTGGGGTCACCAAGCTCGCCATGGCCACCCCTGGAATAGTCCCTGGTGGTATTTATATTTAAAGCTCCCCATAAGGAGTCTTTAACTTGTTGTGAAACAGACTGACATTGATGAAGCTGTCTCGTAATGACCCAGAAAAGCAGACAAGACTATCAGTGTGAGGGCTGACTATTTATACTGTATGTACTTATTTTTAATGTCTGAAACTGCTGGTTAGACGGAGCCCTGAGGACATGCTACATTCAAATTCATGCTAGTTTTCCTTGACTATCAACCCTAGATTTAAAGTAGGACTAGTTCTAGTTTTTAAGTCATTTTTTTTTTGTAAAAAGTTTAAAGTTTAAAGATTAAAGGTACTGTTTTGTCCCCAGTGTGCGCCAAAATCAACACAAACTTGAAATTCCTCACAGGAGCTTTAAAGATCTGAAACAATGTTATCTGGAACCAAGTTAGATATTACAAATCAATTATTTTAGTAACAACAGTATGTGTTTTTACACATTTATTTATATTGAAGGAGAATGACAAAATAAAATCGGGGAAAGAGAACCATTTAATACAACTCAAAGGGTTAACTCGGTAAATGTTGCTGTATTGCTTTTCTTGACTATCTGCAGGAATTCTATTAGTTTTTTTGTCCTCTGTTATTTTGATGACTTAAATGACTTTAAAGTGTTTGTTTACTCTACTCATTCTTGTGAGGTTGTTTCGTCACATTACAGTATTGCGGTCTGTCTTTTTGTATTATTTGCCAATTATAATCAAATCCATTCATACAAATAAAGAATCATTTTGAAGGGGGCTAGAGTGGAGGGTTATGTTGTGGACTATTTCTTGGCTAGTACCAGTTACTTCCTGAAGTGTCTGTTGGTTGCCTGGCAACTGGTCCTGGCTGAAACACGGCCATGAGCTTTCGAGGTGGCAGCAGGCTGATCTCTGGACAAAGCCAAGCTTGCTGCTTCCAAGTCTTTGTGCTAAGCTAAGCTAAAGTAAGCTAAGCTAAACTAAACAGGTCGTGTTGGTAGCTACATGTTTACTGTGCAGACACTGACAATTTTCTTCTGTTTGTTTGGGGGTTTTTTTTCAGAGAATTTCAGGGAAAGTAACCAGACGAGGAGTTTACATTCTACAATCATACGGACATACACTACCAGTCAAAAGTTTGGAAACACCTTCTCATTCAAGGGTTTGTATTTATTTTAATTATAGTAGATTAATACTGAAGACATCCAAACTACGAAAGAACATATATGGAATTATTTAATTAACAAAAAAGTGTTAAACAAAGCAGAATATGTTTTATATTTTAGATTGTGTAAACTAGCCCCCTTTTTCCCTTCATGACAGATTTGCACACTCTTGGTATTCTCTCAGTCTGCTTCATGAAGTGGTCTCCTGGAATGGTTTCTAATTAACATGAGCCTTGTCAAGAGTTCATTTGTAGAATGACTTGCCTTCTTAATGTGTTCGAGACCATCTGTTGTGTTGTTCAGAGGTAGGGTTAATACACAATGGGTAGCCCTATTTGACTACTGTTGTAATCCAGATTATGGCAAAACCAGATCATTTCATAGTTTGGAGGCCTTCAGTATTAAACTACAATGTCGAAAATAATTAAAATAAATAAAAACCATTGCACGAGGAGGTGTGTCCAAACTTTTGACTTGTAGTGTATTCTGAAAAAGATGAATAAACAAATAATGTTAAACACAGATTTAGTTTTCTGGATTTAGGATATCAGACAAAGATTAGAAAGTCCTTCATACCGAGTTTGTACTGATGCCTTCAGCTCGCTGTTTATATGCACCTGTGAGGAGAACTTATCGGTATTCAAAATCTTTTATCCCATCTGGTATCAGGCTTTTAAACGTTTTAGTCATTTTAAATAACATTGATATGACAAGAGATTAAAGTGTCTTTTAATTGTTGTCGTATCTTACTGTTATTATTTATTACATTAACTTATTTCTGTCCTCCACAGACCCTCTAGTCCCATGTACAGACCCAGTGCTTGACTTGTGACTTGTAGCATGTATATGTGATGGATGTGTTGTAGATGTTTAATGTTGTATGGTTGTGGTATGGTAAGCTATAAATGAATTGCCCTTCTTGGGATCAATAAAGTTGTCTGAATCTGAATCTGAATCTGAAAGATCAAAAATGCAGTAATAAAGTGAGATAAATGTTATTTGAATACACAATGAAAAGTGACTGGGAAAAAAAAGTTGGGGGATAATAAAGGCTGAGGGAAAAAAATGGGGTAACAGCTCAGAAATTTCCCATGTATAAAGGCTTCTAATGGACTATTTCTAGCATGTTTTACCATAATTGCTTTTATAATGTAACGTATTCTCCTTATGCAATTCTATACTCAACTAATTTGGGTCAAAAACGCTCACTGTCTCTTTTCTACAGCAGTAACATCAACCTAGATAAGTATTTCTTAAGCCTAACTATGGCCGGGCTACAGGATGTGCAGCATATGTCCTTTATTTTATGTGCATATCACCGAGGTGCTTACATCATGCTGCAAAACAAATATGCTGGCACTGGGGGTAATGGTGCGTCTAGCTTCATTTTCCAGCACTGCAGTCATGTCTGCTTCTCCCCGCGCTGGCTCCAGGAGGGCCCAGCAGCTTAACAAGCCTCTCGGGGACCCAGACAGCAGAGAGGAGATGATTTTACCTCAGGACACAGTCTGACAGACACACACACACACAAACACAAACACACGCGCTGGGCAAAGTCAAACAAGTGGGTTTAAAAAACACACACGCACGCGGATTCAGACACAGTTCTTTACACCCACACAGAGGCTCGTATTCCTTGTTGCCTGTGCCGGCTTTGTAGCTCTGCACACGGCAGGGGGCTTCTATTCTATCCACAGGCCCCTTCAATACAACACTACCGCTCTCTAATCCACAACCGAAAGCCTAATAATCACTGCAGTTCATGGTGTAAAATTGGCTGCTTCCAAACAGCCGTGACAGGAAAGAAACCGTTCAATTCCCTGCGGTAATCTAACTCAGATGTTTAGATGCTCTCTATAACCGTAAGTCACAAAGCAGACACTCCTACACAAACAAACACGGCAGCTCACACACACACATACACACACACACGGGGCCAGAGTGAAGACATAATCTCATTTACATCCGCCAGAGGACTGTTTGCTGCTGAGGTCAACGTTTATACACTGGTTACTGTAGTATCTGACATGTGCTGTGTGCCAGGAGAAAATTATAGCGGTCGATGGGGATTGATCACCAATAGGGATCAGGGTCATGCTAATATAACTGTAAGGATGGTTGACTGGGGGATGTAGAGCTCCACTTAGTGTCAGTTAAGAAAATAAAAGCAGGATATTTTGAGAGAGCATTTACAAAATAAAGCAACAAAATTATATTTGGTCGAGGACTAGTTACATTTATGTGTTGTTTAAACTCTTCAGCTTACGTCTACAGCTTTGATTAATCACATTTTCTTTGAGGTAGAATTTCATCATTTGGGAGATACAGATTTTTTTTTTTTCAAAATTATATTTTTGGGACATTTTCGCCTCTATTGGCTAGGACACCTGAAGAGAGACAAGAAATGTGGGGAGTGGAGAGGAGACCACAGGCTGCATATTAAATGGACGTAGTCTCCATCTGTTTCTGAAGCACTGTTTTGATGCCGATTGTCAACAGTTGCTATATTGGAAATGCCGAACTCAACCTAACTGCTGTTAAGCTAGCTTGAGGTAAAGAGGCGGGCTTTGAGCCTCCTTGATTAACGACTAGAGTGTTCCTGCCTGTCAATCAAGTCAGCCTCTTATCGTGCAAAACTCGTAATCTTAATATCTTCAAAACTGCTAAGTCATGAAAAAATCCACCCCCCCCCGTACAGTGTGCCAATAGAGAAATGAGCTATCCAGACTAAAATAGATTTTTGAACCAGGCTGTAAACATGTTTATTTCTGCTGTAAAGATCGCCTTTTTTGAATGGGTGTGTATGTGGTTTCTGGTGCTTCCAGAACCAGCCTCAAGTGGACACTCAAGGAACTGCATTTTTTAGAGCTTTGGCATTCGGCAGCAGTAGCTCAGTCCAAAGGGACTTGGCTTGGGAACCAGAGGATTGCAGTTTCAAGTAAGGTAAGACCAAGCTTGGCAATTGGACTGGTGGTGGTAGAGATGCTAGTTTGTTTGAGTGGGCCCCCGCACTGCTTGATGGTGCTGATTTATGGCAGCTCCTTACTATGACATCTCTCCATTGGTTCATGTCCATAGTATGTTTGTGCATGAGTATGTATATCAAACTTTGTGTGTTCAGCATGATCAAAAAAGTTGGGGATTAATAAAGTACTTTCTTCTTCTTTTTCATTTCTCATGGCCAGAGGTTGTGGCTGGAGGTTGAATCTGTAACTTGCAAAATGGACTACAGCCTCGGTATATGGAGCGCCAGCATAGACTGTTATAGGCCAATGGTGCGCAAAGATGCACAAATTTGAAGGTATTAGAAAAAACAGTTTTGAGGTTTTAAGTTGTGGTCGGAAATTTTAACATTTCCTTCAATTTTCAATTTAGCTAATTTAAAGATATCCATTCGTTTTGGCGTGAAAAATCACCAAATAAGTATTCTGCTTGATAATAAGAACATGATTAGTTGCTGAATTTGTTCTTCATCTTTGGGAATAACATAAAGTCTCAAAGCATCTATATCACACATTCAGATCAGGTTTAATTCAGTGTAAAATTCAGGGTTGTAGTTGTAAATCTGCTGAGGAAGGAAGTTCAGCTTTTGCAGAGAAAGTCAGACAGTAAAAAAAAGTGATAAAGAAGTTCAGGATAGCCACACTCACTCGTGGCTTTACCTTCACAGATCCGATCCAGCCGCTGCCTCTTCACTTTGTGTTTGTCAGTCAGCGACATGGCGTCAAACACAGGATGGCACAGGACGGCGCAGCACGGCTCGAGTACCTCTCCTCCTCAGCCACAAATACAAACACGGTTCAGACTCCTAGTGCACTGTAAGCACTATTCCCCGGGGCATACCGCCTCGGCACATACACCTGCAAGATAGGTGAAGAAAAACACAGAAACGCCTGGTTAAACACAGCGCACAGACACATGCACACATCCTGTAAGTGCAGGCGTTATTGATGTACAAGCAAAGGGGGGAAAAAAATGGTGTGACACGGCGAGGCATTAAAGAATCCTTGACTACAAAGTCACTCAGCCCCTCGCTCACAAAGAGCGCGGGAAGCTGCAGGCGAGAGATACACTGAAAATCAGTGCATCAGACACACACACACACTCACACACACAGGAGCTCAGATACCAGTGGTGACAAAGTGCCCCATTTGCTCTAAAAAGTGACAAAGCTTCCATATCTAAAAGCTCCACTTTTCTCCTGGTTTGAAGTGTGTTTTCTTTCACAGACGAAAAAAAAGGCTCTGAAGCTCCATCAAACTTGTCACTCTTCACATTCCTCATTGATCGCTGTGACATTGGAGGTGTCTTGACTTAGACAAAAAGCAATCTCCTTTTGTTTCTCTTTTCTAACCCTGAAAGCGATTTAAAAGGGAGCGAGGGAAGAATTACTTATTCACCCGACAAAAGTTGATCTAAGTAGGAGTGATAGAAGTCGTGAGGGGCGATTCATCGTCTGACAAAATGAGCTGATGTGCTGCAGCTGAAGGTTGACAGACTGCTGTGTAATGACACATTTAGGCCAATAGAGGGTAGTTAAAATCTACTCAGAGGGGAGCACATTAGCTCCCTTACAACTCTTTACATTGTGCTGTCACTTCTTTACATCCTTATGTCTCCTCAAAGCACACAACTCTGGAGTTTTATACTTAAAATGTTAAATTCTCTGCGTTACAAAGGCGAAAATCAACCAAAAGTTTTCAATTTGATGACACAGACTTTTTAAAAAGTCCACAGAATCTCAACAAAGCCCCAAACACAGCATCACTGCATTAACTTTGTTAGTGAATGGAGTATTGCTTCACTGCAACATAATGAGGATTAGCATCATAGTGAATTACAGTAAAATTATTGCAACACAACAGGGATTAAATGTTCCACTGAGAACTCAAGTGCTACAACCGCACCAGTCCAGGACCCGAGCCAGAAGCGCCTCTTCTCTCAGAAAAAGTGCTGAGGCCATGAAAACATGTCCCTCTGCCAGAAAGCATTGGGGTGAACTCAGAGCACTCCAAGTCTGCTTTGTAGTCGGAGTTTAGAGGAAAGAGAAGGAAGGGGAGGACAGGAAGGCAGAGAGTGTGTAAGAAAAGACAACAACTATCTTTATTATGGGAATGAGAGCGGAGGGCGGAGTGTTACTGGTCTGGCCAGTTATGCTTCAGCAAAAGGTGGACGTTTGAAAACGAGTGTCCATGTGCTGTCTTTGAAACATGTGAAACAGTCTGAGGTGACACTGCTCTTTCTTCAACATCAGCTCTCAATGTGCAGAAATCCTGACATTTGCAGTTCAAGTATATTCTACATGAACATGGCAATTCACCAAACACCAGTTCATTCAATTAGACCGGAAATGGTATCCTGGCCTATCAGTGTTCTTGAATTACAGGTATGTTCTACACAGAAATGCACACTACAAAGAAATTCAACAATTTACTTTCATAGGAGGGGAGGAGAACATTTCAAGCTATCACAGGGTGATAGAAGAAGATGAGATACATAAAACATTTGATGTAACTTTCAAAGAGTAAGGGAAATAGTGGCACATTTCCCGTCTATTAAGAAGTCTAACAGAAAAAAACCAATTAATTAATTAAGAAAGCAATTTTCGTAATGCTCAAAATGTAAAATTAATAAAATAAAGAAAATAAAGAACAATATGATTTTTATTTTTTTTTATCTTATTTATGTGCGGGGGTTTAAAGGGAAGTAAAACAGTTTTTTTTGTGAGCGTTTTGCACTCAAAAAAGAAAACAATAAAAATAATATTGGAAAAAAAAAATTCAAAATGTAAAATAAAAAATAAATAAAATAGCAATTTTAATATAAAAAATATCTGAAAATGTCTTATGAGAAGTTAAAAGCACTCCAAAAATATTATTTTAAATTAAAAAAACCTATTTTTAAAATCAGAATCAAAACTGCTTTCTTTATCTCGGGTGTAAATTCAGTCATTACGGTTGATTTTATTCACAATATTTCAGTAAGAACATCGGAATATTAATAGAAGTGAGAAAAAAATGAAGGAAAAAACAACAAGAAAAATAATAAGACACATAACAGTTAGTAAAAAAGGTAGAGTGTTTAAGAAAATGTATGTACAAGAAGTGCAGATATGAAGTAATAAGAATGTGTACAAAGAGCACTACACATTATTGAACAGTAGAGATATTGCAGTACAGACTACAGCTTCCACTTAGATGTCAGTATCACACTCTTAGATTATTGAACAAGTGGTTGAGCGGTTAGTAATCAGACTTAAAGTTGAAATAAAATATATATAAATGAGATGTTTCTGCACACCACATCACTTATTTACCAACCCAGAGTCTCTAATGCTGAGATTGATTTAACTCTGAATATTTACATTTAGTGCTGATTTCATCCGTCCCATTTGCTGGGACATAACAAGACATGTGATGACTTTGCCAATGGTTTGGGCAAAATATGACATATATTCCACCTTTTTCAAGTTCCGTAGTTCAGACTATCAATTAAAAGAATGTAATCCTATATAAGAGTAAATCATGAGTTGCAGCTTCACACGATCTAAAGCTACATTTAAAACTGTCAGTGAAAATCTTAAGCGTTCATATCTCCTGGACTAAAACACACACGAATTTGGATGATCATGTAAAACCAAACAGTGTTTTCCAGAGTTAATGTTTGTCTCTTCCTGTAACATTTCCCACAGTCTGAAAATGTCATTTTTGACATGAGGAAGCTTCACAGAGCGGGTCACTTCCAGGATGTCTCTCCAGCAAGGCAGCGCTGCGGCTGCAGTCTGTTAACATGCTGCTGGGAGGCCTCACCCTGTTACTTGATTCATTTCACTTCTTCTCTCCTTTCCTCCTCCTTCCTTTTCATCTGTCCATCTCTCTGTAGTGCTGCTGCCTCTGAGGTCTCTCACACAGAGTCATCAATCACCAGGCGCTCTTCCAGGGCCGTCTACTTGTGTGTGTATCCGTGTGCGAGTGTGTGTGTGTGTGTGTGTGTGTGTGTGTGACATAAAGAGTGAGAGTGACAGAGAGGGAGGGAAGTGGAGAAAAAGAGTGCTAAGAGAGGATAACAAGACCCATACTGGGAGAAAAGCTTCCCAGATTCTTATCCCCTTTTCTCTTCCCTTCTGATCTGCTCCACTCATTTTCTAAGACAGATAGGAGGAGACAGTGGTCCTAAAACTTGGTTTAAAAAACCTTTCCCACAAATCCTGAATAAAAAAAAAGCTTAAACTGGGAACCATCCCTCCACAGTTCCACTGAAACACTGAAACAAAGCCGACATTGCAGCCAGCAGGGCCTGAAAGGGTATTTAGGCAGGGATTTTGCACTCTCAATCCAAACACAAAGGTCATATACATGAATCTTAATATTTAAGAGGCATTAAAAGTCAGATGATCGATAAAACTCCCTGCCTGCGGGGCCACAGCTCATTGAAAGAGAAACATTTGTGCACGGGCGGCCGAGACATTAAATATATGAATCCATATCTGCGATGGCCAGCTCTTCCTCCCAAGGACGGCTCAGCTGTGAGCACAATCACAGTCCACAAACTCTGCTCAATGTCAGCAACACACACAGATCACTGTCTGAAACTGTCCGCAGAGGAGGGGGGAGGGCAGCCCGTCTGAGTTTAACACAGCACAATGCAGGAAGACTAAAACACACAAAGTAGAGACCTCAGCTGGTACTGATACAACGTGTAGAGTGACAGACAGATCTCGTCTTCTAATCTGCAGTCAGTCTGCATTGCGCATGTGCATCCTTTTCTTTTGAACGTAAAGTTGTTGCGTTATTCTACCCCGGATACAGTGATGCTGTTTTTTGATTGGCTGTTGGATAGCTATATTCCTTTCTTTCTTTTTGATTAGCTGGTGCGGTGGAAAACTCATCCTGAAGGAAAAGCGGCGCAACTTGGTGGCTGTTGTCCTAGTAATTATTGTGCGTGAGAAATACAAAGTGTGGCGTGTGAGCGTGTGAACAGGTTGAAATGCGTGTGTCTCACGCCCAATGCGTAAGACTTGAGAGCCCTGCTATGCTATGCTATGCTGTGCTATCCGTCTCTTGGCTATTTCTTTGTGTTAAGTGTAAAAGTAGGAGAGTAATATTACTTCTTACCTAACCTTAAACTAGACAGGAAAGCCTTTTTGAAAAAAGTGTAACCATCCATTTCCTGAAACATTAGCTTAAAACATTAGCTAGGTCCCAATTTAGTGACTGCATCCCTCAAAGGGCACATTTGAAGATCCCAGCAGTATTTCCCATTTTGAAGGCTCCGTCAAACGTGGCTGACCTCAAAGTACGTCATACTCTTCCTAGTTCTCTGACTCTTTGTATGTCAATTCAAACAAGTTTGCAGAGTCTCAAGCAGTTTGCTAGGGCTCTGGGGGGGTGCAGAATGACCGCGTCTTCTAATCTGCGGTCAATCTGTATTGCGCATGTGCATCCTTTCTTTGGAACGTAACGTTGTTGCGTTGTTTTACCAGGATACAGTGATGCTATTATTTGATTGGCTGTTGGGTAGCTATATTTCGTTCTTTCTTGTTGATTAGCTGGTGCGTGGAAAGCTCATTCTGAACTATACAGGAAACCCACTTGATTCCTACCTGTTCCACAGTTTAAGGAAAAGCATTGCAACTCGGTGTGCATTGTCCTAGTAATCACTCTGTGTGAGAAATACAAGGTGTGGCGTGTGAACAGGCTGAATTATGTGTCACACGCCCAATGCGTGAGACTTGAGAGCCCTGGTTTGCTAATACGTTGCTAAATACTAGCGTTCAGTTTTACTTAAATTGACTAGCAACTGAGACAAATCGGAAAGTGGCTTATAACTTGAAATTATCTTTAAAATGATGGTGTAGTTAAGTTATGTTAGCTAGTTAACCAGCTAGCTACCTGTGGCTACCAAAGAGAAGGGGCAGAAACAGCTGGTGACACAAACAGGAACTCTTCTGTAGATCGTACGGTTTGATTTCAGGTTGAAAAGCTGGAACCTTCGAAGACTGTTTTTTTTTTTCCTGAAGGATCCTAGCTGTGAATTGGGACTCACTAGTAAACTATCAAGTTTTTCAATATGAGGTTAGTATAATTTTGACAGATTTGGTATAACGGTAGATCTTTTCCCCCTGGACACTGTATACCTTCGAGGGTTTTTAATGCTTTGGAGGATGATAGCTCCACTAGTGTTCAATGCTGGTGGTTTCAGGCTTTGATATGAATTTTCCTCTACTTTCTGGTCTTGTTTGTTTTGGTGGATCATTTTTTATGGCATCAGTATTAATTTCAGTCTGTTTCATATCCAGTAAGAAAACCCTTACTGGAGCTTTAACACAGTACATAAGGCTTTTGTTTATATTTTCAAAATTAGACTTTGTATCTGGCAACCAACAAGATAAAAGTCAAATTAATATATGATTTCTTTTTTTCACTTTTTCAATTACTATATTTTGGCATTTTCCTTGTTTTTATTAATGATAATAAATTGTAGATTATGATGTTTTCGACCATAATTTTTTTTTTTAAGTAATAGCAATCTGGAGTTTCCACTTTTGTCTTTGAGTACTTTGATGTGATTCTTTTCTGTTTTATTTTAATGAGAAGTCGTCTGGAGATGAAATCAATAACAAAACAATCATAAGTTGCACTCTTAATTTCAGTCTCCACCCAACATTATGAGAATGTGAAAAACCAAAAGTCAATTAAATTAATTTGCAACAGCATCTCCCTGTAATTGGATGAAATTTAATGATGACACCAGCCTTGTTGTAATCCATCTTCCTATTGGGAGGGAAACACTAACAGAATTGTCTCCGTTGTGATTAATTGACTTTGCCGAAATAAGAAAATAATTTGGTTTGGTAAACAGATTCGAGCACCACCCCTGACAGACTCTCATTAGAAAGCAGTGATTACGTACTTCATTAAACACTTTCAGGGGAGGTTACAGATCAGAGGGAGAAAGAAAGGAGTTATGACTTTATGTGTTGACATAGATCTGTGTGGTTTGGAGGAGGCTTAAGAACAATTTCCTTATGTTTCAGATGAGATGAAATATGTTTGGACAGGCGAGAGATTGTGAAAAAGTCAAACTGGAGACAGAGCGAAGGTGTCGGTGAATGAGTTAGAGAGATTGAATAATTAAAAAGGTCAGGCTACCTGCCTGCTGCGTGTCGCTCCACACATGCAGGAGAGAACTCGCACACACTCGCGTGGTTCTGAGAAAGGCACAAAGCACACTGGGGAAAAAGACTGAAGAGACAAGTCATTTGGGGGAATGATCACTTTCCCTCGAACACAGTGCAGTTTGTGAACTAATTGGGTGAATCCATAATTAATTTGCTGACATTAAGCCTTCGGGTCTGCTCCAGTAAGACTTTCTAAGGATGTGAAGAAGTGTGAGTGAAGCCTCGAGCTCACCGCTGAAGGGGAGACTCTTATTTTGAAGCTTCACAGAGCAGGTTCTGACATTTAGAGGAGATATTGAATGTGCAATACCTTTCCAAAGGTGTCAGTTAACTCTCAGTGCTTAAGGGAATAGTCTAATGCAGGCCTAGATTTTCTCAATGTAACGTTTAAGCGACGGATAAATCCAGGAAAATCCATACTCTACATGTTCTCAATCCACATCATAGGGTTTTATTTCTCACCTGACTGTTCTTTTTCTCCTTAGGGAGGAGAAACATCAATGCTCAGAGATGTAGAAGAGAGTTTTTACAAAGGCGAATGGTGCAGATGAGACATTTAGGGCTTTTTATTGACTTATTAAAGCAGCATGAATGAGGAATATGTGCAGAAAAGAGCAATCTATAGGTCAGAGCCTTCAGATATCAGTGGATTTGACCTGTTTAGGGGTCAGCTCACAGCCCCAGATGTCTGCCAAATAGGGTCAACATGCAGGTCAAGTAAAGGCAGCAGCAACCATTTTTTTTAAAGTTTAGTTTTGGTTTGTTATGCCTGTATTTAAAATATATGACAGTGGATGGAGAAGGAAACTGGGAGAGAAAGTGGGTTGCAGATTGGACATGAATCAGGGCTACATGGAGTGTAGTCTCTGTACATTGGGCTAAACTAATGTACAGAGGGCACCGACCATTTTTTGAGTCCTCATATAAATGCTTGATTTACAACAATCACCTAAAACCAAGATTTTGGTCCTATGTTTAAACTGTATGAGATAATAATTACACTTACTGTATTTATATAACACCTCTGAAACAAGAGTTTACACAGTGCTTTGATATCAGAAAACTTGGCCTGACATTACTTATTTTTACTTCTTTAATTTGAATTGCTAATAACTTTTTTATAATTGCTATTTTATATGCTCTTGTTTGCTTTATACTGTTTTGCACTTTCTACTTTGCTGCTATAACTCTTAAATTTCCCCATTGTGGGACGAATAAAGGATATCGTATCTTATCTTATCTTATGAAAAGTGAATAAAATGTTGAACAATTTTACAATTAATGTTAACATGTAATGAGAAACTGGTAGGAAACAGTAAAAGGGTAAAAGCAATAAAAATGATTAAAGAATATTAACAAAACAGGAAGAAATGAAGTAATTCAGAGGAATAAAGCAGTAAAAACAAAATAAAACAAAAGGATAATGTTAAAAAAATGATAGAAATGCAATTATGATAATAAGAAAAAGAAGAAATTAAGATAAAATAAAAAGTTACAGGGCGCTGGTGGCCTAGCGGTCTAAGCGCCCCACATACAGAGGCTACAGTCGCAGAGGTCGCCGGTTCGATTCCCGGCCGGTCGACCATTTCCTGCATGTCTTCCCCCGCTCTCTACTCCCCACATTTCCTGTCTCTCTTCAGCTGTCCTATCAAATAAAGGTAAAAAGGCCAAAAATATTTGAAATTTGGTGACAGCTTTGGTCAGTTACCAACTAAGACATTTTCTGTTTTTGGTGTGGATCCATCTCAGAATTATTTTGTTATTAAGAAATTCTGCTTCTTTTCCTACTTCAGCTAACTACTGATTTCATCTGTCACATGTCTCCTTTAATGTATCCTATAAAGTGTTGTCAGATAGGAAGGACTGGACGTCAAATAGTCAACACCTTATGAAGGCACAAGAATACCAAACTAAGACTGATAAAACGCATGATTGAAGACACAATTTGTTTGTTTTCAGGCGTCAAGGAGCTACGAAAGTACGTTAAAATATCAACTTTTGGTCCATGTGAATGCAGCATTTCTCTCAGCTACACTGTTGCATTTTCAGTCCAGTTTGAGCCAAGACGGTAGAGTAGCTGTGTAAAATAACTGATCATACTACAACAGCACAAAGGTGATTGGGATTTCTGCTATAATCAAACAGCCTGAATGAAAACATATGCAGGGAACTGTTTGAAAGTGGCACAAGTATAAATCCATCCTGGCACTTTGTAGTGCCTGAGCTGATTCCAACATTTGTCTTGTAATTATGATGAACAACAACAGCTGCTGAGGTTTTTAATGAAACACTAAAATAATATGAGTCACAGTTTAAAGCTACAAACATTAGAAGGAGGCAGGATCAGATGGGAATGGTCTTTTGATTTAGATGTTTTTTTATTATGTAACAATAAATCCTGATACTATTCCACTTGTTTTTTTTAGTACAGCCAATTGAAGCACATTTTATGGTGAAAATACAGAACTCGCAGCTAAAGCACTGAGATTTTATTCATTATCAGATGGACGAAAATCCAAAAATATTTGGACAGAGCTGCATCCTTCTGAACAAACTGTGCTTTGACTCATTGTGCTGAGTTTAGTTTTAAGTTGGAGTACAGGCAGTGAGGGGATATTTTTATCTTTATTGGATGGACTGCTGGAAAGATTAAGATTATCTAACAGGTTATTTTTAGTAAGATGCCAAATTATATCTCATCCCATCCAGGAAAGCTTTAGATGAAGTCTGAAGTGTGTATTTATCTTTTCCCCCAGTTGAGGCTACAACCTCGCTGGTTTTGGATGGAACGTCTCGATGTGAGCTGTGCGCTAATCCCTCGCCAAGACTCTAAAAACACAAGCTTTAAGATAGCATTTGGATAACTAAGCAGTTACTTCTCCTGCTGACTTAATTTCCCCGTGGATTTTGGCAGCAGAAAAAAAGTAGTAAGAAGAGGCAACTGTTAAAAGTTATCTGAGCGTGTGCAGGACTAAAAAATTCACAACAAGATCCAACCCTCTTACAGCTGATTCCGATCAAACTCTGCAGCTTTGCGGAGAGAGAAAAACCCTCCTCAGCCAAAAACTCACTTCTGACTGGAAAAATACCTCCATCCTGTAAATGTCCTTTAGAAATAACAAACACAAGTCTCAATGACAAGGTTGTTTATACCATTAATATTGCGACCCACTATTATTACCCCCTTGTTATTCTCCCTTAAAGAGTCTGTGTTTTCTTTCCACTCCAGCCCCATTTGAACAATGGAGGCCGTTTTTTCCCTTTCAGATGCCGGAGTTCCTCCAGAGGTAAATCTGTCAGCGTGGGGCCAGGGCAAAGAAAGAGAAAACAGGAAGGTGTGGACACCCTGCAGCACCAGCCCAGCTCTACTATTAATATCAGCTTACATGGCCAGATCCTCAGCCCTGCAGGCAGGCAGGGGAGAGTGTGTGATTTCCATGAACTGAGCGAAAGCCTGTGACAGCGTAGGAAGGTGACAGCTTGACACACATATATTTAGCACTGCGAGAGAAAAGTGACTGCTTTCAAACGGCAGAAAGGTTGCACTTGTTGCATCAGTGAGGAACATTTTTTCTCTTGGAATATACAAACAAGGCAGCGCTAGAAATCTAAGCCCACTTTGTGCTATTTTAATCTAATCGATATATCCTTGTTTTTCAAAGTTCTAAGGCCGGGGTTATCACTGCGAGCCAAAGCTTCCCAGTGCAGGAAAAAGCCTGCAGCGTGCCAACCTGGTGAGCGCAGGGAGGGTGTGGCCAAAAGGGTGAGGTAAGGCCCGAGCTCGGTGTCAGCAGAAGGCCAGGCTCTGGTTCAGACAGCCTGCATGGGTCCAGCCTGCTCGGCCCCGGCTCCCTCTGGGTCCTTCCAGGAAGAGACGGCATGATTCAAAGCTTCCTGGTCCAGGAGAATGAGGTGCCCACAAACACACACACACACACACAGACTCACCGCTCAGCCCACTCCCTGTGGACGCTGAGACGGCCAACTCCGTGCTGTACTCGGGCTTACATTGGGAGGAGGCCAAGTCAAACAATGTGTTGATAAAGTCCAGAGCAGAGTGGTGAGAGGAACACAGAGAGAGAGAGGGAGCACGAGGTCTGAGCCCAACCACACGAGGAGAGGAACTCGAACAGGCAGAAACACTTAAATGTAATTATTCCAGTTTGTCTCATTTTCCAAGATCTTGGCCATCAATCCTTTCGATCACGACAAAATTGTGCTCACTTGGATAATTGCTGGGAACTGAGCATCGCTAAAAAGAAGAAAGAGAGTGCAGAAACATGAACATTGACAAACCTCCAGGCTGGTCCACATAATTTCCACACAAGCGGATGTATTATTACTAACCACTAATTACAATTAAGAAAACATCATGTTGGTTCAACTTTGACCTGTCCTGCTTGCTTCAACTGTATCATTTATCACTTTTGATTTCCCCACATAGCTATGTGGTTTTACCAAATACCAGGGTTATCACTAATTCTGTTCCAATATACTATACCAAACATGGATGTAGTCTCAGTGATGTCACCCACTGGTTTCTGAAGAAAGCCCAAAGACGGCAGTGGCCATGTTGAAAAAGCTGACTCCAACCGTCTTCTGGCTAATCTCGAAACAGGCAAAGAGGTGGAGTTGATGCTACATTCCAACGCCTAGCATAGAGCTACAACACACCCACCAGTCAAATCAACCCTGCCTCCAGTTATGCCTAATTAAGAACAACTCTCGGCTGTAATATAATCAAACTGACGAGTAATGAAAGGAGTCACCCAGTCAGTCAGGTGTTACACATTAAGAAAATGGTGTATAAAGTCCCATCTTTTTGGAGCAGGCTGGGAACATGTTTATTTCTCCTGTAAAAATGGGCACCAAATGGGTTTCCATGACTTTTGGAGCCAGCCTCAAGTGGCCACTAGAGGAACTGCAGCTTTGGCTTTATTATCTTAATACTGGAGGTTGCTGCTTGCTACTCGCAAAAGATCCTGTTTTACCCCTTTTCCACTAAAGTGGCCCTGGTGCTAGTGCAGAGCTGGTTCAACTTGAGAACCATTTAAGAACCAGCTTGCTTTTCCACAGGCAAGGGCCACAAGAGAACCACATCATGGTCACTCTGCCCCCAGCCCCTGAGTTAAGCGGTTCTTTCTTCTAGCCCAACAAGGAGTTTCTGATACTCTGGAACCATTTACTCTGGTTAGGGCCAGTTCTTAGGTGGTCGAAACACAAATAACTAGTTCCAGATCAGTCATACCTTGTTTTTCCGCCAGCTCGAGTCCGTGGAAGAGGCACGTCATGACGTCAGATTTACGTGACCAATTTTCCCAGCAGCGCTAGCGCAAACTTTCCCTCACAACAACAACGATGGCGGACAACGGCAGCTTGTCTCCTCGGCCGACCACTGCTTTGCCTTGGAATCCATTAGTCTCTTTTATTTATTCGCTGCAGGACAATGGAAGAAACACATTTGGTTTGTGTTATTGATCCTGACAACCCCGCCCCTGACGTAAGCGGTTCACGGTTCTAGACCTGCAAAGAGTTGGAGCCGCTCTAGAACTGGTTTTCTCGGCTGGGAGCGGGTTCACTCACGAAAAAACGCTTCTCAATTGAGCGCCTGCTCCGAACCGGCCCTGAAACTGCCTCGGTTCAAAAGGGGTATCAGTAGCTCCAAACTAGCCCTAGAACTGACTTGGTGGAAAGGGGGTATCCGGGGACTTAAAATCGCCAAGCTATTTGTTGACTATTTGATGCATGCTTCAGCAATGTTTATACTGGGTTGCATGTTAGCGTTAATGCTATGGGCTATGCTACAACAATTCTCATTGTGAAGGAAATACTATGACTGGAAAAAGTAAGGAGAGAGAACTTTTATTTGAACATTGTTCCACATCTTAGTTGGGGTGGATCACTGGTTTCTTTGGGCTGGTTGAGTTACCTTAAGCCTAACTTGTAACAGCTAAAATGCTTATTAACTAGTGTAATAGTGTTCAGGTTATGTTCAGGTAATGTTGAAAAATCAGGTTCTTTATTTACACTGTACAGTGAACACAACACACAGTCCTTCACAACAGCCAAACTTGCTGACTACATTAGATATGATGTATAGTGATTACTCTCAGGGTGAGTAGGGGCCCTTTACTTTGCATCAAGGTCCTGCTCACCCTGTTTGGACTTTTTTTTTTTTTTTTTTTTGCCTTGTAAAACTCAGAGGAACACTTTATTGTCAACACAAGAAAATGTGGTAAATTTACAAATATTTACAACAAGTGTAGACAAAACACATCCTAAACATGGCTTCTCTTTTATTATTATTGCTAGGACTTTGTTGAAGTGGCGTCGACATACTCTTAAGATGAATGCTCTGCTGTGATTATCTTAACTTGTACATGAAGGTAAAGACTACAAAGACTACTAAACCAGAACATTTCTTTAAAGTTCCTTCTGCTGTGTGGTCTGCCTGCTCCCTGAGCACAGTTTAACCGGCCATACTTTAGAGATCCGCAGCAATAACTGACTGTACAGGGGAGCGTTTTATCCGAGCCCCCTCTGATGGGCTCCAAACACAAGGCTGGCCTCTCTCTCTCTTTTTACCACATCCTATCATCTCAGGCTCTACTAATGCGCCAGGCTTCAAGGGACTGACACACACACACACATACACATTTATTACCCACACACAGCTCAGTCAATTAGTCCTGGCCCAACCTTGCAGCTGAGAGATAAATGGTGTGGAGTCTCAGCAGGCTTTCGCGTGAAGCTGTGCTCCTTGTCCGCCTTATGTAGAACAGCTCTCTGGAGGAATGCGAGCCCCTCCACTGCGAGGAGATGTGGCGAGCCTGAGTATGAGGAGGGGGCTCAGAGTGCTCGGGCAAGTATTAAAATATGACCACAAGGACCCCCAAGTCCCTAATCAGAGCTGGTGTAAGAAGCAAGAGCGGGAGAAGGAAGAGGGAGAGGTGGGGAGGTTTCTGTCAGGGTGGAAAGCTGAGTACAGAGTCTCAGGTCGTCCCTCTTATGCCTTATTAACTGGAAGTTTGTGCAGTGGAGACGTAACCTGTTTACTGCAAGAGATCTTACATAAGCAGCTGGATGTGTCCTGGGAAAATAATAAATAAATACATGTGGCCACTAACATTAGGTCTCCATTCAGTGTACTCTGGTATCAACATTAGCCTTTCTGAGCAACTTTCATGCTACAAACTATTTAATTCAGTGTCCTCTTGAGTCAAAATCATGCTATTACAGCCAACATTTAGTGAGGTGTGACACTCAGCAGGTTCAATTATTCCTCAGATAACTTTTACTGCATTTCATCATGTATTAAGTCAGGTTTGTTTGCTCTCATCTATGCATTTTCCCCTTTCTAGAATTTTAAGGAGTTGTAAATTGTGCCGTGGTTAATGTATACAAAGCGTAGAAAACCAATGTATACACTACCTTGTTCAAAGTGATCCAATATGAAAAGTATGAAAGCAAAAGTCCTAATTCTTTGTGCATCTGCATGCCCACATTCTCTTGTTTTTTTACACTGTTTAATGCACTTTAGAACATGTTGTGAGTGGATGCTGATGTAGATGCAGCCGCTTGTTTTAAATTATTTAAAATGAAATGCTAAAGCAAAACATGTAAATTGCTCAGATTTGAGGGATATTAAGCCTTTGAAGTTACAAATGATATCACAATAAGCAAAAATCGGTAATGTAGGACAAATCTTTCTGCTGCAGATTAAACTTTCAAAATTAAACTTGGCTTGGGAACCGAAGGGTCGCCGGTTCGAGTCCCAGTATGGGCGAAGTTTGGCAAGTGGACTGGTGACTGGAGAGGTGCTGGTCACCTGCCTGGGCACTGCTGAGGTGCCCTTGAGCAAGGCACCGAACCCCCAACTGCTCGGGGTGCGCTGGTTGACGGCAGTATCCTCACTCTGACATCTCTCCCTAAGCATGTTCACTGCATGTGTGTGCATTGTATGTATATACCACAAAAACTGTATGTGTAGCATGTCCAATATAGCATGAGTGAAAAAATTGAATTTCCCTCCTGGGGATCAATAAAGTACCTTTCTTATTCTTAGATTTGAATTTTTTTTATATTCTGAGGTCAAATTTTTAATTTTGAAAGTATGTTTGAATTATGCAAATTAATATCAAGTATTATTATTATATCAATATTGCAAACATCTAAGGATGGATTAATCATCATCCATGCATCTTAACGCATATTCTGTGGTGTCATATGGTATTGTAATGTATGGTATGGTATCGTTCACATCTTATGGTATCTTAGTGTATTGTATAGTATGGTAATATATGGTATCATATTGTTTGTATCGTACTGTTCGCATCATATCGTATCATATGCATCCCATAGTATCTTATGGTATGGTATGGCAGGGGTTCCTAAAGTGTGGGTCGGGACCCCCCTGGGTGGGTCGCGAGACACCAATGGGGGGGTCGTGACATGTCTTCCAGATTTACATATTTTTTTGTGTTATCTAAATTTGCTTATTTTACCCATTACTGTAAAAAAAAATACAGACAGAACGAGTTACATTTGAAATAAAAGCAGGCAAATAAGTACATTTCATTAGTTTTTTGCCTTTCTTTGCTGCCAGGTGACTCCTAGGTTAGGGTTAGTGAACAGCTAATTAACAAAAGGATCAGTAGCAGCTGGTTCATTCACATCCACATGTGTAAACTAAATTTTGAAGTATGAAGTAACATTTAATCACTTGGAGGGACAGTGGGGGTCACAAGTCTTTGGCACATATATTTTGGGGGTCGAGGGCTGAAAAGTTTTGGACCTCTGTGGTGTGGTATGGTATGGTATGGTATGATATCGTATTATTTGCATTGTACAGTATCATATGCATCGTATTGTTTGCATCGTACGGTACAGTATCGTTTAGTATCGTATGGTAATGTAACATTTGCATCATAAAATATTGTACGTTATCGCTTGCATTGAATTGTATCTTATTATATGGTATAGTATCGTTCACATCCAATGGTATTGTTTCGCATCGTATGGTGTGGAGACCAAAACTGTCTTTTGTACCAGGAGGTGAACATGTTAAATTCTGCTGTAAATGCAGTATTTTAACATGGACTCTAATGGGGTTTCTTTGGCTTTTAGAGTCTTTAATACAGTCATATAAAATAATAAGGTTTAATGATTTCGCTTTGGAAGGTTTCTATATGAAACATTTTAAGCAATATGCAAAATAAAAAAGGAGTCAGGGTTGGACTTTATTGCAGGGTTCTAAAACTCAAAAAGTCAAAATTTTCCTAACCTCCTTTAAAGGTAAGGATTGTCATTTTATCCACCCTGAAGAGCATTTTTCTCAGTGTGAAAACAGTCATTTAGTCTGAGTAGAAGGAAAAGAGATGAGTTTTCATATTTAACTGGCTCAGTGTGGTCATGGTTTCAGCCAGGGGAGGTCCAAACAGAGCGCCTCACCTCCATTGGTGCAGTAAATCAAGAGGCTGAGCTGTATTATCTGCAACAACATGACAATCCCTTTAACACCTGACACACCCCGGTAACAAGTGACTCCCCCCACTGGGTCCTGCTGACATGTTATATAAGACTCCCACACCTCAATAACTTTTCACAAGACGTCAATCCTATCTCTCTCTCTCTCTCTCACACACACACACAGCAGTAAATCAACCTCCACTGCCAGCAGAGCGGATGTTGGCGTTTGTGTTTGTACGACAGCGAGGGAGCAAAACAGCGAGCGAGCCTTCCACTGACAACCAGATACGCAAACACACACAGGCACAAACACACACACACACATAATCACACAGCAAGGTGAAAAATTACAGTGTGGGCCTGGCGGATTAACTGCGGAATAAAAGTGCTGATGGGCAACAAAAGAGAAAAAACAGCTATTCATCACCTTGGCACAGGATCAAACTCACACACTTCTCAGATGCCCTCCTTGAGTTATTGTGCAGCGCGGCTCCGGTGGCAGCTCCACTGATAATGCTGCCCTACCTGAATTGATTAGAGCTGGGATGCAGAAGCTCCTTGCAAAAGATGGAGCGCGTCCCTTCATCTCCCCTACTGCTGGAAGAAGTCTGTTAATATGTATTAAACAGCTACACAGAGTTTTTTTTTTTAACCCTCTTTTTCCAAGAGATCATCAAGCATGCAGCCGCGGTAATTTCCTCGAACAAATGTGATCTCTGCACCATCGCTGTGTTTCTGCTGCGGCTGCTTTTTTAGATTCAAGGGGGAAACAAATCAGGGGTATCCTTAAACACTTTTTACGACATTAGCTCCACATGCAGCAATACTCAACCTCACTGATGGCTTTAATGCTACCGCTGAAGTCATACACAGATGGCTAACAAATAACTGAGGTTTTGCACCATCATTAGCCTCCAGAGCACTTAAAGGGCCCCTGACTATGGGTTCATACATCAAAAATTTCATGCAGTAGGAGGCGTTTTCCAAGATTCAAAATTACAGTAAGCTGGACCTACTTAGTACTTTGAAACAGCAACAGAGAGTGAGATGATTTAAATGCTTCAATATTTCTAAAACAAGCATCTGCTCTTATTCTGCTTTGTCACTTTAGGGCCTGTGTCCACCGACGGCATATTTTGTCCTACGCATCACCTTCTCAAAATCAGCATCCTCACTGTGCTTACAGCACTCTCAATTACAAATATATATCACTTCTTCCTCAATGGCTAATCAAAACCAAGAAGGGGTGTGACTTATGGCCTATGGCAGAATGTTAAGAAGCACACAGCATGCTTAGTTCATCATGGCAGCCACAACAGACAAGATGAAAGGGCTTGAACAGCTTTCCTTGTCATTCAGGTCTCTCTCTCTAACTTAGGCTTACAAGGCTTAACAGACAATGCTCCACTTTAGACAATGCGTAAAAAGGGAAGTCGTTGAAGTTCCTCATAAAGGAAAGCCAAACCAAATCCCTAACCAAAATGAACCAAATCATGGCTACAGGTACATACTGAACTGTGATATTTGTGAACTGTTGCACTACTTCCTGCTACTCCTGATGTTTCACACTATACCTGTCGTTGAAACAATCGGTTAAGCAGTTTTCTTTTACCACAGAACTGGCACCAATTAATCTAATCTGAGGGTAGCTAGCTAGCTTAGCATAAAGGTAAGAAAGAATGGACCCCATTCAAAAGGTACAATGTAAAAATGTTTGAGTGAGAAAGAATTGCTTGTTAACTTTAATTATTACCCGGCTTTCTTACTGATCTTCCAATTGTGTAAGATGCTTGATTCTTGATTCTGGAATTGTGGATCCTACGAGACTTACTCTTCCGATTGGCTCATTCTGAAAGTACCCCGAGTAAATACTGAACTGGGTCGATCAGCATTTTCCATTATTGCCCCTAAATCGTGGAATACCCTCCAACAGACTTTAAAGCTGACATCCATTCCATCTTTTGCAGAATTTAAAACTTTGATCTCTGACCACTGTGTTTCAAACTGTATCTGTTTTCATTAATCTATTATTTTGTGAATGATTGTGTTTGTGAATTGAATTCTTATTGGTCCCAACCCCTCGACGACGGTTATTAACTTTCACTAACTTAAGCAATGTCACATGTCATGTCAAATCAATCCGCGCAAAAGAGTTCCGGCATATTTTGTTTCTGCTTGCTGACACCATAGACCGTAAGATGAGGTAAAACCGTACCCATCAAAACAATGTAGCCTTTGAGGGAGGACAAGACCTCGTGTCTCACCATGTTGGGATTCTATTTCCCATAACAACCTGCTAACCATACATTACCCCTTACATTTATGTTATTTATTTGGATAAATTAAGATTAGGTGCGATGTGTTTACTACAAATGCTCATATTGCAGTATTGCAGATAAATGTGATTAATCACCCAGCCCTGCTGCTTGTGCAAACGACACTGTTAGTGGACACAGGCCCTTGTTTATTGAACTTTTTCTGAGAATATATCAGCCATCTGTTTTTCACGTGGCTCTCCATCTGACAGGCCCTACAGCTGCTACTAATGATGACTTTCTAAACCAATTAAACATCATTAGCTTCAAGATTAGTCAAAATGTCAATCACTTTTCCCCACATTACCACAAGATGATTATTATTGACTTGTTTCGTCTGACAAATTGTCGAAAAACCAACGATTTTCAATCCACTACCAAAATATTTAATAAAAAAGTGGTGAATATTTATATTTAAGGTCAGAAACGGAATGATGAGTTAAATAATAAGTAATTGGTTATCAATTAGTTTCGCAACTTATCCTTTTTAGTATGGAAACGCTCCAATCTTTGCTCTACAAGCAGTCATCTGTTACAGTTCACTGTCTCCTCTCAGAGAGCAATCAAAGCACAATTTTATCAACAATCTGAACATCAAAGGAGCTTAATAAAAAACATTAATATCAATATAATGTCATCAGCTTTATCTCCAAACTGCTTCAAGTGTTATACAATACCAGTGCTGCACATGATAGGCCATTTAAATGCATTAAAGCCCATGGTCATGTGTGAATAGAGGACACAAAGATGTGTGTGTAGAGACAGCAGAATGAGATCTCCTCCCTGGCTCTGACAGTACATCGACCCTCAATAACGGGGGAGGAAACGCCCTGAAAAAGGATGAATCATGGGATTGTATCCACTCTGAAGACTCTCTGACCGCCTCAGGGTTTAGGTCAGCGGTGTTGTCTGAGAAGCAGCGATGGACAATCCTCACAGAAACACATACGCATTCTTTTTTTTTCTTCATGTGACAAAAATATGATACCCTGTTTGTGTTTTTTTTTTGTTTTTGTTTAGTAGCTGTCAGAAACTTCTCCCTCTCTTCAATCAGAGCATGTGAATCAGCAGTGTCCTCCATTTCAACCCAGCAGGTCAGGGAGGTCGCCACGCCTTTTAAAGAAGAGAAAAGCCCTTGTCACAGCACTAGGTTTTCTCTCCTGCCTGCCACAAAATGTCTCCTGACACAAAGCCCTCATACTCGTATAAGCGCACTCCCACATCACTGCCAACAAATGTGACCTCCTTTTTCTCCCTCCCACTGCTACAAGAAAAAAGAGAAGGAAAAACTCACCTCCACCTCGCCAACTGAAATAAAATAAATAAATGAAAACAATGTGCTCGGCAACTCTGCCAGACCACGAACACACCAGACCTCTGCACTAACTTCTGCTTGAGATAGCTTCCATGTTAAAGTTAAGGTGACGGCTTCAACTTTCTACTTGTTGTGTTCGAGGCCTGGAGGGAAAACGCACTTCACTGTTTATCTTTGGCTGGCTGCTCTGAGCAAAAGGTGTCTGAAACTGTGCAGAAACCCAAGGCTGCCACGGCTCAACCCTGAAAGAGAGAAAAAAAAACTGGGGTCTGGTGTCTTTGAACAGAAATTTACAAATGTAGGGGAGAAAGAGGGTTATTGTACCAGATTGAGGTTAATTAGGCCTTTCTGCTTGAGCTGCACTTGTAATTCTAGATGACATGATTGAATTGCGAGAGCCAAATGCCTGTAACTACAGTTTGTTTTCATTTGAATATGCGTATAATTATTTCCATAGTGCTTAATTACACAGTTAATCGTCAAAATTGAAAAATTGATCTGTTCCAGCCTCTGAAATGGGAGACTTTGCAGCTTTTGGTTGTTTTATTACACAACATTATGATTACCGAAACCTGACTGATATTGTATTTTTAAGACTTACACCATATACCGACATAAAAGTGGAAAAAAATCCCTGATTACCACTATGGGTGACAATACAGACAGCGTTTTTGCCTCTGTACATGGGGCACATGATTTACCGACTGCGATAAAGTTTGGTCCATAGACTGTATAAATAATGGACGTAGTATCCGTGACATCACCCATCTGTTACTGAAGCGCTGTTTTGAAGCCAATTGTCAGCGGGAGCCATATTGGAAATGCTGAAGTCAACCTAGCGTCTGTCGAGCTAGTGTGAGGTAAAGAGGCGGCCTTTGAGCCTCCTAGCCAACAGCTACAGTGTTCCCGCCTGTCAATCAAGTCAGCTGTGCCTCTCATAATGGAAGACTTGTAATCTTAATATCTTTGAAATTGCTGCGTTATGAAAAAATTCACCCGTCCGTTCACTGTGTGCCGATCAAGAAATGAGCCATCCAGACTACACTTGTTTTTTGTACCAGGCTGTAAACATGTTTATTTCTGCTGTAAAGATCGGCTTTTTTGAATTTGTGTGTATGTGGTTTCTGGTACATCTGGAGCCAGCCTCAAGTGGACATTCAAGAAACTGCAGTTTTTAAACACTTCTGCATTGGCTTCAATTCTCGCGACCAGAGGTTGTTGCATGGTTGGGACCCATACAGAGAATGTACTGGTCAGCTGAATATAACCAGACCTTGTCCACATGGATTGTACTAAGAGATCTGCCTTCTGTTCCTGAATATCTATAGTTAAGGCTGTTAAACACTTTGTTTTTAAAGTCATAATTAATTGCAACATTTCAGCAGATAACTGTAAGTAATCACATTTTTAATTGCATGTTTAATATTCCATTATATTGCATTTTTAAATCATTTCAGGTCCATAGGTGGCAGCAGGAAGCATGAAGACACTGCGGCAGCTTCACTACGGTGTGCCAAAAGGGACAAAATACCATGCATTTAATATATCAAAAAATCCTTAAAATCAACATAAGCATCGACCAATAGTATTAGGCCAAAAGACATAGCAGTCAATCTATTGTGAATTTCCTTAAGTTCTGAGTTTTTAAATCGACAAAAATGACGATTTTATCTCAATGCCTTAATCAATAAATTATTACAGCTCCTTGTTTACGCCACTTTGTATGTAAACGATACGTTAAAATGGAACTCATAATGTCTTCTGGGGTGTGACCCCTTTCCATCTGCTCCACAAGGATACAACAATCCAAGAATACACACGCATACCACCCCCACCCACCACACACAGAGGTCTGCCCAAATTAAATCAAGTGCAAGGAGAGCAGGGCCCCATTACCCTGCACAAGCCACTTCACTGGTTGTTTAGCAGCCGGCATTTCCCCCTCCCAAACTATAAAAGCACAAGGCTTAAGTCAGCGGGGAAGGTTTTGGGGGGTCGGCTCCTTGTGGGGGCGACCTTTGTGAACTTAGGCATGGGGATGAGGGCAGGACATGACCAGAAGGGGCCAGGAGGTGAGAGTCCACTTTAAGGGAGGGGAGGAAGAGGAGAAAATGGACTTGGAAAAAAAAAAAGAGCCAAGTTTAAGAGAAGAAAAAGAAGAAACTTGATGCTGCAGGAAATACTGCTGGGAGTGGAACTGCTTTAGCTAAATTAACTTGCAAAGTAATGGAGGAAAAAAATGCAAGAAGTGTGTTGGAGGACAATGCGGGGAGGAGAAGGGGGTGGGGATGCTGTGTAGAGTTGACAAGCAGGACTGAGGTGTGTGTGCAGGAAAATTAACAAGTCCTCCCTGCGCTGTGTCTGCAAGGCATTAAATGCATGAAACGCATGAATTATTGCGCAGAGAGGGCTGAATTAACTCTATATATCACACCCAGTCTAAATAGTGCAGGGGTGAGGGGCTCAGCTGATGAGGGGGAAGGGGGCAGGATGAGTGGGTGCGTGTGCGTTGATAGCGGGGAGGAAGAGGGGAAAATAAAGTAACTCAACATTTCTATCTCCTCCCATTAAAGTTAACCACTTCTCTCTCTCCCCAGTGCCATTAAAGTGTCAAACTGACCCCTGATTTATTCCGCCCTTGCCCAGGCTCCTGTCCTAACTGTCGCATGCCTCCAATTAATTTTTTTTGTTGCTCTCCATCCCTTCCCTGTAAATGTAATGAGATTGCAGCGCCGAAAACTGCTGACTCCTGTTAATGCACGATTCCTTAATAGTAAAAAAAAAAAACGCAAAGCTGGCCGCAAAAGCAGAGACGGGACGTGCATGCTTGGACAATAACAGCAATTTTAAAAAGTGCAGAGTTTTTGTCTGAGATGTAATTAACATAACAGACCGACTACATCTCAATGCTGACACCTCACCTCTGCAAACACGGGCTGTAATGTATAAAAGACTCTTTATGTGACTAATACAAGCCTCAGATTAGATCGCCGCTGATTCCATTTGTACACCTACTCTTCACCCACTCAGCCGGTGCTTTTCAACAGAGACAGAAAGTTGTTTTGAGCCGCTCTGCGCACACAAGAGGAAGCACTTTTCAGAGCTGAGGCAAGCAGATGAGGGGATCAGATAAGCGCGAGAGGCGGCAGTTGTTGCGTTTGACCTGAGATACGGCATCCTAACCTGCAAACAGGGTCAACAACGCAGGGATGATTGAGTCAAGATTTTAATTAGCGCAATCAGAAGTTTCAAAAGCATCCAAGAGAGAGAAAGAGAGAGAGAGAGGGAATATAAATATCTGCTGTTGTCTGAGTGATTTAGATGTGCGCTGGCTGTTAAGGGTGGGCTGCAGGTGCGCAGCGGGAGGTATTAAATAGACTGTTTTGGTCAAAGCTGAGCGCAGCTGGCAGGTGTTGGTGTGGAGGGACTTTATTACCCTATAAACTATCTGAGACAATTCACTCACAGCGTCTTCTGTGGGCAGCAAAAGCCCCCAATTCAATTACGGCTGAAGCTCAACATGGAGAGCCCTGGGAGACCCACTCTCGACTCATTGTTCTCCATGTCACCTTCCTAAGCAGAAAGTAAAACGGCGAATGTCCTCACACTGAGCAGAATGAAAAAGCAACTGTTGTAGACGTAACTTGATATTTAAGTGAAGGTACGCTGGAATCTGGAGATTGATTTGCTCTCATGGGCGAGTAATAACTCTTTTGTGAGCTGGAAGAAGTTGGATTCAGGCGAGCTGCAGTGATTGATTGACGTGTTTGGGACAATTAGAAGCTCGAGGAAGCGAGTGTTTCCTTCTTGTTTTGTTTGTCCTTTGTTTGTGTACATGGAGAGGATTCATTAGTCCTCTGCATGGAGGATTTGAGGTCTGCGGAGCGAGAGGGACCCAACCCAAGTGAAGCATGTCAAATTAGGAGGGAAAAAAAATCAAACCGCAGCTACTGGGACTCATTAGAACCTCAACAAACACAGCGTTTTGTTGTGTATATGTGTGCGTCTGTGTGCGAGTGTGCTAATAAAACAGCAGAGTAGCGTCGGGCTGGTGTGGTTTTAAGTTATTTTCATCATAGCAGTTTGTTTTATGAGGCGACGAAGCCCAGAGACTCTGCAAACAACTTTAATGAAAGTGAGGATCCAGAGGCCTCATGGGAACCAAAATGCTAAGCCGATACTCCAACAGAATAACCGACAGGCTGGAAAATTCAAAGCATCAGGTGACTTTGGTAAAGTACCCGAGTTTCCCTGCTTACAAAAACAAGGACATGCTGTGTCATTGATTCAAAGCACCTCTTTGTGGATTTAATGAGCCGGAGTATTTAGGAGATGTTTACTTAATAATGACTACTTCTACAAGAGGTGAAAAAAGAGGAGTCAATCATTGCTTAAAACTGGTAGTAATGTTATATTGGATTTGGCTTACCGTCTTTTTTGCAGACATGTTGATTAAACAACAGCATAAAAAACACATAACCACAGCAAGTTACTTCCACCTGTCTCACCAGTTTTAAACAGGAGACTTGAGCTGAAATAAAAATGTATAGACTGCAGTAATAATTCAATAAAAATGTAACATTTTTAGTCTTGTGTTATCCAAACAGTCCTCCCCTGACACTAGGGGTACAAGATCCGTTAACAGAGTCTACTAAAATTGTTGCGAACGCATTGAATGATTCGTTGGTGATGTCATCGCACATGTTTTCAATCCAGTACAGACGTAATATCATTTTCCAGAGTTGAACTGTAAAGGAGTGAGACATCTTGCATCCATACTATCTTTGATGATAATGCCGCATGCAAAACAGCAACCTTGAAGCAGCAGGTGAACAAAACACAGCGACATAAATTACTGAGGAGTGAGACATCTCACGTCGTTACTAGAACGTGCAAAACAGCGACCAGGAAGCGGCAGACAACATGATGGAGTACAACATGGTGGCGACCAATGCAACACCATTACACCGTAAATGTCTAAAGTCTAGGAGCATTGTATACCCAATGTAGCAAAGAAAAAAGCTGCCTGCAAGATCTGTAAACAGAAACTTGCTTAAACGTCGGTATGTGAGAACATTTGAAGAGAGGGTACAACAGTCCACAGTTAAAGCCACACTATGCAAGTTTGACATTTTCAGTCTACACTTCTTCTTTCTCTCCTTGAAATCTCTTTTTCTCTCTCCTCTCCTACCACGAAACGGTGGAACAACCTTTAACCACGCTAAACATTAAAAAAAACAAAACACTGGTTTTACATGAATGAAGATTTTTATTGGCATGTAATGGAGTTTAAAGGAGTAATGTTAAATTCAAAAGCTGATCACTAAGTACGAACTGTTAAATAATTGTGCGATTCATTATCAGATTTCTTGAATAATGATTTCAATAATTGACTTGCAAAATAGCCATTAGCTGCAGCCTAGCTTAAAAATAGATAACATCTATAGTGCATCAAAAGATGTTGGTAATAATGTCAATATCAAAATTTAACAAAACTGCTTAAGACATTTGTATACTATTGGTTAAACTGGATTAAACAACAACATAGGGGAACAAAATTAAAATTTTCAAAATTAATTTTTCACTAGGAGATTTTTAGTGAACTTTCTACTTCCTTAATTGTAATACTCTGGGTATAATGCTATCTAATGTCTTTGATCAACATTGAAAACCTCAGGCTATATCGTAACTTTTGTGATACACCTTTAGTTTAAAATTTCTATGGCTAGTCTCCGTCATTGTTTCTGTCCCATAACGACAGAGTTTAATAAAAATACAACATCTTCTGACATCGTTTGATGGCCCCTGCATTACATTTAATTGAAAATATATAATGGTAATATTTTGTATTGAAGGAAATACAGAATCATCCACCAGAAAGAATACAAACTGACTGTGTTGTATTTTGATGAATCTTGTGTTTACATCCCCTGGGCAAATCAGTGAGTCAACACTTTACACTAGCTCAGAAAGTCAATAACTTTAAGTAAGTAGAGTGGATTTAATTCAAACTCTTTTAATACAGATATAGTGTTTTAAAGTGATTTCACAAATATCCAATTACAGGTCATCAATTTAACTCACTGCCCCATCATGAGAGGAATCCCTCTTAGTTTTATTGCTGCGGCACATCTCTACATTAAAAAAGCATTTTGTCTGCAGCACAACATCCAAAGTTATAGCTCCAACACACCGACACACACATAAGCTTCCAGAGCGAACAAAATAAAAAGGCACCAAGGAGAATGAATTTGTTTGCTTGTTCCCTTGCAGTGTCCTTGCTGATGGGAAATGCAATCTGCAGCCTGAGATGGCACATTTTTGTGACAGATAGAAGGTGAGTGAGGTGAGTCATGCCCAAAAAACATGCAGATGCACTCTGGGTGTGAAGCGAATTAAACAGAGGCTTTCAGCTAACAAAGCACAGAGGAAGCAGGCCAAATTAGGTGGAAAATGTAATGCCACAACTTGTAATTTGGCTGTGAAGGAAAGAAAAGTGAATATGTGCATGGTGGAGAAACGCTTTAAGATGCAGAGGAGTAAGCCTGAGTGTCTCTCCCCTTCAGCTGGCAACATGCTCCTTACAAGGGCTACCAAGCATGGCAGAGCCAGTAAAGTATGGGATTTACGTGCAAAAAGGGAAGCTCCATTTGCTGTTTTTTGAGAGGGGGAATTGACATCTGCCATACCGCTGATTCCTGCGGTTAAAGGGAGACTAATCTATCCCCACTGAGGCCTTCAAACAGCTCACTTCAACACACCACCACCAACTCCGTCACACAACAACTCCTAATACCTCCGCTATCATCCCAAAACTCCCCCCACCCCTCCCTCTCTCTGCTCCCTTCAACAGGCAGCAGGGAGGTGTGGCTGTTCCTGTACCTGTCTCTCCTACTTCACCCCCTTACTGCCCCTCCCACACACACACACACACACACACACACACACACACACACACACACCCCGGTCCTCTCTCTCTCTCTCTCTCTCTCTCATTCCTCAGATCATTTCAAAGGGCTCCTCGAGATCAAAGCTGGCCCCTTCTTTCAAAAACGAACAGGAATGGAATGGGGGGTGAATTTAGTTAATCATTTATTTGGGAGGGGAAAAAAAGACAACCCCACCCTTCCTTTTTTTTTTAACTTTCACTTTCTGTCTTCCCAATTTTTCTTCTCTCCCCCTGATATCCCCGTCTCCTCCCGAGGCGTTTTTTTTAATATGCACGGGAAAATAAGCCGGTCGTCGTCTTCAGGCGATGGATGGGCGGGAAAGGGCCTAGGGAATAAGGTTTCGGCTACATATAAACACTTGCTTCTGATGGATTAACCCCTCATGCACGAACATATATGAACATCACCTCTTTGAGAAAGTGTGTGTATCTTAAAATGACAGATGGATACCTCATTAAATGTGATTTAGGAGGTTTTCTGAGCTATGCTTAAAAGCTACATTTACTGCTGTTATTGCTCAGCAGCAGAGCAAACAATGAATCCATCTTCTTGATCTGTACATCCTCTGCAAAAGACATCCCAACAGACAATGTGCCGCAGCACAAATCATATATACAGAGTGATTGCAATACATAGCACGGCTCACATCCTGTGCCAAATCATGATTAGTGTCAAATACAGTCGAAGAATGTGAGGAAAATGCTCCCCCTCTCTCTCTCTCTGTCTCTCTCTCTCTCTCTCTCTCTCTCTCTCTCTCTCTCTCTCTCTCTCTGTCTCACACACACACACATACACACACCTCTCAGCTGACCGGCCTCCAGCAGGAGTGGTGACCCTGTGAAAGGACTCCGTCACACTCCCTGCCCAGCAAATGGACTGAAGCCTGAGGCAGCTAATGGCATAATGAGCCTGCGGCAGCCTGGAGTGACATTTGTGGCCACGGGTGCAGGGAAGGCCCAGGACGAAGGGAATGTACACACACACACACACACACACACACACACACACACACACACACACACACACAGACACACACACACACACACACATGAGATGATGATGATGTGTCCATAGTCTCCATCACTCTGACACCTTCTCCTAGTTAGTCAGTGATGTGTGTGAGCTGAGTGTGAGCTGCCTGCCAACAACATCTGCAGGCATCAAGTTGTTTACTAAATGTTCCATGATTCCCCAGTTTGGGCCAAAACAGCCAAATACGACTTTTTAAGCAACTTTTTGTATTTAAAAAAAAGGTTTTCAAACTAGCATTTGACTTTGAAGACAAAGGGAATGAAGCGCTTCTGGGTCTTTGAAGTTATCACATACAGGCGCTGTTTGGATGCTCTGGTTTTGCTGTGCTTGATTCATGTTCTGAAGGGGTAATTGCAGGAGTAAAGAATAAATTCTGTTCAAATATTTAAGCTGTAACTGTCCTTCAAAAATCCCTCCATGGCAAAATGTAGGATTTGAGTGAAATTAAAATGCCTTCATTTTACAAGGTGAAATATATTTGAAAAAAGCAGCACTCTTACACATTGCAGCCAACTCAGGTCTTCATCAAGGCTGTTGTCAGTAGTAGCTTGCACACCTATGCCCATGTGCCCAAGTGGGAAGACCATTCAACCTGAATGTGTAAGCTCATCGGTTGGAAACAGATCAAGGAAGTGAGACTTCATCTGTAGATGGGGAGAAAAGGAGGGGAAGATTGATTGGCCTCCCCTCCTTTTCTTTTCCCACAACTTAATTTTGTATTTTAGATCAAATTAATGCTAAAAAAAAATTGTAGTTTTAGTCCACCCATTCATTGTATATAAAGATGGACAACCCGTCCCTACTCGCTACCACTGCACAAAAGTGAAGCCAAAATGGGGTGCCGGTTTTGCAAAGTGGTTATTTCGTGCCAAGCGGCAGCCTCCGGTCTCAAAATATGAGCCCATGCGGAAGTGTTATAAACTGCAATTCATTGAGCAACCGCTTGACGCTGGCTGCAGAAACACCGGAAACCACATAGACACCAATTCAAAAAAGACGATCTTTGCAACATTAATAAACATGTTTACAGCCTGGTTAAAAAAACGGCTTGGCCCTTCGTAGCTGATTTGGGGTGAATTTTTTTCTACGGTTCAGAAGATATCAAGATTACAAGTTTTTGCCCAAATAAGGACATGACTGACTTGACTCCCGGACGGGAACACATAGCTGTTGGCTAGGAGGCTCAAGCCCCGCCTCTTTACGTCACACTCTGCCTGGTTGCGTTCAGCATTACCAATATGGCTGCTGCTGACGATTGGCTTCAAAACAGCGCTCAGGAACAGATGGGTGACGTCACGGATACTACGTCCATTATTTATACAGTCTATAGGTCGTCTGTCCCATATGTTGATGCTGTGGTCCTCAGGCAGGCAAGCCCAGGTTTGATTCAAGACTATGGCCCCTTACTCGCCTCACTCTGTGTCCTTGTTTCCTGATCTATCCACCCTCTTACCACCAAATGAATAAATAAATAAAGCAGAAATATCCACGCCAAATATTGTGCATGTGATGTCATTTGCAGCTTGTGCAGTGAAAACCGCCCAATGGAGTTCCAGTAGTGACGTCGTTCTGGACCCTGCAGCTATCCAAAACACATAATCAACTTAACCAATGTTATTGTAAAGATCCCTCAAGCTTATGTAGTTCATAGAGAAACTGATTATTGTGTTGATCTAAGGCTAAGGTTCATGATTATGGGAAGATGCATACATGCATGGTTTGTACATCTCCTTACACGTTCCTCCACTCTGCTAAATCGAAGCGTTACAAGAGCTGCATTCGTCAATAGAGCTTTCAATCATGGCGTAACACTCCCCCTTTATCAAATCAAATAACTAGACCGCTCATGAAAATTAGCACTAGGGTATAAATAAAAATGCTAAAACTAGCCATATTGACAGAAACCATGTTAAAGTAAATGTTACTTGAGGTGTATTTTGATTTCAAAGTTCGACCCATGTCCCATCTGTTGAAATGGAGGAGGCGGGCTTTAGGACCTATACTGTTGCCAGTCAATATGCCGAGCTCCAATTGCTTTGGCTTCACTTCAGTCAGGACCGCTCTCTTCAAAATAATTAATTATTTGCATGCAATATATTATACCTATCTGTTCTAGGAGCTGCCTGCCCTTCCACCTGCCTACATGGAATGCCAAAACTAACAATATACTCAATATTTGGGGCAATGCATGTCATCCATCTTTTTTAACAGTCTAAGTTAAACTCTGTGTATTTTTTTTATATCATCTCTGGATTAGCTCTCCTGTCTCATATCAGAACAGCAGTCCGTGAGATTTCAGGTTGTATTTTCCAGCTACCTGACATTTGACAGCATGTATTCTCTGAAGCACTTTGCAAGGCCTCTGCAATCTCCATCCTTTCCAGTCAGTGAGAATACTGTCAGAGTGAAAGGCTGAAAGGTTTGACAAGCATCCCTACATGTCAAGCTTTATGTATCATCTGTGTCTGTGTTGGAGTTATAGATTAGAGGGGGAGAGCATATTGTCCACCACAGGTCTCAGAGCCCCTGCGGCCTGTGAAAACAGAGCTGCCATGATGTAGGTTAAAGGTTTTCCCTCTTCTTTCCCTCTTCACTCTCTGACCTAGATGTGTGCGTACGCTGGTGTGGATATGAGCTGTGTGACTGTGAATGTGCACTGGGTGGTCCTGTCTGATTCGCTGGATGTGAGCCAATACTTTCTGCCTGATTCACCTGGGACGTTGTACATCTTTTCGAAGCTTTGGTTTTTCTGTTCCGACCGTGGAGGAGAGGCATGAGAACTGGGCCCCACAAAGGCAGAGGAAAGAGAGAGGGAGAGAGTAGGAGAGGGAGCAAATTAAACACAAAGAGACAAGAGGGAAGAGCACAGATGAGCCGTAGAGTCTAGTCGGTCAGGCAGAAGTGGGCCAAGCTGGTGTTGCACTCAGGAGATGACACACATACAGGCTACTCCAACTAACTGGGGACTGGCCTTTCACTCTCTCTCTCTCTCTTTCCCACCCTCACACACACACACACACACACACACATATAAAACCAACAGATCCTGAGTCCCCTGGGTCCCAACGCTGCATGCTGATGCTGTGAAAAATACAGCTCAAACATCAAGCTGACTAAACAAGTGGAAGACGACTTAATTTCAGCGGGATATGAGAAGGTGGGGCAGGAGGGTGATGCCATGGAATTACATGTCCTTTCCTGACAAAAGCTTGACTTCTGTGTCACCTTCAGCTGGAAGTGGGTTAGTAAACTGTGTGTGCAGCACCAGCTGACTTGCATTTCTCCACTTTGTAAGCACTTTTCACATACGCATTGCTGAAAGTTTGGGGGAACATTTCAGGGAAGTTTACCCCCACATTTTTCAAAGCTGTTTATGACACATATCCCTCACAGCATTAAGCTCATTAAGCTTTCCCTGTTACACAAGAAGGGACTACTGTTGAAATCACAGAGCATTGTTACAACATGTTACAACATGGCTAGCCAAGCAAAGTTCAACGCTAACAGTTTTTTTTTTGCATGTAACCGTTTATGCTGTTAAACTTACTGTTTCAACGAATGATTGGAAAAGAATGCACTGGCTAGAAGAAAGAAAATTGCGTGCAAAAAGGTTGGGTGATATTAAGGCATGAAGTGAATTTTCCTGACTTTTAACTTGATGTTTATGCATTAGCTCACCTGACTTCATTCGGAAATTTAAGTAGCAGTCCGACTTGAAAAGGTCTGGATACAGTATTTCCGGGACATAGCGTATGTGTGAATACACCATGTGGTATACCTGGGCTCTGTATTGACAAGAGTCAGTAGATTCAATAGGTGTTGCCAATATAATATTATAACATGTCTTTTCGTATCATATCTTATCAGTCTTATTGTAACATATTGTATCATAACATATAGTATCAGTCATGTAATGTATTGTATCATATCGTATCAGTGGTATTGAATCATATCGTAACATATCATATCATACCTTATCGTATCAGATCGTATCAGTCATATTGAATCGTATCTTATCATATGGTATCATATGGTATCAGGCTTATTGTAACATAGTATCAGTTGTCTAGTAACGTATTGTATCATATCTTATCAGTCATATTGAATCGTATTGTAACATGTATCGTATCATATCGTATCAGTCTTATTGTAACATATTGTATCATATCATATAGTATCAATCGTCTCATAACGTATGTATTGTATCATATCAGTCATATTGACTCGTATCATGTCATATCAGTCGTATTGTAACATATATCGTACCATATCGTATCATATCGTAACGTATCGTATCTTATGTATCATATCGTATCAGTTGTATCGTAATGTATCTAATTGTATCGAATCGTAAAATATCGAATCGTAAAATATCTTAACCTATCATTACGTAACGTATTGTAACGTTTCGTATCTGAACGTATCATATCATATTGTGTTGTATAGTATCGTTCGGTATATTGTTTCTTATACCGTATGTATGTTTACTATATATTTTACGAAAAAACATTCACTGAATCTGCATGTATATCTATCTGTGAAACATCTATAATTTCAGCACTTTTGTGTAATGCGTAATGCAAAAATTGCATGTTCCTTTATTAGTGAGTATATTTAATCCTTGTACATAAACTATGAACTGAAATCCGTACTGAATCAATTAAGACAATACTGAGTACTGTATAAAGGTTTTCATGCTACTGTAGAGATCAAGATGTAAAGGCTACTACTCACCAATTCATTTTCATCATTAGTTATCTTAAGAACTGTATGGGGAACTGTTGGTTGCAAAATGGTGACAAAAGTAATCATAACATAAGAGCCTAAGTTTTATTATCAAGTGATCAAAATGCAAAGACATCCCAAAAACATCAGTTATTTATGTCATACCGATGTACCAATCAACCTTCATCTAACCTGAACCTTGGCTAAAAAAAGTTGTGTCTCCAGCCAGTGTAGCTCTCTGTGAGTCAGAAAACTGAGAAATTGGGGCCATGTAGCACAGGTCACAGTAGCCAGAGGAAAACGGCCGCCTCTCAAGCACAGGTTAATGACGCCTTTCAATGGCCGCCCGTTTGGGGCTTCTGTGGGTTAATTACAGAGCAGCATACTGTCAGGCAGCCAGGTTGATTTCATGCAAAGCAGACAGGTTAGATAGCTTGTTGTTAGCCTCAGCACTGGCATGGGAGGAGAGCTTCTGAAGAACCAGAGCTCACAACCTTTGACAGTGATATCATCTGTGCTTTTCTCCGTCTTATCGACTGTGTTGCTTTGACGCTTGCTATCTTTTCCTGTCGCCTCGCCTCTTTCTCTCCGTCTCTGATAAACAAAATGCCGATTTGGCCCTGGCCGCGCGAACTGCAGCCTTTGTTTGTGTCCTTATCATTACAGGAGGCCATTGAGCTGACATTTATCAATGTTTCATGAACACAGCCTTGCATGTGTACCTGCCAAAAATAAAATCTGTTCCCCAATGGCACATTGATGAGAAGAAACCCTAACAACCTGGGAGACAGGTACAAAGCAGCATGAGATTAGGATGTTGGAGAGGAAGAAATCAATAAGCAAGTCTAAGTTGGATATTAAAAACTCACAGGAAAAGAAAAGAATAACTTCCGACAACTTTAGAGCTCTGATTGCTTTTCTTGTACAAGAAACTCTTGCTCATCTTAAGTTCACTTCCTAGTCCTAAACTCTTCAAAGCTGCTGCTTTGTAGCCTCGGTGGAATACAAGAGGGGGTCACATTATGGCTTTAAGTCATATTTAGCTAAAAATACATCACTTCCCCCCTGTAGACCTGAAAGGTGGCTTCAAAAAGTCTGCAGCCTGCTCAGAGCGTATTCAGTGCCCTCGTCTCACACTTTAAAGTATGCAATCTTCCATAGATACTTCTCAAACATAATTAATCTCTCTTTAGTCGTTTGTATAGCAGCATATTCTGCAGACTTGTTTCACCCTCAGTATTTCAGAGGTCAGGGAAGTTCAATTAATCACTCTTGAAAAGGACAGACTGATAGACTTTCTCTGAGCAGGGTTTCAAGAGTGGGAAATATAAAAAATAAAGTGCAGGAGCATTACAGTTTGCTGCACAGGCAATTGCATAACCCACTACCATCGAACATGTCATTTTTGTTCAGTGTACAATGTAAGCTTGAGCAGAAACCTGGTTAACAACGCTGCGATACCAATACAACAAGGCAGCATGGCCGCATTCCCAGCGATCATACGACGAGCCATAAAACACTCCTTGCTCCGACCAATCCCTGGACATCGACTCCTGGGTGGTGCAGCCAGAGATTGGTCCGTAAAGACCCTGATGGAGCTGACTGATCACATTTCACAACGGCCCAACGCAGCCAGCCGAGTAGAACAGGGCAGAGCGGGTGGCCCTGGGCCCAGAGGCCCACTATAAAAGACCAAAGCATGCTGTGCTGCTGGCAGCGTGGTGAGCGGGGAGGAACCTTCACTACATAAACCTCTTTTAGAAAAAGAAGCTGGCTTCAAGTTATGGCTTTTGGGCTTTCAGAAGAAAGTCTCCGAAACAGAAATGGTGCCCAGAACTGTGCTTAAACACAACATGAATGACATATCAGGAGCACGAGACAAGGGGGTAGTTACCCAGTTTCTTAAAACCATGGCAGCTGAATAGTTTAGATTTTATACTGCAAGAATTTGTCGTAAGTTCTAAATTTGATCTTCTTCCAAGTAGTTTCAGTCCACTCATTTAATGTATGTAAAAATGGACAACGCGTCCCCAATCCCTCCCACTGCACAAAAGTGAAGCCAAAATAGAGCAAAGAAGATAAAATTAAAGACATTTTTACAGACTGATCTGCCACACAGGTGGAAATGTCAACATACCATTTTTCCTTCCTGATACCTAAACTTGAATATTGACCAATCACAAGTATCTCTGTAATACCTATGCAGTTTAAAAATTTCGGTTGAGAAACATGGATAGCTGGAATTTTGTTTGCTTTGCTTTACACATTCAGACCTAGTCTTTACGTAGGTCAGTATATTTGAAAACCTAGCTTTTTCTGTGCATTTTTGCTTTTCGTGTACACGCAAACAGAGTTTAAGGCAATAGAAAATAGAGGTTTTCAAATACACCATTTTGTGCGTGCTCATGTGGATGGTAAAAACCAAACATTTTAGGAAAAGCTGACATCATTACCTCAACTTGCGCATTGGAATTGTTGTTAATATGTATTGTGCTAGCTGGTGGGCTACTGGCGTACGTCTGTTCGGTACTTTGTTTAATTGCATATTTACGATGAAACCTAGCACTTCAACATCATTCATCAAAGAATACATCAAGCTCTGTACAGACACTCTATACGCATGTGCACAATTTTCTTCTATGATTTGATTTGACATCTGATGACACATTATCGCCACCTACTGGTCTGGCATGCTTATGTCTGCTTAGTATTTTCAACCATATTAGTGTTGTCGTATGGGCAGGACTTTTTTTCACCTCTGTTTTCAAAAGTAACTGCGTGTAGATTACAACCCACTTGTGGACTAGGCCTCGCTCTCCACTCTAGTGTTTTGGGTTTTTTTGTAAGCCAGATACCATTTTGGTGGGAAAATAAATAAAAAGGTATCAGAACTTCTGGTATCGGTACTGTTATTGGTACCTGAACGACTCTACAAATTTCCCTCAAACTATTTAAAATGGAATGATAACAATAATTTGTAAGTTCTTGCTAAAAAATTAATATCTGAGTTTGTGATAAATCTAAATATGTCCCCAAAACTTGAAAAAGGGTCTGGCAGGTAAAATTCAGAGGAAAGTTGGGGGGAAATTGCAGAGTGTGCATTCACACGTGAACCTCACCCTGAAAATGTCTGAATACAGCTCTAGAGGCTTTGATGGGGCGGCACAAAAGAAACACAAAAAGAAAAGAAAAGCCAACATATGCTTGGATGGACTTCTACATACATGTGTTGTACACAAACTAACAGTACTAGCGGAACTCTCAAAGTTTCCCTCTTTGCATTTAAGACCATTTTTTAAAAACAATGCTCCCAGGCTGCTGGAGGGCAAACACTCTTCCACAAACTTTTACAGCTTCATTTAAAACTGAACACACTTTTTGTTTTTCACATAAAGCAGTTTCAATGAAACAAGCTAAAAAAAAATCAATGTATAAGCGTTGAAAGCTTCTTTCACCAGGCAGCAAACAGTACACCTCTCTTTCTCTCTCTCTCTCTCCCTCTGAAAGTACACAAACACTGCAGCAAGTTACCTTGAAGAGACTTCACACTATGGAATAAAGTAAATTTTCTATCGGAGATAAGCAGATACATGTCCTCAGCTGGAAGCTTGGAGTCTGGCTGGTTTGTTTACCTTAGCAAATGGACCCACATGCTGAAATTCAAATGAACCAGATCTAATGGAGACGCATCTGCGGTGAGCTCAAAAACAGACACTGTGGGCTATAAAATAATACACGTCAATCATTGCAGTTAAAGAGGTCCAGAGCTTATTATGGACTAGAAGATGTTGTTGTTGCACACAGAGCTAAAGCTTCCCAACAATCTATATATATACCCTCGTGTTTATGATATACATGAGAGTACGAAGAAATAAATCTCTCAAGAAAACAGTTTGTTCTTATGTCTTTAATTAAGGCAACATTTTGAAAACATGAGCCAATTAAAATCTGATGTTGCAATTAACTCTTATTCTCCAGAGGCTTCTTTAAACAGTTAATGAATTCATAAACGATATATATTTGTACATACAAATCAGCACCTCCTTATCAAACATCAGCTGTTTCGTGGCTGTGAACTTCAAGACTGGTGCTCATAAAGTCTGAGACAAAAGTCAGACCTCAGCAGCTACCATCTGCCTCAGTTCATAAAGAACGAGAAGGACAGTACATGAATCAGACTGCACCATATGACAAGAAGAGAGGATATCAGATCACAGTAGAGCTCCGTCTTCAACACAACACATTGTGTTCATGCATAAATGGAAGAAAGGCTATAAAACGGCACAGAACTGTAAAGATGCGTGCTGAAACCGTTTAAGGCACGTCGGATCCACACATCAAGATAAATGTTAAAGAAGTGACAGAATAATGGCAGTCTGCAAGAGGCATGAAAATAAAGCTGTCTGATTGGCTGTTAGATTAGGGGTTACTCTCCTTTAGTGTGGTATTTCTAAAGATCTTCACTTCAGCCATGGGCAGAGCATAACAGACCAATGTGAAGCAAAGTGTCAGTGCCACTTCAAGCCATGCAGGCAGCAGTTGGATAAAGTGCTACTCCTCCACAGTAATGCTTGCATGCTAACGGGCCAAACTAAGATGGAAATCCAGGCGAATATTACCCACTAGGGATGTGCGTGTTTAGTCAAACGAAACATTTAAACATCATCACTCTGGCTGGTCATCACTACAGTTTGAAGTAGATGTGTTTTCTGTGAGCCAATTAAGCTGGTAATACCCCAAAATGTCATCAATACAGAACAACTATTGCACTTCAGCTCTGAAGAGCCATCAGACCCTGTTAATGTAATTTACCTGTGGTTAAAGACATGCAGGGCTATGGAGCTGTCTAAACTTTTCACTGTTTGTTTTATTTATTGTTATAGTGCATATTTTATACCATATAATGTCCCATGAGTGACTGAAAAAAGACGTTTGTTTTCATTGTTGTTTCAATGTTTATTTCCATCTAGAAACCCAGCAGAGCAGTAGAGTCCTCCCCGTCCCTCCTGTCACTCTGTGTGGTGCAGATTTCATCCCGATCAACTTATGGAAGACTGTAATGCCGATCTATGACGTGCTTGCTCGCTGTGGATTCACTCGCGTCTGTTACAATCTTGCTAACTATTAATCCCCCTCCTTCTGTAATAAAAAAAGTGACTACCTTTTTACCGACTGTTGGAGCTATCTACATTGTTTCATATTTTTTACTTTAATCAATTGATTTATTTATTGTTATTTTATTTAAGGTAATTAACTTTGATGCCATAGGGGTATTAGAATATTTCGTTACTCACTTTTATAGGTTGATAGTTTGATAGACGGGGGACGTCTATATAGATGGGCAGGGAAGATAGGAGGGGCGGACACCTGGAATGGTGAATGTTTTTTTACCGGGAGATTTGAAAGAGACGCTACCTTTTGTTTTGAGAGGAGCTTTTTTGTTGTACAATAAACCACCAAAAGTCTGCATACTTGGCTGGACATAGACAATATTTTGGACACCGTGTAAGATCCACTGTCCCCGTTCCCCGTGGCCGGTTTTTGATTTGAGATTTAAGTTTTGTAAGTTGACCAAGTCAAATAGCCATTACACCGACTTTCTTGGACATACATTGTAGTTGTTTCGTCTCATTCTTTTAAAATCGATGGAGACATTACCTGTTGTTTTTATTGAGCAAAGTTGACAGCCTCACAACAATTAGCTCCTACTGGTTTCTCTGTGTTGCTTTAACTGTAAGTAAAATATTAAGTTAAAATGGGCTCAATAGCACCCTTTAAACCTTAAATAATTCAGCCTCTCCACTTGGTTCAACAAACATGAAAATGCATGGCCATAGTTATCATGACAAAACCTACAAAATTAACTAATTTAATTCAATTTTTATTACTGTAGGCCTCACATCCCATACATATGTTGTGTGGACGTTAACCTGTAATGAGGGCTGAAGGCTGGTGGTGCTAGCTCTGCAAACCTTAGCCACAATCTGCAAACCAATTTCACATTGTTTACCCACAGACTCTGTTATCCTGCGTTTCCCAAGGGTTTTCTTACCTTTGGACTATTTGGTTAGTCGGAATTTGAATTTCCGTTTAAACTACTAGGAAATAAGCTGCGTTTAGAACATGCCGTTCACCCACACAATGTCACTATGGTAACACTGGCAAGCATTAGGAACTGATGTACCTTATATAAATGCCAGGATTGCTTACATTATGGCTTTGCTAGTCATTCAGTGATACAGTTATGTTTTTAAGTTGTTTTGCAGGTTTCAAACAGAGAATACAGACTCGTTATTTCCTCTCAGTTGCAGAATAAACATTCACTTCTTCATTAAGCTGGCAGAGAGACGTACTTTTAGTGTCCAAGTACAACTTTTAACCGACAGTCTCAGTGTCAGGGGGCCATTTTCTAAGTTTGGCTTGTGCTACTGTGCTACTGAGGTCAGCTTCTGACCATAAGAAGTCTGCAGTGTATGTAAAAAGATAGCCTGAGGGAGCCAGCAGCACAGAAGCCCAGAATAAGTCAAGAGAAGGGTTAAAACTCTGTTAAATACTCAAGTTTTAGGATTTTTCTGCCACAAGCAATATCTGTGATGCAAAAATTGACATGAGATTTTGACATGGCAAAAACTGACTCTTCGTCTTGACTTTATTTCTTTACTTCCTCTTGACAGCAGATAATAGACATGTCAAAGAAAGAATTTTATTTGACTTTAAATAGGATGCTACAGCTACATTTCAGAAACTGAGAGGTCACTGGCAGCATCAAATGGTGCCAAAAATCACAACTTAAAAAAACAGACAGGACTGGTGCACTGGGTTTAATATTTGGGTTATTTAAACTATCATCTGATAAGAGCCAGGTGTATTCATTCTGTATCTCCTATCAACAGAATTTCACCTGAATGAGGAATCACTATTTGCCTCAAATTCAATGCCCTCCTGTTACTCTTTTAGTTGGACTAAGATGACCTTTATTTTATGGTTGTTTATGTGTTAGAAAAATTAAGCTATTATAACAGACATTACAAAGCACTTAGCAGATGTACAACACAACACTCTTCTCCACTTTGAGCATTTCCTAGGGCTGGTGAAGTGAAGGAATTTTCCATTTAGTGATATAAACATCGAATTGGGATTACACGAGTATCTGTTGATTGTGAAGAATGACGAATGTAATATCAGTGCAGCTCAACATTAACCATGGAGCTAAATGCTAAACCAGTGCTCCCTCAATCTTACATACTATTGACTTTATTCCAAAGGTTCTGGTTCTTTCTTTAGCCATGGTACTGCCATGATATAGTACATAATGTTTTATGCTAGTATATTACTTTAAGGAGAAAACCCAACATTTAATCTAACTCAATATTTAGTCGGCGTCAAAACCCAACATTGACTTGGCATCAAGACCCAACATCTAGTTGAAATCCAAACCTTCTGGTTGACACATTGTCTGGTTGACATCAAAACCCAATATCTAGTTCAAGTCTCAACCCATCTGATAGATGGGATTGTGATCCCATGATTCACATCAATGCTCAACATCTTGTCAAGGTCAAGACCCAATGTCCACTTTACATCAATGCCAAATATTGAGTTGAGGTCAAAAATCAAGGTCTAGTTGACATCAAGAAACAATGTATAGTTGAAGTAAAAACCTAGTACCAGTGAAGTTAATGCCCAAAATCTTGTTGACCTCTAAACCATGTGGTGTGGGCAATTTCTTAATCTGGCTACAGATTTGGGCTACAAATGAGCTTTCAAATTAAAAGTATTTGAGTTTTTCTGGAGCAGAATTTGCACATTTCCTTATCTATATATGGGTTAGCTTTGCCTTTTACATTTAATTGAAAGGTTAAATGCTTCTGGTGCAAATTACATTAAGTTTTAAAGATGTGTATGGTTGTTGCCTTTTTAAAAACAAAGACTTAAACAGTTGTCTGATAAATTGTTAGGGGAGTTTATACAAAATGAATTGCTATTGTTCAGTTTCTTATTGGAGTTGTGTAATAAATAAGAATGGTTGATGTTGGTCATTTCCAGCTACATTTTTAACTCATTAACTTCTGGTTGGAAATTTTGGTTATACAAAACCAGCACTAAGAGAACATCACCTTGGAATCTATTTCCTCATGTTATAAACAATTGTTTTCATTTTTCATAGATATGTATGTGTGTATACTTTTTTTTAAGGTATATTTTTGGGGCTTCTTTGCCTTTATTTACAGGACAGCTGAAGAGAGACAGGAAATGTGGGGACTGGTCGACCGGTGACCTCTGTGACGAGGACTGTAGCATCTATACATTGGGTGCTTAGACCACTAGGCCACCAGTGTGTATGTGTACTTTTGTGTAGATGTGTTTATGTGTAGTAATTCATTTGTTTCCTTGTTGTATCATTGTTGTCATTGCGGTTGATTTAGTCTTAATTATTGCTGTAATAATAATGAAAATTATTGTTATTATCATAAAGTTTTTGTTTGTTTTTTAATATATTTTATTTTAAATTTATTCAAGTTATGAATTGATTTATTTTTTCTTGTTTTTTAAGGATTTTATTATCTTATTGTTATTGTTACATGCCACTGTTAATTACAAGAGTTCAACACAACTGTCAAATTATGTCAAAAAACTTCTAATAAACAAAGTTTAAAAAAAGAAGATAATATCACCGACCATCAGAACAGACAGTATATGCTATGCCATGTTTTAAATTTCTTCATTCCATATTATCAAATCTCTCAAATAGCTCAATCATTACAGGGTAAAAAATTACTAGATTCAACTATAGTGTCAGGTAGTGTCAACATAAATGATTAATTTTCCAAACCAACCAGAAGATATGAGCTTTCTCCAAATTGTCTGCTGCACAACAAGTCCAGAATATCTCAGATAATAGACAAGAAAATAAACAAAAAATTATGGCTTCACAGCCCGCATAATCTGGCCAAGAAAATTCAGAGCTCAGTTGCCAACTGTTATCCTTTATGACGTTTTCTTGCCTTCTTAATTAGATTCTTTATGTTCCCATCAAAATATTATATAACACATTAATTCAGAATTATATGGCCTTTGGTATTTGATAGCAGGAGATCCTTTAAAAACACAACTTGCCGTCTTAGGGAGAACAGCGGGGGGGCGTTCTTCAACGCGAAGCAATGACCCGTGATGGTGGAAGTGCGGCTCTCCATAGGAAGTCGCACGTTTCTTCCTCCCCTCCTTTGGTCTTACCTCCTAGTGATTAGAGGAACATCTGCAAACACAGACATTCCTCTCTGCATTTCTTTTCATATTTTACACAAGCAAACTCCAGGAATCATTACCCAACATGAGCTCATCATTAGCACATTCATAATTCAGTGTAATGGATTATGTAATTGCTCCATTAATCAGGGAAGCCACCCCGGCATACTCTCCTATGCATTAGTTTAATTATGGGGAAATGCCTCTGTTTAAATAGATGCTGTGTTCGCAGAAGCACAGTTTACAAAGTCTGTGTTTGGCAGCGCTGTGGGAACTTGTGCAGACGGGAGGTTTAAGAAGCAGCTTCGGCGATGTATAGCCTCCAGTCCTTGCGCTACGCCCGCAGACAGCTCTTCAATAAAATGTGTCATGGCAGCAGGGGCAAAATGAAGAAGTAGGCAAAAGGGCAAATGCCTTTTAGGAAGCTAGTTGTCAAGCTCAGGCGTCACTTTAGTCACATTATTTATTGACATCTGCAGGCAGCGTCGGTGGGATGAATATTCCGGTTATATATGAAGCTGGAGGAAACGGATTAAGACACGTAGACACGGAGGTATACTTGTCATCTGATTCCTGCTGCTGGCATGACTTGTGAGGACTTAATCCAACGGTGTCATCAGCTATTTGTCAAGGAAACAGAGATAGAAGGCCCTTCACCTCCTCCTCCTTAGTATTGTTAGAAGCTCACTATGAGGGCTGGCAGCAGTCCTTTACTTTGAGTGGCGTTTGACTATCATGGACGAGGGAAAATTGTGTATTTTTGTCTCCTCATACTTGTTAAAAAAGGTCAGCGACAGGCAAAGCCCCTTGTGCAATCATAAGTACATTAAGTGCTTACACAAAATAAGCGCTTTTGTTGAAAAAAACCTGTTGTTACATAAGAAAAATCACTCAACATATGCAGAAATAAGAGCAGCACACTTATCGCTTATTTTCCTCGTCTGCTCTCCTCCCCCAGATTTCTTTCTTACTTCTGCCTTGTTCCTGCACTTGGACGGAAAGTGGGAGAAAATTAATATGCATTTTATGCCGCAGCTGCATACATAGAGTCGAGCATAAACCTCAAATCCAAATAGGGCCCAAGTGATTGGCCCTTCAGTCACTACCTACACAAAACAAACAACTAAATGGTTTGTGGTTACTGTCAAGATGTTGGCAAAGCTTCACAAGGCTTAAAGCCTGCTGCCAATAACGCAGCCCGAGCCAAACAGGAAGACGGAGAGAGACACACGCGGAATAAAACATGGCAGGGAAATGTTTTTTCCATTGTGAGAAGAAAAGAGAAGAGCTTACGTATTCACCTCGTAGAAGTGACATTTAAATAAGCAGGAGCCATTTTTCTCCTCAATCCCCCCACCGCCCCTCCATCCGTTGCCTTTCTTTCAATCCCTCTGTGTCGCTGTAATTCCAAGCTGTCACAAACAAATCCTCCTCACAGACCTTTAAAAATGTCAGGTTCTGTCGAGAAGGATGACGGCCTCCGAAATATTCAGCCCTTGGAAAGTTATCTGACTGTCACTTGACTCCAGATTTCTTAAAGTATTGCTCAATTTTCATTCATGGTTTTATTTTTCTACCCAGTCATTTACTCGTAGCTGGTAAAATGTCTAGGGGCGGGTAAAGACAGTTTTGGGTCCACATAGCTGTTAAGACATGAAACCATCCTTTATCAAATACTGCACGACTAGGCTGTGTCTTGTCGTGCCTTTTATGCATTATTTATAAAAAATGAAACAGCTGGTGAACGCTGATCAACACTTACTTCTAACTAACATAAAATCAATCAATATCTTCACACTGACTTATTTTAAATGGATAAACTACATAAAATCAAGAGTTATAAAAATATATGAATGAATGAATGAAATAATGTCGCCATAACAGACTTTTGCATTCTTCATATAATAGTAGTACAATCTTTGGAATGGTGTCAATAGTATGTAAGATTGAGGGAGCACTGGTTTTAGCATTTAGCGCCATGGTTAACTAATGTGCCCCATGTACAAAAATGTCGGTACTGTCATACTTTTAAATACCAAGTGCTTTAAAATGAAACAGTCTGTGTTATTTTTATTTTTTTTATTTTATTTTTTTTAATGTATCAAAACTTGTGGAAGAGATAGAACTACAGTGTTATTTTCAACCCAATGCTGCCGCGAGCGAAATAGAAAGAGCAACGATGGTCGAGTTACATAGAAAGGAAGCAAAGAGAGCGAGCACTGCTAATGAAAGCAAAGTGGTGAAACAGATAAGACATTACTTTTTGGTATGTCAAATTTTGTCTCTGTTCAGCATCTTTTCTAAACCTGCATTGTTTGCAGTGTGTAAATAAAACGACAACAGATAACCAACTGTGGGCGCCCATAAATTGGATTTTGTTGCCATAATGAAAACAGCTAACCATATCATTAGTCTGCTAGTCTGGTCCTCTGAAGCACATCACACCAGGTCTAATGATTGGCTTATGCTCCAGGTTCTGAGAGTTCATTCTGATCTTGGAAGATTGCCAACTCAGTTGAGGCAGATGGCTGTCTAACATGAGTCTGGTTCTGCTTGAGGTTTCTGCCTGTGTAAAGGACGTTTTTCCTCGCCGCTGTAACTAGCTAAATACTGCGAGGTGCAATGCTCATGGTGGATTAAGATGAGATCAGACTGAAGGCTGATTTATACTTCTGCATCGCCCCTACGCAGCAGGGGCTACGTCGTCGATTCGACACAGAAGTATAAATCAGCCTTGAGTCTTACCCTGTAACATAGTAACATAATGTAACATAGAGTACGGTCTAGACCTGCTATGTTTGTAAAAGCGTCTTGAGATAACATTTGTTGTGATTTGGCGCCATAAAGATTAAGATTGATTGATAAATTGAAAAGCCCTGTTACTGTCAATACTCACATTTAATGGAGGTTTAATTGTTCCAACACATAATATTGTAAAAAAAAAAAAAAAAAGAAAATGAAGTACTGATGCTTTGGTTAACCTTATATCATTGTTAAGCTAGGTAAGCCATGTAAAATATAATATACTTACAATAATGATAAAAAATACAGTTTTACAGTGAGACTTAATTCTGGCCTTGAAGCCTGAATAGACACTCCAGATGTAACTACACTAAAGTTTAACAGAATGTAATGCCGGATGATTGTCATAAAACCCACATTTTATTCAGGGTCAAAAATATTCATAGGAAAGAAAATTCTCATGCATATTTCTTCCTTCAATACAGAGAAAAGCCACACAGAGAGCTGGGCAGAAGAGAGACAACAATCCAGCAACTATGCATTTAAATTCTACATAATTTTAATAACCTCTGGCACAAAGAAAGTTAACAAGAAAACTGTTAGCAGAGTGCGCAATCTCAAGAGTCACTTTAGTGCCCTGAGTGTAAGGGAATGAGATGAGGGAGAGAGCAAGAGGAGCTAATCAACTCTTCCTTCTCAGTGGCATTTCGTGCACTCGCTCCGCCACCGGTTCAGCGTGCACAAAGGGCACGGAGCATCAATGATAAGTCAACAAGCGGCGACGGCGAGAGTGGATTCAGACTCCTCGGCCATGTAAAGACAGACGCGACTTTACAGCCAGGGCTAAAATTAATTTAATTTTGCAGATGAACTGCTGGAGGGATGCAGAGTGTCTTCAGTGAACGTGGTGTGCATACAGAAAAAGTTTGATGTTAAAAAAAAAGAAGTCTATCTGACCCTCACAGCAAGACCTGGTATGGATTGAGCTGCTAAATTTGCATTTCTGAAGACACAGCTCCTGAAAAAGCTGTCCTCTCGCTGCACCTTGCATAAGATGCTGAGCCAATGGAGGGTGGTGGGCGGGGAGAGGGAGGCAGAGAGGTTAGAGGAGAAAGGAAAAGAGAGAGAGACAGAGTGAAAAAAAAAAAAAGCTTCTCTTTTCTGGCTTTTTTTCATTTTGAAGAAGTTTGCAGTGCCATGTTTTAGAGTGTGCCATCGCAGCTGCACACCATGTCCTCTTGTCCTGGATGCTTACACTAGTTTGGTTTTTTTTTTTTCCCTTCCTCTCCTCCTCCTCCTTTCCTTGCATCAGGCACAGGATCTGAGGCTTTAATATGGCTGCCAGTGAGGCAACAGCCATTTAATAACAATGCAATAGTTCCTCACAGCAGTAGTCCGGTGTCGCTCATACACCCCGCCGTGTGCAGATGGTACATTGTCTGTGGAAAACATTCTCCTTTCCGAGATGTTTTTCCCTTTTCTCCCTACACACACGCACTACCCTTTCTTTTCTCAGCATTATTTAACCCTCTTCTTTTTTTTTTTTTTACTACACACAAGCAGCCTTATTTCTGCTATCTCTGCTCTTGGCTTGTTTCATAAGAGGTCAGATCAAGTGCCCACCCCTCAAGAGATGATCTGTGTGTGTTTGTGTGTGTGTGTGTATGGATGATGGTGAGCCTTTTTGCATGTGCCTTGCAGCCTCCCGCAGTGGGGGACATCTGGAGGAGGCGTTACCGTGTGTGCACAGAGAGAGAGAGAGAGAAAGAGAGAGAAAAAAAAAACAGAGTTCAGGCCTGAAATATCATCCTCGAAGGACATCACCGGCTTTCATTAACATACAAAAGGGGGGGAAATATGGCGCAGGAGATTTATTCAAATCAACACGCCTAATGTTGCACATAAGCCAGTCACCTTGCCAAGTTACCCTAAAACTCATTCTCCCCATCAGTGGCCCTTTTTCCTCCGACTCGCTGCTGAGAGCAATTAGGGCACATTTTGATGGAAATGACCGGTAATTCAGCGGAAGGAGCAACAATTTCACAAGGTGGATGTTCATTACGCGCCAGCAGGGAAGAGCCTCTTCTTAATAGAGTGCAGGCCATAAACATCCCTCATCATCGCCGGGGTTTGCCATTTGATCTCACCTCTGGGGGTTCTGCGGCGGGGCATCTTCATTCATTTCTTCTCTTTCACTGTCTGTTTACTCAGTAATGGACTCTACCCAGAGAGTTGTTAAGAAGAGAGGAGGGGAGGGGGGGGTGGTAAAGTGAAAGTGCGCCGACACTTTGCCGAGGCTGTGATTAACGACTGAATTAGAAAACAACTCCGGGTCACCTTCTTTAACATGGTGATGGATGATCCAACGCTGGAATCTGATGGCCTTTTGTTACAGGTGAGCAGCAACCTGGATCAAAACATAAGAGTGCGACTCCATCAATCTGAAAATCAATAAACACTGCGCTGTAATTAGGAGCCAAAAACACAAGCAAACTGGGGTGTTTATGCTGTTGACTTTAAGCATGTGAATGATCTGTGTGCAAGCAACTGTGTCCACCACTGTCTGCAAAGCCTTAGTTAGCTTTGCCCTACTTCAGCCATGTGTGTGTAAGTGTGTGTGTGTATGTGTGTCATTGCTCCTGTCACAGGCAGTTTACAAGACCGGGAACGAGGGTTGCCATCTGTCCCACCTCGATGGGGTGCACAGAGGGACGTTTTGCACAGTTTTGGCATGCCTGACTTCCCCTAATGCTGCACAAATGTTTAGAGACATTACATAAGCCGTAAGACCTTCACCAGGGTGGAGAGGGGCAGAATTGAGATGGATGAAAGAGGCAGGAATGAAAAAAAACCAAAACAAAAAAAAACGAAAGAGGATGAGAGATTAAAAAGTAGAAGAGTGTAGACCTTGTCCTTTTGTTATTCTCCGGGCAAGCTGTACTTTCAGGCGCACAATAGTGCTAGAGGGCTGCGTTGGTGTTGTTAAAGAGCACAGGTAGACGAGGAAATAAATAACTGCAAGTCCAGCTTGCAGGCTTTTTAAAGTGCAAAGACCCCAAGTGGAGTGTTTTCACACCTTTGAGGTAGAACTGTTGAACCCTGGAAAGTTTTCACAGCAGCACAATTTCTCTAACATCTAAATCTTGGCAGATAAACCACAATTTAGCCTGCGAGGTAACCGGTAAGTGAGCCTGCTTTGGATGAAAGGGTAGGGTAGGATTTTGTTGCCTTGCAGTACCACTAAAAGTATCCAAGGACACATTTTTGGCGGACTGTACTGCAGCACAAGATGTTAAAGACTTCCTGACCTTTGCAAATTGTATATCGGGACAAAAGATCATTTTCCACATAATTATTAGGGATGTCACGATCAGCTTTTTGGTGCCGATCCTGATCCGATTTTTTAATATTGAATATTTGCTGATACCGAGTCCCGATCCAATACTTGTGTTTGCTTGTATAATAGTTGCACAAGAGGTAAGAGAGTTGAGCTGCACACTGTTTTTTTTTTCCTTTGACAAAAATAAGAAATTTTAAAAAATGACTAAAATATGTCTATTTATTACATTTAACTTAATCCAGCAACATTGTTGTAAAACTCCTAATCTGTTTTAAACTCTGCTGTATGAGACCCAGGAAACTGGTGTGTAGCATTACAGCAGACTTAAATCCGTGGCTGCTCTGAACACAACTTTCACGAAACAGTGCGTGATTCACACCAGCAGCATCCTGCTACGAGACAGAAGTATTGGGAGTGAGCATAGACTGTATAAAATATGGACGTAGTATCCGTGACATCACCCATCTGTTTCTGAGGCCAATCGTTGGCGGCAGCCATGTTGCTGCTGTCGTGTAATTGTGACTTAAAGAGGCGGGCTTTGAGCCTCCTAGCCAACAGCTACAGTGTTCCCCGCCTGCCAATCAAGTCAGCTGTGCCTCTCATTGGAAGACTCGTATTCTAGATATCTTCGAAATTGCTGCGTTAGAAAAAAATTCACCCCCCGTACAGTGTGTGCCGTTCGAGACATGAGCTATCCAGACTTAGGGATGGGTATTGAATTCGGTACTTTTATAGGTACCGACCGAATTCCGTCGGTACTACCGAGTACCGATTCACGTTAAATTAAACGGTACCATGTTTCGGTACCTGAAAGCATCCTTGTGACTGTGAGGGAGTGGAAGATTGGGCGATTTTTCCATACTTTTGCCCTGTAATAAAGTCAGAGGCCGATCGGGTGGACGTCTCTCTCTGCTCTCTGCATCTGCGCGGGAGCGCGCCAAACGGAGCCTGCAGCTGACGGGCGTGCGCACTCACCGCGAGGCAGAGCTGCATGAGGATTAAGTTTGAGACCTTTTTATTTACAGTCTATGGTTGAGACGGTCCCTCTTGCTCCGACTACCTGCCCTGTCTCTTTTTTGAATTGGTGTCTATGTGGTTTTTGGTACTTCTGGAGCCAGCCTCAAGCGGATCCTCGATGAACTGCAGTTTTAAGCACTTCCGCTTTGGACTCATATTTTTAGACTGGAGGGTTGACGCTTGGAAGTGACAGATCGAAACACGTTGGTTGCATGCCGGTATAGAGAACAGCAGCTGCTGCTAGATTAGGATGTTAATGCTAATGTAGCAGACTCTACTGTGTTTGGTTTATGTTTACGCCTTTTTGAACAACATGGCCCTGGACAGTTACCGTAGGGTGCATAGAGCAGATGTTTTTCTGATGAGTTCTACAATAAAACTTTAATCATGGATTGACTTCTACATCAATGTCCCATTTATCATTTTATGTATACACGGTTAAGTGAACTCAGAATGTTCACTTACACTTAGGCGTCAGTCTTCAGCTGTTCTAGCATACCTGGCCAATAAAGCTGATTCTGATTCTGATTCAAATTGATTTCAGTCACAGCGGGCGTAAACCATCGGATGAGATGAACAGCTCAAATACCGATCATGGATCAATTAAAAAAGTCCAGATCAGCTCTGATCTGAGATCGGGATCGGGATATCCCTAATAATTATCTTCATTTTGGCGCCAACACAAATGAGAGAGCATGCATTTTTTTTGCAGTAACACAATCTGACGTTAGCTTTAAGTAGAAAGCCGATATGAGGTGGGAGAAACCGACTTCAGCGCCACAACAGACTGCAGCTGCACTTCAAAACAACAAAAAGTGACACCATCAATGAAATATAGCCTTACAGGAAACCAGGAGAATAACACGATCACAAGAAAACTGTAGGAAAGAAAAGTACTGTTTAAGTGCTTTTGTGTGTCTACAGTATGTGCATGCAAAACGTGCTGAGCAGACTGCACAATGAATGTCCTGGGAGAGTTTTTAAGGCGCCAAGAAAAGCTGCAATGGACACCTGGAGCAGCATTTGTATGCACTTCTCTCCCTTCTCCTTCAACAGGGGAAAAGATGAGATTTTGCTGGAGCACTAAATCAGCGCTCTGGACGCAGGCAGTGCATGCAAACTGAAAAAACAAGAAGTGTCTACATGTGTTTCCTACACTGAAACAACAGTCACGTAGAAAGCACGAGAGGAAAATCAAATTCCACTCTGCATATATTTAAGTAAACACACCGCTGGAGTCATTTACAGCTGTGATGATGCAACCTGTGATGCTTAAAGTAGTGGAGAGAAACTGATGTCCTCTCAAGGACTTCTACTAGATAAAAAAAAAAAAAGAACACTGAAGGAGACAGCTATTCTGAAAGTTTTTACAGTTATCTCTGAAAATGTACCTATCAGCTTCTTCAGGACATTTGTCTCCAGCTCAGACAGTCGCCTCTAGGTGTGAAACTTTCACTCTGTCTTTGCACAGTGAAAGCCTCGTCTCAAAGCACTCTTTTATAATAGATGCCACTGCTGCAAGAGAATGAGAATGAATGGTGTTGGATTCAATCCCGTCCACTTCCTACTACTGATCGTTATTGGTCAATATTTGGGCTGATTTTTTACTGACAAATAAGATCATTACAACTGCTGTCAGTTTATTCTGTCCACAAGTACAGGGCCTGCTGAAGGTGTCTGAATATACAACAATGTGTAGTTAAGCTTGTAAAAACACGTTGGGTTCAGAACCAAATGGTTGGTTTTCCGACCATATGACTGTATTAATTACCGTAAAATCTGGTATAAAGGCGCAGTCTTTTTTTGGGGGGGTGGGCTCTCAGAGGACAAACAGGAACAAAAAAGACTTCAATTGTTTTCAGCAATGTGCAGATTTTGTTTTTTTTGTTTTTTGAAGTTATATTTTTGGCCTGTTTGCCTTTATTTGATAGGACAGCTGAAGAGAGACAGGAAATGTGGGGAGTAGAGAGAGGGGGAAGACATGCAGGAAATGGTCGACCGGCCAGGAATCGAACCGGCAACCCCTGTGACGAGGACTGTAGCCTCTGTATGTGGGGCACTTGGACCGCTAGGCCACCAGCGACCCCAGCAATGTGTAGTTGTTATGCGGATGTGTAGCTCTTTCTAGTACCATTTGATTTAGCCATCATGCTAGCATAGTTGTTGAGCTCAGCCTAAAGTAACTTTGTAAAGTTATATTTTTTGGCCTTTTTGCCTTTATTTGATAGGATAGTGAAGAGAGACAGGAGATGTGGGGAGCAGAGAGCGGGGGAGGACATGCAGGAAATGGTTGACCAGCCGGGAATCGAACCGGCAACCCTTGCGATGAGGACTATAGCCTCTATATGTGGGGCGCTTAGACCGCTAGGCCACCAGCACCCCAGCCTAAAGTAACTTTGAGAGTCTTGAGGTACAGACCCACTTTCCACAATTAATTCGGCAAGACTTGGGTCACCCCTTCCACAAGTCACTTGTTATCTTAAATTAAGGACACTTATCATTCAAACCAGCCCCCCACAAGGTTTACTTACTCAACAGTAAACCACTGTTTTCTTTATGTGCATGCTACCTACTGATGGAGAAAAAGCATTGAACAGCAGCGCTGCAATGGTCCACTCTGCTATGTATTTGATGCTATGCCAAGCAAAGTGGCTGCTTGCTTATGGAATGCCATTTTCTGGGTAAGTTGGGTAATTGGGATGCAGCTACGTTTTAGATTCAAACAAAGAGGTTCAAAGTGCGTCTTATACACTGAATTGTTTGGTAACTTAGGGGTAGGCCCATTTTTGGGCATTCTCGCATGCTAGGATGGTATCGCATATGCTGGGTTTCCTGCACAGTGGTAGATGTTATCTGGCAGGTCGTGATTGGAGATAGCATAAACTTTGAAGTGCATCCTGCCCCATTGTTACATAAAAAGATTTGGTGTCACATGGCTCTAAAAGGCGAACAGCTGTCTGCACCAAGCAGCAACCGTCAGTGTTGAGGAAGGAAGCTAATGCGGAAGTGTAAAAAAATGCAATACCTCAAGTGTCCACTTGAGGGTGGCTCTAAGCAAGGAGAGCCCATGTTAACAATGCTTATTTTGACAGCAAATTAAACATGCTTACAGCCTGGTTCAAGGAAACTGTTATTGTTTTTCTATTTGTACACACTACTTGAGAGGTGATTTTTTTAAGAGTCATCTATTTTGAATGTTACACATTTTTAATGGGGTGTGGCTGATTTGACTGACATGCAGGGCCTGTACCAAAATTGTGTAAAAATAGGGGGAAATGGGAAAATGACTTGGACTGGATTAGCTAGAATAAAGTCACAAGACATTATTCTACAGAGTAGGACCTGGTTCTTATACAGAAGGTGAATTAGAACATATTTAAATGATACAATTTACAATATAAAAAACTATACATAAGTTTACTTTGCATTTTAGTGTTTTTTCAGTTCCCTTGGCCGCATGTCAGAGTGAGAAAATGTATAGAGGACTGTTTGTATTTACTTTAAGCTGCATGACTTGCAGCGTCTGTATCAATTACTGTGTGCTATCAAGTGTTGTGAAACAGCCTCAGAGTATTCATCTCATGTATGACAAATCCATGGAAATCATTTTGTTCTGTATTGAATAAAAGCTTAAAAATATCCTTACATGTGTCGTTTTTTATTATGTGACACAACAGAGGAAACTTTAGCGGTATTATGGATCACCTATTCAATGAAATCTTACAGGATCTGCCTGTTGTTGAGGATTTCAGGGAACATAAAGGCACTACGGGGTGTTGCTTTGCTTTTCTATTTCAATCACTAATGTTGTTGCGTGTCAGCTGTGAGTTAGCACTGAGAGTGAGAAAACGACAGTAGGCACAGCAGGGAGGAACCCCCCCCCCCCACTCCTCCTCCTCCTCCTCTCCCCTACACCACCACCACCAAGAAAAAACCTACAGCCCACCCACTCACTACCTATGCCGACCTATATCACTGATTTTATCACTTCCTCATATTGCACACATACTGTGGCTTCCGTCTGCTTGGTCCAAATGTCTCTATGTTAATGCTGCTATGCGTGCATATCTCTGAAGACATCTGTATTGCATGGAACTTGCAAGAAGACGAGGCAGGCCAGCGGATTCATTAACTGTGCTGATCCGGAGATACGCATGGATAAGCGGCAGATACTGCACGATAAAGCGTCGAGTACAGAAAGAAAGGCCGTGTGAGCAGCGAGGGGATCATGCCGCTGTTGTCATGGTGGTCTTCTTCCCTCTTTTATAGCCTGCCCTGCAATTAATGCTGCATGGTAATTCTTCCTGAAACCGCCCCCACCCCATCTCCATCTCCATCCCCATCCCCATCCATCCTGTGCTTGTGCCTTGTATGTATTTATGTAAGTGGAGTGTGAGAGAGAAGCTAATTTTTCTCAACTGTGAGACCAGAAGGAGATCTACTGAATTTGTATTCAGTAATGAGAAGAGGGTTTGGAAATGATGGGGAATTTGTAAGCATGCATCACCTCCCATAATTCCACTTAGTCGGCCTGTAAACACTTATAAATGCAGGGGGTAGTTACGGTAGCCCCCCCCCCCCCCCACCCCCACCTCCTCCACCACGCACCCCACCCCTGCTGCCCTCCGCTCTCATCAGGCAAACGCATCTCCAAAGAAACCAAGGGCAGGAGAGGAGAGGAGGAGATATTGCAAATCACATTACAGGACATGAAATTAATCCAGCCTCCCCAAACATTTGGCCTTCACACTGTTTAACCTTGAAGCAGATTTTTTTTTTACTCCCCACACACACACACACACACACACACACACACACACACACACATACACACACTCCTCCACCTTCATCACATCCAAAAGAAAACCAGTCTGACATTACAACAATAGCCCTGCCGAGGTAATTATTCAACAGGATCCTTCACCGTGCCGATGATACGTTGTAATTTCATTTCACTTACGTCTGTTTCATAATGTAATACACAATAGAGCAGGGGCCCTCCACGTCCCACAAGACCACTTCCTCCTTAAGATAATAAAAGCCTTTTGTGCTTGCCTTTGAGAAATCCTTGGTGGATTATGAGAGCGAGGAGTCGGGGAGCACATCAATTAATATGCATTAAATGAAAGAGTATTAAGTTGTAAGAAAATAATTAATAAGTCTAATTGCTGTGCCGCCGCTCTGCCCGGTGACATCGTACCTTAATGCTAGCAGGAAGACACCGCCAACAGGGGCAAAAGTACAAGAGTTCTTTGACCTTTTACATGCCTGAAAGACAATGTACTTCCACTTTATTACATGCCCGCTGCACTCTCCTCTGAATGTAGAGCGGCGCGAGATAAAAGCAGAGTGACTCTTACATCCAATCCAATAACTCCAGGAACATTCCTGTCTGCTCGCCAATGCTGAAACCACATGAGCTTTCTGAATAAAATACATCTGTTTGTGCTACAGAATACTGTAGATCTCTTATGCCAGCGCTATCTATCGCTGGATCTTGTCTCTTTGTACGGCGCAGAGAAAGGCGCAGGCACAGGGTTCCACTTTCCCTCCCCGATACCATGAAAAAGTCATTCACAGCTCCAATTATCCTTTTACCCCCGTGCAGCTCCGGAAAATACAATCGCCGCCACTGTGGGTGAAATTGTAGCGGAGGGGGGAGTAAGTGATGATGGGGGGGAAATATCTGATCTACACATGCTCTTCGAGGTGCTCAAAATGAAGACGCACAAGAAAGAGAGGGAGGAAAAGAAATGGGATGACAAGCAAAAGGTTTCTTTGAGATATCTTTTCGATAGGGATGTCCCGAACAGATTTTTTAATATTGAATATTTGCCGATACCGAGTCCCGATCCGATACTTGTGTTTGCCTAGATAATAGTTGCACAAGAGAGTTGAGCTGCACACTGTTTTTTTTTTCCTTTAACAAAAATAAGTAATTAAAAAAACAACTAAATATGTCTCGTGTGCATTCCACTCAACTTAATCCAGCTAGCATCGTTGTAAAACTCCATATCTGTTTTATAAGCACTGCTGTATGAGACCCACGAAGCTGGTGTGCATGCATTACAGCCAAGCGGCAACTTCCGGACTCAAAATATGAAGCCCATGCAGAAGTGTTATAAACTGCAGTTCATTGAGAATCCACTTGAGGCTGGCTGCAGAAACACTGGAAACCACATAGACACCAATTCAAAAAAGACGATCTTTGCAGCATTAATAAACATGTTTACAGCCTGCTTAAAAAAACAGCTTGGCCCTTCGTAGCTGATTTGGGGTGAATTTTTTTCTACGGTTCAGAAGATATTAAGATTACAAGTTTTTGCCCAAATAAGGACATGACTGACTTGACTCCCGGACGGGAACACATAGCTGTTGGCTAGGAGGCCCTGCAACAACAATGCAACTCTCACGAGCTGTGATCCACAATGGCAGCATCCGGCTGCGAGTCACAGCAAGACTGAAACACACCTGGTTGCATGCCGCTAGCTACGGAGTGGCATGCCGATTCAGAGAAGACGCAAGGTTGCTAATGCTAATGTAGCAGACAGTCCTGTGTTTGTTTATGTTTTCACCTTTTTGGAACTATATGTCCCTGGGGAGTTACCGTAGGGTGCATAGAGCAGATGTTTTGTCTGTGCCTTGTCCGGCAGTGCAAATGTGAGTTCTTCAATAAAATTTAAATCATGACTTAAGTTCCACATCAATGTCCCATTTATTATTTTATCATTATGATTACACAGTTTAGCGAACTCTGAACGCTGAATTACACTTGTGTGTTAGCCTTCAGCTGCAAATTGTGTTCAGTAAGAGCAGACGTAAATGATCGGATGAGATTATTAGCTCAAATGCCGATCATCGATCAATTTAAAACGACCAGATCGGCTCTGATCCGATAGTTGAGATCGGGATCGGGACATCCCTACTTTTCAATGTTTTGAAGGTCAGAGGAAGTTTGGAAGGCAAAAGAGAGCAGCTCCAGAGGGCTTAGAATACAGCAGCTCTCGGTTCAAACTTGACCTCAAGCCGCAAAAATTACCGTCTTTATCAGTTCACATCCCACCTTCTTTTTTTAAAAATTACACCATCTTCCAGCTGAATCAATCTCCCGCCTTTGATTGGAGATAATGAGCATGTTCGCCGGGCTCTTCAGATGAACACCCGCTCCGCTCCCAGGCTCCTCAAGCCCAACACAGTCACTTCATGCAGACACTTTTGAGGCAATAAAGAAGAAGTCTTAAGTCTGCAGAGACCAATTAAAAACATATATTCAGACTGACCTTAGAAAGGAAGCGCGGTATGGCGTTCATTTACAGAGCTGCTCTGTCCCTACAGCATCACACGCTAGCAGATTCATGCCAACTGTAACAAACAAACAATCTCTGCAGAATGAAAGATGATATTGAGAGGTACTGGAAACACACGGGTGTACGAATTTTTCCACAGCACATGCTCACTCTGATTTAAAGGACATGGAGCTGGGCTTTGCAGCTCTGTTGCACAGTATGCACATATTAGATGATCCTTATCGAAGAACCAAAGAAAATGAGGAGATATTTGCTTTATATTATGCCTTTATAGTGCTGTTCATGTATGAATTAAAACGAGTGATTATGAAGTATGTTATGTACGTTTGTAGTAAGATGCATTACTGTAATGACACTGGAAGCTCATGCACCTTTCTTATACAGAGAATTTCTTTGGTTTAAACCACGGTAGGGATGGGCAATGATTTTCAAATATTTAAATATTAGTTCACTTAGTAAAAATCAAAGAGTTACTGCGAAAATTTTCTCATTTTAAAAGTACAATTTCTCATCGTATTTACCGGTGCCTGGTTGTAATACGTTATTCCCGCCAGATGGTGGCTATAGAGCGTCTTAATGCTGTTTGCTGACCGCATTAAGTAACAGAAGAAGAAGAAAACATTAGCAACAGTCGAGGCAATTTTCTCCATGCGCCTGACTCGCATTAAGATCGAGTCAGACGCCTCTGGCTGCGAGAATTGAAACCAATGCAGAAGTGTTAGAAACTGCAGTTCCTTGAGTGTCCACTTGAGGCTGGCTCCAGAAGTACCGGAAACCACATACACACCATTCAAAAAAGACGATCTTTACAGCAGAAATAAACATTTTAAAGTCTTATAGTCTTCCAAAAAACAAGTGTAGTATGATTGGCACACACTGTATGGGGGGTGAATATTTTCATAACATGGCAGTTTCAAAGACATTACGTTTTTCATTATGAGAGGCAGAGCTGACTTGATTGACAGGCGGATCACTGTAGCTGTTGGCTATAGAAGGCTCAAAGCCCGCCTCTTTACATCAACAGAAGTAAGGTTGAGTTCAGCATAGCCAATATGGTTCCCGCCGGCGATTGGCTTCAAAGCAGTGCTTCAGAAACAGATGGGTGATGTCACCGTTACTAAGTCCATTATTTATATGGTCTATGGTCAGACGCTGTCAGTGCCCAATACAAGCTGCACCTCGTCCTGCTGACGGGTACCGTGATTGCCACACAAACGGGCTGTTAACTGGACAGGTCTCCATGTGTGTGGGTTATTCACACACACAATTATTCAAATAATTGTCAAATAGATGCGAATGAGTATCGAATAGTAGTTTGGTTTAAAATGCCCATCCCTAAAACACAGTGTAGAATTCCAAAAGAATCAGATTTTCTAAATAACTCAATAGGTTAAATAAAACTATTCGGAATCAAAATAATATTCATTAAAAAAGACATTTGGTCTTAATTTAGGCAGGAGTGTTTGGCACTCAAGCTGAGTAATTTAATCAGTTATCAAAACTGCAGATTAGTCTCTCGCCAGTGGACGAATTTGAGCACCAAAACCTTTTAAAAGCACAAAGTTGAAGTGAAAAAGAGAACTCAGGCAGCTCTTCTGTTCCAGGCAGAATTTCATCCATGACATATTTGGCTCCCCAGCCCAGCGGGTATGCAGCAGTGACTCTGAAACATGCTCCGTCTCGCTTCCACAGCACTTCCAGGGGGAAGCTGCTCCCATAAATCCCTCCTAATGGTTCGCCGGCGAGGGGAACTTTTTAACACAGAACTTAGCAGCCACTGTTATTCACCCATACAGCCAAGAGTCTTGGGATGATGGATGGTAATAAATATTGCACGGGGCTAACAGAGGTCCCCTCAGAGACGTTCAATTGCCTTGAGTGATAGGGTGCTGCTCGGCAACGCGGGAGAGGATGGCAGAGGGCAGGCTCTTCACGCGGCGGACTAACTGAGTCTCTTCAATTTCCTCTGTGGAAATACGACAATCTCCGCTCTGAACGATAACACTGTCTCACAATGTGTGTGTGCGAAGGGAGGGGGTACACTGCTATCTCAACTTATGTACGCCAAGTTTGTTGGTTTGTTGCCAAGGAAAAAGACATCCACCACAGGCTGGATTAATTGTGAACGTACCTTGCGTGTGAGGATTAAAAAAAAAAAGAAAAAGGCACACTGCTTGGTGTTATGACCACTTGTGACTGGAGCAGTTTTAAAAGGAGCTTTCCAAACAAGGCAGCCCTGTCGTGTCAAGCTGCCCACCATCTTAACGGCTTCCTTGACAATGGTCGACAACAGAGCAGATGTCCGGGCTGCACACATCTGTAGTGGCCTTATACTCCTGCAGGCACACACACCCCCCTTCCTCGTCCAATACGCGCACATGGGCTCCAATAAGACAGACAAAGAGACGCTTTAACAAGGTCATCTTCAGTTCAACTTGGAGACAACAAGAAACAAACTCTCCTGTTGTTACTTTCGCTCTAATGCGATCAACTTGAAGCCTTTATTTTGTAGCAGATTCGACTTTTATACGTCCAGAAATCGTCTCTGTTAACAAGAAAAAATGACTGACGCTGCTTTTAATGATGAGTGATCAGATATTAAGAGGAGCCTCGTTCTCCATTAATCCAACACTTGTCCTGTTGTCATTTTTTTTTTTTTTGAGTAATCAGAGAATTAATTAGCCCAATAATGTGTAAGAATAACTGTGTGTGTAATTAACAACTTAACACGTGGCAATTAGCAGCTCATTTATACACTGCCAGCACCTAACAGAGGCTTTAGGCTTAAGAAATACTTCCCTGACAAATTTACACAAGCTAAATCCTCAGTTTGGAAGATTAAAACTGAACAAATTCACCTGAAGAAGATGTAACAATGCGTCAGAGGGGGAACTACGGACGCCCGATCAAGCATACTTTTTATTTATTTAGTTTTGCATTAAATTTCTGTTTGTTTTCTCGTGATCTCAACTTATTTATCTAAAGCTTGATCATTTTCTGTTGATCTAGAAAACCGAATAAGCCGACATGCCAAGCTGCCATTACTTAAGTAATGTTTTATTTGTTTTGTGCGACTTCAACTCTGGCAACAAGATCATGAGGCGGGAAACTCAAGAAATGTATAGATGTATGTTCGCTCAGGGCTTCCGTAGCTAACCACACACAACCACACAAAAAACAGCCCATTATTCTTCTTTAGTGGTTTTCAAAGTCACATCCTGGAGCCTCCAGGGGGATCAAGACATGGGGTATCCCCAGAAACAGCTCAGTTGCACTTGTATTTCACCACAGAGAACCCCCTTTTTTTTTTAAAGATTTAAGATTCAAGATTCAAGAAAGCTTTATTGCCAAGTGAGCTTGCACACACAAGGAATTCGACCTGGTGAATGGAACACTGGTACTTAACAACAAGACAGTAAGGACTATAAATATATAAACCTAAAAACTAACCTTAAAAATTCTAAATAAAAATATAATCTATACAAAGAACGGTGAAGAAGTACTTTTAAAGACATTAAATAAGTTAAATTAGCCTAAGCCAGATTGCACATGTAGTAGATGAATATAATAATAAGATATGTTATGGAATAATTCACAATATTGCACATGGTTATGAGGTATTGCACTTTTTTAAAGTGTATCAGCCTCCAAATGCAACAGATCTGCAACTCTTCACACTAAAAACCACAAAATCTTTTCAGGTGAGATTCCTCAGGGGAGAAATATGTCGTAAAATTTAAGCATTTCATGTCCTGCTTTTGAGCATTTGTGGCTTTTTGTGATGAAGGAGAAGTTTTGAACTGCTCCTTTAAAGCCTCACTAGAGAAATCATTTTTGTTGCCTAAAACAAATAAAAGGTCAAAGGTCAGGGGTACTTTCCAGCTATGGTGGCAAATGCACCCTATAGTGATGGCTTGAGTTAAAAAAAAAAAAAAAAAAGGGGGTAAAGATGCACGCGCTCAGAAGCAGCAGTGAAGATTACACGATGACGTCTTGCACTGTTTTACCCACAAAAACACTCACTGAGTCGAGTCAAGTGTTTGGGTATTAGAGGATTTATGAGCAAATAGTCTCACTAGAAAGCGCAACACACACACACACAACTCCACAACCATTCACTCACCACACACTCTCATAATGCACTTCCTTTTTTCTTTTTAACCGACACACACTCCAGTGTTCGGGGTTCTCGCTGTGTGCAGAAACAAGATAGCATTCATCCCCGAATACCCTTGCAAATACATGTAAAGGTGAGACAGGATATCAGTGCACCCACATTTGACAGTTAACACCACGTTTGGGTCAGAAATATCGTCCCTGCTCTGCTGTGTGTGTGTGTGTGTGTGTGTGTGTGCGCGTGTGTGTGTGTGTGTGTGTACAACCAACCACCCGACCATTCCCTCATCTTCATGGCGCAGTAAAAGGTGGACACACATGGTCAGAGCTGTGTGTATGCGGACCTGGGTCGGGCAGCCCCCAGTCAATGCACAAGCGAAAACACACCAACAACTGAATACAACGTCGTGCAAATGCAGTCTTCTTACCTGGAGGAATGATGTGTGAATTCAAGTTGAAGAAGCCGACTTTCTTTTTTTAGGCACACGTCGGCGCTTGTGGTGGTGGTGGTGGCGGTGGCGGCGTCAGCATCATACGCTCCGGGGAGAAATGTTTCATGTGAAGATTTGGAGTAATTCAGATTCCACCTTATTAATCCTCCGTGCGCGCTACAAACAAACACAGCTCCTTTCCTTCCTTCCTCACAGAGAGGAAGAACAAGAAGCAAAAGGACCGAGGAGACAGGAGAAGGTAACAGTCTGTGTGTTATACCCGGTCTTGTTTATCAAATACGGCCAAGCGTAAAACGCCGAGTAGGTGTCTGTCTAACTGTTTCACTGCTTTATTTTCCCTCTCTCTCTCTCTCCCTCTCCCTCTCTCTCTCTCTCTCTCTCTCTCTCTCTCTCTCTCTCTCTCTCTCTCTCTCTCTCTCTCTCTCTCTCTCTCTCTCTCTCTCTCTCTCCCTCTCTCTCTCTTTGGCTGTAGTCACACTGAGTCTAACTCTCCTGTTCTACCAAGGCGGGGTCTTGGGTCGTTTAAACCAATGACATAAACCAAGAAGAAGAAGAAGCCCCCTCCTCCTCCTTCTCTTCCTCCTCCTCCTCTTCCCCCCCACACACACAAACACACACACACACACACACCTTCTGCTTAAAAAAAAAAATGATGTGGTCAAATGAGAGATCTTGTTTTTATCCCCATGAGTGACCTATTTTCTCAGCGTTTTCAAATCATCTTACATGCTCCAGTCACCAAAACATACAACTGAGAGATAAACTGTTACCAGGCTCCAGTCCTGTAGTTATAGTTTTGGTCAGTGGTGGACAAAGTACACAGCTTCATTACTTAAGTCGAAGTATAGATACTCCAGGTCAAATATTACTCCAATACAAGTGAAAGTTGCTCTGTCAGATTATTACTTGAGTTAAAGTACTGGAGTACTTCCTTTTAAGAATACTTAAAGGCACTATGAGGAGTTTTTCACCAGCTGAGAAACAGACTCAAACCAACACTGATGCCTCTTTATGACCTTCAAAAGCAAACAAAACCATAAACAACAACACTGATAACTTCGCTGTTGTCATTATTAATGCCTTAAACCACTTAGAGGGGGTAGGTGTCAGAACACATGATTGACATTTGGCTTTAGAAACATTCTATTTCGGCTGTTTTCATGGCAAATAATCACGTTGAGTGATAATTCTGGCTGTTTAGATACAGCAGGGTGAGGTTTTTGTTGAAAACACTACTTTTGCATGTACAGAACAAGAGATAAGAGGTATCACTTTGTCCACAATGCGGCACCAAAATTGATATAAATCAAAAGTTCCTCACAGCAGCTTTAAGTATTCAAAGTACTTCTTAAAAAATCTCAAAATGTATTTTCAAAATACACAAGTGCAGTAAAGAATACATAGAAGTAAATTCTGTTATATTCTGTTTATTTAGAAACCATTACTTGAAATCTCTAAAAACTATACCATGGAATAAAAACAGCAACTAAGTTACTCCAAGCACAGACAACTTAGTTTCTTCATCTGGAATGAAACAAATGCTAAGTTGCTCAGCACACTTTCTTACATTGGACAGTGAATGTTTGTATGTTTGTGCAGAGTGGGAAACAGGGAGAACATTTCAAACAATGCGTATCATTCTTCATTTCAAAAACCTCTAACAGGGGCTGAAGATATGACCATGGGTGCTCAGGTGGAGAATTATAGCCATCATTACCACCTCTAAATGAACTGCCTGATCTGAGTGAAATGTGCTCTGTGTTTGCTCCACGTTCAACCATGGAGACGCACGATATACAGGTGCGACTAAACCACTGAGACAAACAGAACTACACAAACACATTTTACTGTCTAAGGGATCAGATTTCAGAAAAGAGAGGGATATTCATGAGCTGACTTCACAGCAAAAATAGTGAGTAACTAGAGCACTGATAGAAATGTAGTGGAGTCAAAAGTACAATAAATGTCTTCTAAATGTAGTGGAGTAAAAGTAATACGTTCCCCCAAAAAGTAATACTCAAGTAAAGTACAGATACTCAAAAAATGTACTTAAGTACAATGCTCAAGTATATTTACTTTGTTACTGTCCACCACTGGTTTTGGTTTCTCGTGCCAAGGATTAAACGGCGATCCATCTTTCTACCAGCCACACACAAACTAAAGGTTAATGGATTTTCATTTGTGGTGCTCTAAATGGTAAATGGGATGGACTTGTACTAGTCTATCTGAACACTCAAAGCGCTTTACACTACTTGTCACATTCACCCATTCACACCATACCATGGCTCACTCGCTGCTGTGGTAAGGGATCATCACACACCGCTGAACAATTTGGGGTTCAGTGTCTTCCCCAAGGACACTTCAGCATGTGACTGCCAGTGATGGGATCGAACCGCCAACCTACTCTACCCACTGAGCCACAGCCGCCTCTACACAATGACACCCTTGTTACTGTTCATGAGCCACTTATTGTATCTTCACGAATCTTTCTTTGGAACGACTTATTGATCAAAGATGAGGTTTCAAAGAAAACCATGGACACACAGTGAGGAGAATTTCGGCAGAGGTTGCCGGTTCAACTCCCGGCCGCAACCATTTGCTGCATGTCTTCCCCCACTCTCTACTCCCCGCATTTCATCTCTCTCCAGCTGTCCTATCAATAAAGGCAAAAAAGCCCCAAAATATATAACTTTAAAAATATCATTCAACTGCAGCTTTGTTGAGCACTTTTTCGTCTCTGAGCGGTTTTAGTCTTTAAGTTTTGTCTTGTTTCTTTTATCAGTGAGGATTATGTTTCTGTCAAATTTCCAATGAGGGATGTAAAAGAGATGCAGTGAGGTATGCACAGACTAGAACTCAGTTATTATTTTACAGACTGTGACTGTGGTTTAACCCTCCTGTTATGTTCGTTTCTTAGGGACAACAATAATGTTCCTGGGTCATCTTGACCAGGGGCATATTAAATGATTCAGAAGTGTCAGAACCCCCAAAAAACAATAAACATTTTTTAAATCTTATAATTAAATCCATTAATAACCATTTAAATCAATATTTAGTACATTGTTGTTCTTTAATTCTCACAGATTATAGTTCAATGAGGATATAACAAAACAACATTTAGTATTTGACACTTCTGACCCCTTTTAGCCTCCACTTTGACTGCCGGGTCAAATTGACCCACGAACAGTATGTGGTATAAACATGCAGGGGGGGTTGTAAATGTGTGAGGAGAACCATTTTCAGTTAACATGTTGTTCACACTAATTAAACCAAGCGGAAGAAATTTCATAGGGAAAATTACTTTTAACATTTTTTTAGATTTTTGAACTTTAGTATGGGTCAATTTGACCCGCAACATAACAGGAGGGTTAGGTAAAGAATACGTAAGTAGGTAGTAATGTTGGAAATTAGTGCAGAACACAGTTGGCGATCGAGGCACTATAATTGGTCTGCTCAAGACAAAAGGCGTGTGTGTGTGTGTGTGTGTGTGTGTGTGTGTGTGTGCGTGTGTGTGTGTGTGTGTGTGTGTGTGTGTAGAGTGGCAGAATGTTTTTAAAGTTTTGCTCCCTTTTTTTTTCCAAGTTATATTTTTGGCCATTTTTGCCTTTAATGGATGGGACAGCTGAAGAGAGACAGGAAATGTGCAGGGTAGAGTGGTGGAAGACATGCTGCATGTGCGATCTGCGACCTCTCTATACATGGGGCGTGCGCTTAGATCGCTAGGCCAACAGGGCCCCATTTCACCTCCCTTTTACACCCACGTAATAAATGGGGTTACTCTGACAGAAAAAATAAAGAAACACAGGCAACAGTGTTTGTCTCTGGGATGTGAGGGTGAATGCAATCCAAAATCACATCCACCATCACCACTAACTGCATCAGGTGCCACTAAAGATAATAAAACAAAGATACTACATTATAACTTTAACACTCAGGCATCTTGACACCCCAGTTTAATTTTTTTGTGTCGTCTCATGAGAGCAAGAGACGACACGAAAAAGGAAATAGATGCAGGGAAAATGCTGAAAGAGCTCTGCTGAGCCCACTGCACACTTCATGTGAGGTACCAACGACAGACAAAGTTTGTCACTAGCAGACGAAAATGAAATACAATCAACTACAGCACGCTTAAAGCTGCTGTTGGTAGTCAAAGAGTAAACATCTGTTCAGAAAGAGGGACTTTGAATGTCAACACTATCCCTCCCAACCAGAGTTCCTCTTAGCCCCCCAACACAGATCGGCGTGTGCAGTCATGATAATGCCAGACTCATAACCAATCGGAGGACGTAGTAGGGGCCACCCTTTAACCAATCAGGACAGAGGATTGGAGATTAGCTATGATTGGTCCGTCATAACAGGACCGAGGGGAATAATAACGTTGCTTGATACAAAGGCATTGGAAAACACAGAGATTTCACAATAGTCTCAAATTACTCCACTTACTACTGTACTCGATGAGTACTGATGGGTATTATGACCTTTTCTCCAAACCCAACAGAAAAAAAGTAAAGTTTTTTACACCATTCCTACCAACAACAGCTTTAAGCAACACAAACAGATTAATACATTAACTCCCATTTAAACAGGGAGGGTAAAAAGAAATCCCAGAAAGATTATTTTATCAGATACACGTGAGAAAACAGTTTTGTTTGTGTGCATATTCGTGGAATTAAACACAACACATTTGCTTTGAATGTCTTCTTCACATAGTACTGTGTTTGTGTGGGTGGTGCTCAAGTCTGTGGATAATCTATAAATGTTTGTATTCCTTTACCATAATAATCAGACGGTACAGGCCCCTTGTTATATTTGTGTTCCACTCTTTCGAGCTGCACGTCTTGATTTGATCTGATTAAAGTGAGCAAGTGAACACAAGCGTATAGTCTTCGATTGTAAGTGGAGATTTACTAGGTTTGAAAAGTTTCGTGTACGGGGAGACATTCTTCACAGAACATGCGTTTTACGAATCATGACTACCTGATATTGATTTTTCTTGAAGTTCCCTTTGATTTCTCAACTGAGAGTATTCTGCAAGTGGTACAGCTGCTTCTGTCAAGGCAGACAGTTTAATTCAGAAATACAGTTCGACCATCAAACACACTGCACTCACCCATGCAAAATTGATTTTGATGAGGCTTCGTAGGAGCTAGCGTGACCTCTGGTGCTTTCGTGAATGCAAGGTGTCACAGATGACACATGATTGATTTTTACTGTCCTCACCTAGAACTTGTTGCACAAAACAAGGAATTGACTCACTTCATTTCATTAACCCATGAAGGGCTTTTACATTTGGGAGAGAGAGGCCTTGCTACACCCTGTGGCTTTCTACATTTAATCTTCAGTCTCTTCTCTGCGATTTGCGTGGTCACTCCATGAGGTCAAACAGACAGCAACAGATCGTGCGGAGGGTGCTCAGCAAGTTCAATTATCTTTATCCCATTTTCCACTTTTCATTTCTGTAGTCTGACTGGCCTCCGTGTGCTCCAGTATTGATCCGCCAGTCAACATTTGTCCACTTCTCGTCAGTACGCTGCTTACATGTGGGGGTGTGAGGCGTTTAGCACAAAGAGAAAGCCCTGTGGTGGGATAATAACGTAGAAAATAGATGCAGTGAAATTGCATTCTTGTTTCTCACAGCCATGGGTTTATTGATGTTTGGAAATGATCTGCAAAAAGACAATCCATGTTCATTTAAAAAGCTCACCATAAAGAATAGCAAGAACATACATGTAACATAATTTAAATGACCTTTACATGCCCCTTCTTTTGAGACTTAGCAAAGATAAGGCACATGTTGTGAAACATAAAAGCTTGTAATCTGTGTGCAGAAAAAAAAGCCCACTGCTCATTTGTGCTCTGAGAATATTCTGTTTTCAGAAATAAGATTCAGAATTAAATCAAAGCCAGAAAAAAAAACACTTGATCATTTTGTCATCACTATTAAACAAACATGTAACCTTCTTAACTCTTTTACTGCAAGTGTAATGTTTGTTCTTTTTACAAACCATGTGATCTGGAGCCCACATCCAATCAACTCAATATTAAAAATGTCAACAGAAATAAAGGGGACTCTTGAGCATTGAAGGGATTTGTGCTATCCCATCATGTGAGGAGGTACGGGATTCAATGTAACGCTCTATCAGACCTTCTCATCTTGAACTCTGACCCTGATCTCAATACTCTCGAATTCACAAGCGGAGTTCACGGTGAGTCCCGGCGGAGAGCAGAGCATCACACTATCCACACTGGCGTCTCTGGAGACATACATCTATCAATCTCCAGCTGAATTATTGAAGGCACACCACCCCCCATTCATGTTTCTCCCATCGGCTGGAATTAGTGGCTGTTGCGGAGAGCAAGGACCACATTGCATTGCAATACAATTCCCACAAACAAATTTTAATGTATTGCTTATGCTGTCTGCGTAGATTATTTGGTTTCAATTCGCCACTTACAAGTCCCTCAGCACTCCTCTCCCACCCTGAACAATCTTGCCAAAGGGGTTTCCCTACACACACTCAGCTCGGGACCGTTTTAATTCACCTGCTCGGAGCTACGTTTCCCATTTTTTGGTAAGTTACAGTTATTTGTTTTCTCAGTCTTTTATGACGTTTTAGTAGACAACAAGGAGACATAAAATACAAGGGGTTACATGGCACAGTGAAAGGAGGCATTTTCTTTATGATAGGCTTACATTTTGGGGGACTTTTTCTCAATCTAACCTTACTCCATCCCCTTATGTGGAACTCTCTTCCTCTGGACATCAAAATGGAATGGCCTCTGGATGTTTTAAAAAGTGAACTTTATCACATATGGCAACCCTTTCTTTCAAATGTTAGAGATATGCCAGACTAAGAGGTGTCTTATTTCTTTCATCATTGCTGTATTCCCACATTTGTTTGCGCTAATTTCTCCTGCTGAGCTGGGCTGGGGAGGAAGGGTTTTTTTTTCTATTTGAGTTCTGGGACTGGTATATTTATATTGTAAATGTGCAGGTGATTCTGTATTTATGGACCTCTACAGGTATATAATTATGCTCATGTATACACCTTGTTTCTCCTGTTAGGAGTGTCGTTTTCCCAGTCTCACTGTTGTGTTTTTTCTCTTCTCCGTTTAAATGAAAAATTTAAAAACGTAAACTTTTACACAAATTACAATGTCATTGAATTTTGCTCAATAAACAGAACTGGCAAAAAAAATTAAAAATTAAACTTAAGATTCACCCTTTTAATCTGGCTTTTAACTTGGAGTAATTTCCTTTTAGCCCTGGACTGCATTATTACTTTTATGACCATTGTTTACACATTATTTTTTTTAATATCCTATCTTTTTTTTCCTTGTATTTGTTTTATTTTATTCTAATTTATTTTTATTTTAAATATTTCATATCACATTCCTCTATTTTTTTTTAGTCTTGCATAATTTTTTTACCCATTGCTTTCGTTTTCTGTCTCTGTTCTTTCATGAAGCACTTTGGGCTACATGCTTGAATGTATGAAAGGTGCTATATAAATAAAAATGAGTTGAGTTATGAAAGTTTAACATTGCATACATTTCCATAAATACATTTATATATCCAAATGTTAAAAAAAATACATGTATTTTAGCTTGACTAGATTGGTAATATATGTATTTGGGTGGGTGGTTTGATGATGAAATAAAGAGTAGTAAAGGAAAACAAATAAGGCTGGATCTTTCCAGCATAAAAGCTGAAAAGACAAATACAGACACGTTACATAATGTACATGGATCCCAATCCCATTTTTCCAAGTATTGACCCCTTTCCCCTTCAAAGTCAAAGTCATATGTTCCATACAGCAAATAGAGTCAATTACATCTATAAAGATTTAAGTGCTGGAAAGATTCCTTCGGAGTCATTTGCATGTTTTAAACGTTTGTCAAACATTTTGCTGCGCTTTTCTGAGACCTTTTGAAATAAGGTTAGAAAAAGTGAAAGAAAACAGCTTTCAGGTTCAGAGTTTCTGAGACCAAATAACAAACGCCTCTAAAAAAAAAAAACCCTAATCAAAAATAAGAAACTAGAATGAAAATAAGCATCCTTGTAGTAGTCTTCTTCACCTTTTAGTAGTCTTCCTCATAGTTTTCACAGCATGCCCTGGCATTGCCCCTAAAACTGTTGTCGCAATCGAGGTTGTTGTAGAGGTCAGTGTGCCACAATGACTCCATCTCCCCCCTATTCAGCAGCTGAAACATGCCCTACATGCATGAAAGCTGAACACACACACACATGCACACACACACACCGACTCTTTTTTTTCTCCTAATGAGGTGGTGGGGCCTCACCATACAGGGATAAAGAGGGGGCGAACGGCTCAGACCCCCAATGGGTCCGCTTGAACTTGTGAAATAGGATTGACATCACACTCAAAATGAGCTCCCGCCATGTCGGAACAGCAGACTGAAGCCCCCCAGGAGGCTAAGTTGAATCAATTCTCCTAATGATGTTTGTAATTTAGGAGGCTAATGACATGCACTATGAACTGGAAGATTATGTCGAGGAGAAGCCTCTCAGAGTCAAGTGTTAGAATAAATGCCAGAGCGAAACACAAACCTACACAGAATGTGGGAGGAATTATTCAAACGATACAGATAGAGTAGTGTATTTGTTGGGACCTAGCAATTCTGGTTCTGTGAAATTATATTGGGAAATGTGAGCAAAGACATTTTTAGGTCTTCTGTGCTAAATGAGAGTTTTTAAGCCCCGAGTGAATTCAAGTCTTTGCAAGATGTAAGTCCCATTTTGGGTTCAAATTAAGTCTCAAGTCCAAATTTTCTGTTTTACATAATGCTTCATTATTTTATATTTACATGGTTAGGAGTTTCGCAAGTGACGGCTTACGTATAACTGCAACAATCCTCACCAAAATCTGCAGCTCCACTAATCTTTACAGAGCTTTTTAGCTAATTCGCTCTTTTGATTCACTCTTAATGCTATCAAAGTGCCAATTCTGGCATGTGGGGGGCATATTAACTCTCAAGCGATCAACCCATAGGCTTTTCTATCTGCTTAACACGAGTAGCTGGCAAGCTGGACATAATTAGATGCTAGCGAGTAGGCATGGTAGACACTTAGAACTTGGCTGAAAGGGGCCTGTTGCTCATTGCTGGTCTGTTTTATTTATTTATTTATTTAACCAGGTAAGTTAATTGAGAACCAATTCTCATTTGCAATAACGACCTGGGCGAAAAGGCAACACAGGTGGCATGACAATAAATAAAAACAAAACAAAAAACAGAGAGGACATACAGAGAAACCTAGAGACAGAACAATACAATACAAAAATATGAACGACTTAAAAGCAACTTAAAAGCAAGTGCAGTGATGTTGAGTTATGGGGTGTAATGAGTTTTTAAAAGTGGTGAGTGGAATGAGAGAGGTCAGCTTTAGGGATTGCTGCAGGTGATTCCAGTCGTTTGCAGTAGAAAACTGGAAGGAGGTGCGGCCAAAGGAAGTCCGGGCTTTAGGTGTGATGAGATTGATAAAGTTACTTGAGCGCAGGCTACATTTTGTGCTGTGAATTTTGATTAGTGACGGTAGATATAACAGGGTTTTTACCAGTGAGGGATTTGTAAATGAATAGAAACCAGTGTTTGTCCGCAAGAGAGGAGTGAGGACCAGTTCAGCTGAGAGCACAGGTGACAGTGGTGAGTGGTGAATGGGGCTCCAGTGTTATTTTCCCAGATTAAAAATTGTACAGGACTTTTAGTGTGCTGACTTTTTTTCTGGGTTCTGTGTAGTTGTGCACCTTAAGGGCCATTTTTGCTTTTTTTTGCGCACTTAAAAAGCCAGATTTAGGCGGTGGAGACCATATTTATTAGGATCCCCATTAGCTTCCACATTGTGGTTGCTAGTCTTCCTGTGGTCCACACAACCACACAAAAACAAGAAAAGCAATTATTTAAAAACACATTATCCATAAAACAAATATGCAATAGCAGCCAATTATAAAAATCAAGAATGAAAATGAAAAATAAACTAGGTATCTGAGCAAATAAACAATGAATAGCATTAAACTACAAAATAATGGAACCAAAAACAAAATTGTCACAAACACACGGCACTAAAAATTGATAAAACAAAGACTTTCAAAACAGTGATTTCATAATAACGTCTGTGGGGAATTCATCAGCATTTGTTTTAGTGACTTTTTAAAAGAAAATCTGTTTCTGATAATTCTCATGTTGGTGGGGAGTTGATTCCAGGCAGATGAACCTCTAAAAATAACAGACTCCATCATACAGTTAGTTCTAGGACTTGGTGTTAGCAGATGACCAGTGCTCACATGATGTGTCTTATACCTATGATTAAAACCAGAATATTTGAGTCTATCACAAAACAACTGTGGTGTGTTATTCCATATAACAGTTTGCATAAATGACAGAAGATGTCATTTTAATTTAGCCTCCACAGTTAGCCAATATAATCTTTTATGCATCTTAAGCACATTAGTACGAAAACAACAGTTAAGAGCCAATCTGGCAGCTCTATTTCGTAGTTCTTTTAGATGTTTTTCAGCAGCACTTGACCAGATAAGCGGACAGTACTCAATGTGTGACAGAACAAGTGACCTAAAAACATCTTTCATGACAGAAGGTGGAACAAATCCAGAACATTTCCTTGAAATAGCTATTCCTTTTCCCATTTTGGAGACAATATAATCGATCTGGTCGGACCAGGACGGTACATTGTGTATTTTAACACAGAGTAATTTGGTATCTAGACTTGAGTTCTAGAAACATTACCTAAAATAAATGCTTTTGCTTTGAATCCTTGGTTTTGTGATCAAGCAACAGATGCCAATTAATTTGCCTTATTAGCTTAAGTGAATAATATAACAATGCAGTGTTCAAAACTTGTTTTCAATGCTACTGAGTGGCCAAAACTGAGAGGGGTTGCAGAACCAAGCCCAAGCCGCCAACTTAACCATCAGGTTAAATCTGCTTACAGCTTTTGCTAGTTTTAACTTAAAAAAAAAAAAAAAATATATATATATCCAAATAATTTTGTCTCCAAGCTCATGCAGTGTTCTGTAAGTGGTGTCCCTTAAGTTGTTATTTCAAACTTCAGTGACCTCAAAGACAGTTCACACCAAAGAAGGCATGTTCCTACTGTTTTCACTGTCTTGAAAGAATCACCCATGATCTCCTTAAGGTAAAATCACAGCAGAAGTCTTTCAAGTCTAACTTAAGTCCAAATCCTAGATTTAAAATATAAACATGGGACTGAAGAAAGTTAGCTGCCACAGCAAGTTAACAACAATTTGTTTTAAAGGTCATTAGGAATAAATACCCTGGGATCTAACAGATGTTTAGTATTTCCGTAGATTCATCCCAGAGTGCTTTAGAGCTGCTAATTTTATATTTACCCTTTGGGTGTACTGAAGCCTGCTTCCTGTGGGATGAGGATGTCTCGTATTGTACATGATATTAAGTGCTGTGTGTATGTGTCGTTCATGGATCAGCGAGCATGCATGCACACAAACACACACACACATGTGGCCCTACATAAGTGCGTTCACATCTGTTTTATGTGTGGTAACGTTGCCAAACATTTATGCAAAAGCAACTTGCACAGGAGACACAGCAACAGTACGCAGCATGATATGCATACGCAACATGTTGATATGATTACTCCACAGGCTGCTCTCTGTGTTTCAGGCCGGTCATTAACAACCCATTTGAAGACTTTGTCAATAGGTGCCAAGACAACAAGAAGCAACATCGCCCCCTCCGCGCTCCACTCCCCTCCTACCACCACCATCCACTTGCCTTTCTTTCCTCTCATTAATATGGAAATGAGTCGCTCATTGTTGTTAGTAGGGAAGAAAGCTGTCATGTCTTTGGTGACAGGCTCAATGGATGTGTTTGGATTGCGGGGCTTGCTGTTTTCCGAGAGCATGTCTTATCTTTGTTTAGGCAGCGAATCAAAAATGTAAACATCACTTCATTAGCATCTGTCAGCAAGCTTAACGGTATGATTTTTAATACATGGCTAAACCCTCTGAATAGGCAAACAGGCCTTGTTATTCTGTCTCTTCTTTTATCTCCACTCCGTGTAGTAGTTAATTTCTCAAAGGGAAACTTACTTAATCCTCTGTGTTTGCTGCTGAAAGCTGTGTTGTGAGGATCTTTCTTCTCCAAGAACAGTACTTACCAGAGATGATTTAATGTGCTTTTTCTTCTGGTTGGTGGTCAACTTTTATAATTTTTCTAATTTCAACAAGAAAAGAAAAATCCCGGATTGAAACAAAGCAGTTTCAAATAGAATTTCTACTTTTGAAAAGTCTTATAATGAGTCGGGCAAATTACGTGCACTGCCCTTAACCTTCAAAAGAGATAAAAGAGAATCGTGTTCCAGCTAATGACGGATGCTATCAAAAACACACATCATCCACTTCATCAAGCCTTCTCCATAGCCAGTATTTACTTCAAGTATACCTGCACTTTGTGGAGTGATGTTATAATTACCGGGACATGACCAAAAGCTGAAAAGATTAGACAAATATACAGCTTATCTTATCACAAGTGAGTGTTTTCTATCTGCCTTTCACAGGGTTTGGACCTCAGTGAAATATAACTCCTGTCTCTTTAAGTGTTTCAGCTCCTTATGGGCTGTGTAGGCACCATCAGTCGTCTGTTTTAGCAGTCATGACTTCCGAGAGCTCACCCTTTAGCCAGAGCACATCTGACATTGGGTCATATTGTATAAGCTAGAGGCCAAAGTCTCTAAAACAAGAGAGGAGCAGATAGAGATAAATATCCAGAGGAGTGCTGAGAGGATGTGATAGATTTAAGTGAGTAAATGTCAGCTGCTCCTTGGGGAGGCGTGAGGAATAATGGGCTGTGATTTGAGCTACACACTCTTGTGTCCAAGCATCAGGTCAATGTGTGAGTTTATCTCGAACAAAAGGGGCAAGGACCGGTGATTCCATGCTTAAGAGTGAGTCATATTTTATCCACTGTTGTTTTTGTAGCACATATTACAATTTTGAGGAACTACACTGAATAAGATTAGATCATTTTGTGGTTAGGTTGCTGAATATACATTGAAGAAGCTAACATCAAGGTAATCTACAGTATGTCTCCGTAAATTTGACATTTTCGGGACATCTTTAAGTATTATAATGCGATATGTCACGAAAAAAAGTTAACTTTTCTCACTTTTAGTTCTAAATTAATGCTAATATAGGCAACACAAGATATTTCCAAGAGGTACGGAGGACCGGAGGAACTTTAACCTGGAACCAGGGACTTTTCCCCTTGAACTACGTACGTTTCGACTGGTGGAACTAGGGCCTAAATTTAGTTCAGGGGTAGATAATCTCCCCCCTAAAAAGCCCTAGGGGGATAGTACTTTTCAAAAAGCCCAGGGGTTTTTGGGGAGCAGGGCCTGCAATGCTGAACATGTCTGATTGATAGATTAACCGCAGTGTTTTTATTCCGCCTGCCGTCCACAATAACATCACACACATCTGTGATACTCTTTCTTTCACTTGTTTTTATGTGTTCTATCTTTATTGCATATGTGTGTACTTTTGAAAAGAAGAAGCTGTGATTCACTTAATTTAGCAGCTTGTAACAGTAGTCTTCTCTCAGCCCAGCGTGATGTCTCTCCCGGTGTTACGGTTTTAAAAGTGACCCTGTAAACTGGAGACTTTCAGCTGAATCTATCGGTGTTTGTGGAGTTTACACGGCTGTTGAAACACATAGGGAGTTTTAAGATTCAATATCCTCATCAGATATTTAGTGATCGTATAAAGACGTTTATGAGGGATGCATCCTACTGAAAGTGGGCAGTTAACAGGGTCACTGTATAAACCAAAACACTGGCGATCTCTGCCACGGCTTTTTTAGTTAAAACGATTTTAAAGCTGTATTAAAACGTCTTATCTCCTCTCACGTGTTGATTCAGTGAATCCATCTGTGATGAAATATAGCACCATCTAAAACAGCGCAAGCTAAGTCTCTTCCATGCTAACAGGCTATCTGTTGTGATACCTGCCGGTCCTTTTTCTTCTGTGGTGTCATCTGTGATAAATGGTAGATATTACCTAAGATTGAAGGAACCTCTGAATACCACTAGCCTTTCATCCACTGTGACATTAGAAATGCTAAATAATACTTTTAATTATTATTTTTTAACTTTAAAATGGGTCAATTCGACCCGCAACATAACAGGAGGGTCTATAAATTCTTTCTTTTTTTTGGGTGGCAGAATTTCACTTATTGGCAGAAAACTCCTGAGTCACGTAAATGTAATTTGATGCAACGTAAACACTCGCATATAGAGAACAGACTACTTTTTTTGGGGTGAAAGACTACTGTGTGATGATAAAAGTAGAGAAGTGATCAGGTTATTTGAATGTCCATCACTGAAGAGCAAACATGCCAAAGATACCCCTGGATTCAGTCTGAACAAGAAGTAAGGTAACGTAACTTCTGAGCTTTCCCTCTGTCTGAAAAGTGTTGTTAGCTTAAATGTAAACAGGAATTCTATGATTTTATGACAAATATATGTTGCTTAGGAGTACAACTGTAGAAAATTAAGGTACTTAAATTATGTTGGTGACTTTTAAGTGCTGATAATGACAAAAGAGATACACTAGCTTGTGGTTTTCACATAAGCGATTAGAAAAGGTTGATCAATCACCAGGTTGATTGATCACTCTAAATTGCCCGTAGGTGTGAGTGTGTGCATGAATGGTTGTCTGTCTCTCTGTGTTAGCCCTGTGATAGGTTGGCGACCTGTCCAGGGTGTACCCTGCCTTCTGCCCGTAGCCAGCCAGCTGGGATAGGCTCCAGCCCCCCGTGACCCCTAACGGGATAAGCGGTCAAGATAATGGATGGATGGATGGATTAGAAAAGGAGTTTTTTAGCAAGGAGATTTTTAGCCTTGTTAGGCAGGTTAAATGTGCCAGGGCCTGATTATGTACACTTACACAAGTAAATACAAATATAATTGTTGTCACAGTAATCAGAAATCCAAATCTCTGTCATGCTTTGATAATGAATTGACGACTTAGGCTGCTTTGATTAGCTGAATCTGCCGTCCTAGGAAGAGAATGCAACCCAGATGTGATTATATATGTGTCTTTTTCAGACAAATTATTTCCCTTTTAAATCACTTCAGACTTTTGTTGCATTCCTAATTGTCAATTCAAGTTGTTCCACTTGCTGGAGTGCCTTTATGTGAAATAGAGGAATGGAGGGTGCGGGATGAATGTGTGTGTTATGTTTCTGCATTTGTATTCCACTTTCCATCTCCCTGTTTGTCAGAACAGTTTCATTTCCATGTCAGTGATTTATGTAGGCAGATAGGAGCGAGCCTGTTAATGGGATATTTCTTTGGCTCTCCTCATGAACAACAACATGTCAAAATAAAGATAAAAAAACAAACTCAAATGCTTGCCAGAGGAGCAAATTAGGTCTTGTGGCAATATTGCAAAAAGAAAAAAAAAGGCGCTTCCCTATCCTGCCACTCTAAATTCATAAACATCTGAGCAGTGATGTGCATCTTCTCATTTAAAAACACTGCGCTGTAATTGAAACTTATACCTTTTTAAAGGAGAATACCTCACCTTGTGAAAATACTCAGACATAGCTGTTTTAGAGGAAACAACTGAACATAATTTAATACACAGATATTTTGGGATATTGCCAGCAACCTAAATAGCTTTGAAAAAGACTTACTAAAGCTTATTGCTGCCACCCCATCAAAAAAAAGTAGATTTAACATTACAATATGAAAAGATTTATGTTCTAATAGGGTGAATTGCACCTTTTTTTTTAGATATTTTCAAGTTAAATCGACATGTAAAGTAACCCATAATGATAAAACGTAAGGCTGTTGTGATATAATTTTTTCTTCAACTACAGTGATGCCTATAATTTGTTAGCATTCTTTCAGCATCATTTTAACATGAAAATATTGCATTTTTTGTTGTATTGTTATGTTATTACAAGGAAAATAGTGTGTTGTTATAAAAAATAGTTCTATTATGCCACAAGTTTGCATGTTTAAAAGATGACAAAGTGCCTCGAAATTCCTTGAAAAAACCCTGGTAAATAAACAAATGTAAAAAGACCTCGTTAGAACATGTAAGAATCTTGATTTAACATAAAAAACATCTTGTTCAAATGATACAGCTTTTTATGTCATGACATTCCTCCATGGAACAACATCTCATGTACATAGATATAACACTACGACAGATCAATTTTTGTGAGATATTACAGCCTTAACTTATTGAGCTCACTTTTCTTTTTTGTTACAACAACAAAAAAAATATTAAAAGTCCAATTCAAACCAATATTCTTGGAAACATTTAAAAACAGATGCTAGATTACGATCAGCCTTTCCCGATTATGATCCAATATGTAAATACTGGGTATCTGCCGACACAAATTCCCAATCCGATACTTGTATTTTCCTAGAAAAGAGCTGAATGTCATTGGTTTTTCTTTTGTTTGTATTTTTTTTTGTTAATAAAAATAACTAAAGTAAACAAATGACTAAAAGATGTCTTCAGCTTATCTATTTTGACTTTGTCCAGCTAGCTAGCAGTGTTCTAAAACTTGCAATTGGTCTGTTTTACATGCTCTGCTGTATAAGTCTAAGCAGCAACCCACAGCCACGAGAATCGAAGCCAATACAGAAATGTTAAAAACTGCAGTCTCTTGAGTGTCCACTTGAGGCTGGCTCCAGAAGTACCAGAAACCACATACACACCAATTGAAAAAAACATATTTTTCACAGCAGAAATAAACATGTTTACAGCCTGGTGAAGAAAAACGAGTGTAGTTTGAATAGCTAATTTCTCGATTGATTACTTTTAGCAACGACACAAGACAAACATCAGAGCTCCAAATGTCTGTTGTGAAACTGCCAGCAGTCAAATCTTGTTTTAAATCCCCTGGTATGTCATCACAAATTTGCTGTATAGCTATAGAAGGGCGGTATCTGAAATGAAGTGTTGAGACAGCAGTTTAATGCTAGGGTTGGTAGTCACAGAAAACTAGCATGAATTTGAATGTAGCATTTCCTTAGGACTCCATCTAACCCCTCCCCCGCCTCCCCTCAGAGCTCCTCCAAAACGACGCCCCCGCTCACATGCACTAGCGCCGCTGCTCCGCAACCATATGATCGTGACTGATTCATAACCGGTCCTCAGCACGTTGTTTGTGTTTTGCACTACGTCAACTCATGTCTCACTCAGCGGTAAGAAAACACCAAAACATTATCATAGTGAAAGTTAAAAACACAAACAAACATGAAATGTACGCACAGGAGGCGGGCAGAACGGCAGGATGGGATTTGATTGGTTTCATAATTTGGCTCCTGGTGGCAGGGATTGGTTAGTGTTTTCCCAGGTTTACTCTGGCTGTAGATAGCAGCTTTTTTTTCCTCTTTTTTAAGAACACACTATGTATTGATTGCCATGAGGACATAAAGATAATTTTAACCAGTATAACAAAAAGTGTATCTAAATATGACTATAACCCCAGCTTTAAGCCATGGCTGGAGTTCCATATCGATGTCTGGTTTATTATTTTCGTAAGTATATAGGCCCACAGTTCGGCAAAGTCAGAACACAGTTACATCAAGTTACTAGCGCATTTGTGTCCTGCTTTAAATTGTGCTCAATGACAGCTGACGTAAATGATTGGGGTGAAATGATCGGGACGTCCCTATGCCAGATGCTTTTTTTTTTTTTTTTAAGTGTGTTCCCTTTAGAGGTGAGAGAAAAGAACCATCCGCTGCTGTACTGACTGTGAGGCAGCCATTTTTTTTAACAGTGTTTCCTGGAGGTGGACTGGAGTACCTTGGATGATTGCGGGTGGCACAGACAGAATCCAAAGTGGGTCGTCCACTACCCTCAGCCCCCCCTCCTGGAGTACAGTGAGTCTTGGCCAGAGAGGAAGGGAGCACGGTGTGTCCTGCTGAGATGGGGAGTCTGGTCTGGAGGTAATGGGCAGAAGGGAAGAAAGAGCCTTTGCCTGTGGCGTGGCACAAAATGAATTACTGCCATCTTTCTGCTCCTCTGCCTCACAGTGAGAGGAGAGTCTGGAGGGCCAGATAACAAGGGCACAGAGGCACAAACTCTAGCAAAATGGAGAAGTGCCCAAGTAAGAAAAAATGCTGTCTGGTGGAGTTAATATCATGTCATTTATGATGATTTAGCTGAACGTATGATGAGGTCATTCTCATTTTAGTTTTAATGTCAGAGCAGAAAGTGGAGCAGGGTAGTGGGATTGACTGGAACATTTTCTTTTATTTCTCAGCTTCCGTTCTTCTTATTTAGGGTGTAAATGGTAAAGTTAGACGTATGTACAATGATTAACATTTTCCACAAAGGAAACAAAGTCTAAACTTTTGTGTCTCGGCCTCATAGGGGTCTGAAATCAGTTTTTTTCACAAAAAATATCAAACAAAAAACCTCACAGTCAACCTTGAGGTCTGCTTAATTCCCTCTTGATGTGTCAAAGGCTGTTAATTCATCCTTTATTGAAGAATAAGTGAAAGCATGCCCTTATTTCAGTGATATCAAGAGAAAAGCTTAACAGAATGAATACACACAAAGCAAGCAATGATGCTCTTGATTATAAGAAAGAAGAAAGAAATAAAGCTGAAAACAGAGCAAAGTTTAAAAATGTTGTAGTGAGTTTGTTTTTTATCATGGTTTCAAGTGAAAGGGAATGGAAACTGGGTGAGGGTGGAAAACAGTACGAAGGAGAGTGTGCACAAAACCAGAAAAAAGGTCACCCAGTTTCAGTGTTTTCTTGACCTTGACCTGTAGCCAATCAGTTGTAGTCTGATAGTCACTATTGAACTGATATTAAACAGAAGTTATATAGTGTTATTGTCTGGCTGTGTCAAATACTAGATTCTGATTGATCAAGACTCCCTGACAACTTGTGACAGTCATAGTTTAGTTGTTGTTATACTACGGCAGAACCGAACAGCGCCACAAGGTAACGCAACCTTTCTGTTTTCGTTTTATGACTCTATCGTCTGTAAACTCTCTGATGCTAACCTGCTATCTTGGGTCAACTGCTAAACTGTTAAGACTGCTAACTCTCTCCACCTACATTTATTCTAAACCGAGAAAGTGATGCCGGAACAACGCCATCAAACATCATATTAAAGGGGACATATCACACTTTTTTCATCAATATATATTGGTCTAAGAGGTCCCCAAAACATGTCTTTAAAGTTTATGCTCAAAAAAACACTTTGAAGTCAGATTTTGGCATGCCTGAAAAGCCCTCTTCTTCAGTCCTCATCAGAACACTCTGTTTTCCCTCTGACCACGCCTCCTCCGGAAGTGGATGTGCCTCAGCTCTCCAGCACGTTGATCAAATGTTTACATGTTGGCTGAATATACACGGCTGCTGAGAGATCGCGTTACTTCAACCCTCTGAATCTGATCCAGAATCTGATCCTGACGGAGAGGCGCCTGTAGCAGGACCTTTCTGAACGATTGGTCATAGATTTAGTGTTTCTTGTTGTTTTATTTATCAGTATGTAGACGTGTGTCTTGGTACACAGCTACGAACATGTAGCTATGTGGCTATGCTAACTAGCGCTAGCACTTATCCATGATAAATAAAAATCATCCACTAGATCTTCAAATCTGCAGACGTGGGGAGTAAAACCGACCTCTGCCAGAAAGGCAGCAGGACCTTTTATGAAGGATTGGTCACAGATTTAGTGTTTCTTGTTGTTTTATTTGTCAGTATGTCGACGTGTGTCTTGGTACACAGCTACAGCTACAGCTACAGCTACAGCTACAGCTACACAGCTACAGCTACACAGCTACAGCTACACAGCTACAGCTACACAGCTACACAGCTACGACATGTAGCTATGTAGCTATGCTAACTAGCGCTAGCACTTATCCATGATAAATACAAATCATCCACTAGATCTTCAAATCTGCAGACGTGGGGAGTAAAACCGACCTTTGTGTTTATTAAGACAGCCTACAACTAGCATGCCTCCCTCCTAAGCTCCTTGTTAGCACACATGTGTGCAGGTAATGAAAAACGGGGGAGGGATTCAGTATTATTTTATACAGTCTATGGGCTGAACAAGCTCCGAGCTCTGACTCCGTGACAGACCGGATATTGTTGTTACGTAACAAAACCAAGGAAGTCTGAAACGGCTCGTTTCACACACATTTACAGAAAGGTGTAGAAATCAAAACAGGGGCAGAATGGATTTTTTTCATTCTCGGGGGGTTTGTAGACATGCCAGGGACACATATTTCAGGTAAAGAACCATTAAAAAGTCAATTTTGCATGATATGTCACCTTTAAATCAATCCGCAAAATGGAGTTCTGGCGCATTTTACCTCTGCCTGTTGACACTGTGGCAAAAAGTTAGTTCCTGGCTGAGGCTGGTTTACAGTCAGGAAATAATGACAGTTACAGAGAGAGCAGCCTGAGGAGCTACTGGCCCACAACCATCTCTGATAGGGAAAAGTAGAGCAAGATCCTGTCCTGCAATCCAGGCAACATAAAGTCATAACTATTTTAAAAGCTGTGACCTATTTCCTTAAATGTCATGTTTAAAGGTGAGTCAACTGCAAAGCTTAAAGGGGATAATGTATAGTGAATGGGTTGTTATGCAAATTAGAATCCTGACCAGGTGAGCAGAGCCAAGGCTGACATGGAAGTAGAGGTGTCTTGCTCACCCTGTCAGGGTTCTAATTTGCATAACCACCCATTCACTATACATTGAATACATTGTCCCTTACTAATAATGCCAGATAAGGCTCTGGCATTATTATGTCACGAGATGCCCCACCAACCCATTCACACAAGAGGGAGGAACAGCTGTTCCTTTTTTCCTTTACTCTACAAAAGCACGATAAATCTTTTAACTCTACATCGACTGATCACTTTTATTTAGTAAACCACATTCAGCACTTCACCTTCATCAATGTTTTCTCTCACAAACCACACATGCAATCGTGTTAATCTCCATAGTCCGGCATCTGTAGGGCCACCTTAGTCATTTCCTATTAACATGATTTAAATTTCCTCAGGGATCAATACTCCACTGTCATGAATCTTGCTCTCTTTGATGACCCGTACAGTCTTGTGTTGCCTCCTGGTTGTATGTTGTGGTTACAGACCACGCTCAGGATGGGGATGTAAGACAATATGTCCAAGCTTAAGAGCATCCTGAAGAGGAAGCACTCGCATATAGAGCCAATCAATAAAAGAAAAAGTCTGCTTGGCTTATGGTTGAGCTGTTTCTCTTGTAGACTTTTTTTAATACACATAAAATCTCTCCATAATTCAATTGAAGTCAGCAAATTTACAGAGAAGCAGTGAATCAGCAGAGAGTTTTTCTTCATAATCAATCCTGAATATTTTTAAATGGGATACGACTGGATAAGAGGCAGACAGAAAAAAAGCTGCATGATTAAGTCAAAGCATTAAAAAACTGTTAAGTTGCATTTTGATTCATCTCACCTTGCCCTGTTTGAACGTGTCACCTGCATGCAAATGATTCTCTTTCTTGTCTACCCGAGAGAGAGAGAGGGGGGAAAGTACTTCAATTCATTGATGCCATTGTCTGGTATTAGATACAATCAATCTGGTGAGTGGGTGGAGAAGCAGGACGAGAGGGGGCCCGCCGAGATTAAACAGAAGCCTCCCTGTAGTTGTTCCAGAAACAAAATAAATGCATTCATCTAATTAGGAGCTTCAAAATATTCCACACAAAAAAAGAAGAGTTGGATGAGAGCTTCTCCATTAATTTACGCTCTGCTTCAATCTGAATATCCTAATAGAGAGAACAAGATTACAGGCCACATCAAAGTCTGCAGGACTTAAAAAACAAATAAGCCAGAGTGACTGGGTGGCACAGCATATTAAGGCAAGCTGGAAATATGCTAAATAGGTGCAGAATATCAGCTGGGCTTGCATAATGACTTCTTGCAACTTGAACTGCGGTTCATGCAAGAAAAGTGGAGGAGTTTGCACACATTTTGGGTTACGTTTTAACAGTTTTATGTCACATTATTGCTAATTGAGATTTAGACTTTAGACTTTTAGACTTTAGACCAAGCGGCAACCTCCAGTCTCAAATATGAAGACCATGCGGAAGTGTTAATAAACACATAAACTGCAATTCATCAAGAATCCGCTTGAGGCTGTCTGCAGAAACACCAGAAACCACATACAGACCAATTCAAAAAAGATGATCTTTGCAATATTGATAAAAATGTTTACAGCCTGGTTCAGAAAACGGCTTGGTTCTACGTAGCTAATTTCTCTATCAGCACACACTGTTCCGGGGGTCAAGTCAAGTCAAGTCAACTTTATTTATATAGCACATTTAAAAACAACCAGTGTCGGCCTTGTATCTGCATCCTAAGGGGAGTGGGATAAGATAGTTTAGGTGTAGGGAGTCTGATTATTTGAGAAGCTGTGGTGGTTATACGTGTGAGTTTGGCCTTGTTATTAACAGATAACATGTTGTAGAAGCAGGTGGAACTGTACAGGAGGATGGTTTGGAGGAGGAGATGGGGGGGAACATGGAGTCCTTTCAGGTTTCTTGAATTTTCTTTGTGCACAAGTTTAAATGTTGAAGTTTAATGAACACCCAGTGATCCCTATCCTGCAGAGTAACTCCCTCCATTTGATGAGTCCAGCCCTGTACATGCCCGTGCTCCTCCCAGTGTGTGATGCATGACAGCACTCCCCTTCAAAACGCACTCCCCTTCAAAACGCACTCTTGCGCCACACAGAGTAGGAATTCTAAGACCTTTTTTCTTTCACTCCTTTTTTTTTTTTCCTTTTAACAGACCTCTTCAGAACCTTCCAGAAAAGACGGGAGTGCACAGAGAGGAATGCCACCTTTCTGCAATGGATGAAAAGTGGTCTGGAGCGGCCGTTTGATGCACATAGGAGAGTAAACAAGAAAGGCATGTGTAGTGTACCTCAGAGCTCTGGATAAACTCTTAACCTTGCAGGTGAATTGCGTCTGGTGGCCTCGCAGACACACAATGTCACACAAGATTAGACTCTGTGCTCTGTCTTCTGTTAGCCTTTTTTTTTTTCAAACCATGTTTGTATCTGCGGCTTATAGCTACCTGTCAAGACGGTAATGGAAAGTGCTTTGGGATAAGCATTGTTCGTGCTGAGAAACCTACAGAGACTGCTGTCTTATTTACGACCATTTCTTGCTTTTTAAAATGAACAATGGAAGAACACAGTGATAAGATATGTAAGTGCTTTGATAAAGGTGTTCATGGAGCCAGGAAAAAATGAAAACTAGAACAACTCTAGTCAATCACGGTTGATATATATATATATGTAAAGTGACACTAATCCCACACTTTTTTGATCTTATTCAAATAACCCAGGAAAAAAAACAATGAAAAATTCATAGAGTATGTGGTTATGAGGCTGTTCTTCCTCCCAGGGATCAGACCAAAGGGATAGGAAGTGGTGTTATATGTGTGCACGATGAGCCCTCTGATGTCATGCTGCTGGTAATTTGTTCTGAAACAAGAGGGGAAATATTGCTGTGCTGTCACTGCAGTGTCAAGCCTCACACTGCAGGATGGATTTCGCTGACACGCTGTATCCTCCGGAAAAGTCACAACTCGGTGCTATTCCCAACAGGGCTCAGACATGGACGAAGATGTACTTACCGTACATCTGAGTTAAAAAAAAAAACTCTGACGCAAGAGTATAACAACACGATAAAGTCATTGGAATAAGCAGTGCTGTGTCTTTTCAGTGAGTAACCTCCCTTCTTGTCTGTGAAGGAGCCAAACAGAGCCACCATCTAGAAATCAATGGAACACTCCTCATAAAGGGATTGTCAAATTCAAGTCCGCGCAATTTGTTTTGTGATAACGCTGCAGGCTCATGCATGGGATCAATATAAGGGCCTGTGGGGAAAAAACAAGAGGAGGGGGTTCAATGTTTATTAATTGGTACTCAGAGGCCAGAAAGTAGAGTGTTCAGTTGACTGTAGGTGGTTAGAATCTGTTTATTTTACACCAAAGTGGAGCCTGATTTATTTTTCACTAGCAAAGAAAGAGGAAATGTCAGTAGAGTAGGTTGTTTTGATACTGCAATCAACTCACTTGCTCCGCAGCCTGATCTTCTCAGACAATCAATGCTTTTTAAACCGCATAAATCACAGATCACGCCGAGCCTGTAATAGAGATTAAAAGCATAACCTGCAAAGCTGGCCTTATAAAAGCTAAAAGAACGCAAACAGCACCGTTCAAAGCACGAGGTCACGGACGAAACCGCCTGCTGAACTTCTTGTGTCAAAAGTTATAAAGCTCCATGATAAGAGATCAAGCATAAAGCATCTTCAAGCCTCGAGAAGTTTGGCTTTGGTGCATGAAGAACCTCAAAGTTAAAGGTCTCATGAAGCATTCACAAAAACCTGGATGGACATAAACCACATAACTGTCAAAAAACAGCACATTTTGCTGTTTTACAGATCATCTTTGAAGACTGTGTGTGTGGGGCAGATGATTGACATCTAGCTAGCTCAACACAACAAGAGAGATGGGTCCATATTCGCAGTCCATATCAAAGTCAGCAGTTAGAATGTACATGCAACGTTAGCTTACATGCCACTATTTCGTCCCATGCGTCAAGCTTAATGCTAATAGATAGTTATCCTGTTAGCTAGTGTTGTATTGTTACTAGCTAAACTCTCTCATGTGATAGCTGTCACCTGCCACCAAAAATAAATAATCCAGTGTTTTCACTAAACTCCTGCAGCTCAATGACAACCATGGTCAGCTAGCAACAACCACCAACGTTGAAAATGTTACCCTGTTACCCTCAAATTTACTAACATCTTTTATCCTTGGGTTTCTTTGTTGACTACCTAAATAACCCTTTAAATAAAATATATTTCAAGCATAAACACATCTTAAAGCATTTAGAAGGACTTTATTTGTAAAACAGAACATAAAACTGCTGCGAGTTTGTCAAGCTCTCGTCGGCCCTGCCTTGTTTCTATGTTTTGAAAACATATGACACAGGACTCATCGTTGAATGTCTTTAGAGACATGGTGGCTGGAAATATTATATCCCAATCTAAAGGTTGGTGGTTCAATCCCAGCTCCTGCAGTCACATGCGGAAGTGTCCTTGGTTATAGTGACCTCAATATCATCCAAAACAACCAAAACAAATGTGTTTAAAATGTTGATATGTCTTATGTTATATACAGCTAAAACAGCCTGGGGTCAAATTTAAATAATTGCCACAATAATACAAACAGAACTTCAGGATCTTTTAACAATTGTAATGAATGTTGTAGAGGTTATCGCTTGATGTTAGTAATAAATACAGTAGCTTGTTATAAATCAACACACAAAAGTCCATTCAAATCAGCAAGATGAAAAATAATATTAATACCCTTCTCAAACAGCAGGGGGAGCTATCTATCCTTGATCTCTTGTTCATCATTTCATGCTTCACATCAATGGCAGATGAAGATAATTCAGGTGAGGATACACCACCAGTTTTTCCCACACATAAATGATGGCCTGCCAATTTGACAGTTACAGCATTTTCAGAATGCCCTTTGCTATCGATAATCTAACATGCATTCTCACTCTCTAAGGTTATGACAACGTAAGAGCTTATGCATCACTGGGGTACTAGTACGTCAACGATTTTCTTAACTGTTATTCTTCTTATAGCTGTTTTATTAAATCATGTAACTTTCAAAATAAGAGCACATTTGTTATCAAAACAGGCATAGAGAGTTGCATAAAACATTGCTCACAGCTGCGTGCATACACTGATTGGCCAATCCAAAAATGGACCAAAGAACAAAAACAAAGGCCCACGACACTTAATTTAGCTGGTAGAAAATGTGCCTGTGTTTGGGAACATGTTGCTGTGTTTCATGTGCTGCTCTAAATTAGCCTGCTGCTGCTGCTTTTATTAATCTGGCATAATCACATCAGGAGTCACGTTGCAACAGAGAATAAGGGAAAATAGATGAAACATTTTCAATTTGCATTTTTTTCATCAAATAATATTTTTTATTTTTTATAATAATGTATGAAATATGCAATTTATGATCATTCATATTTTAGGGGTTTGAAGACATCTTCTGACTGCCACTTTGGGAAACACTGACCTCGGCTTAAGACAGTAAAGCCAAAATGAAAGCATTACATTACCTAATGTGAGTTTAGTTTATACCTAACAAATATCCAAGCCTAACTGCAATGCACTTAAACCCAATATAGAAAACATTATAGAGACTTAAATACTTTTTGATTCTGGCTGTCATGTGCGTAGGACCTTAAATCACACAGCAGGAAGGCTGTTGCTGGTTTTAGCTGCAGTGGCTTTAAGGTTTCTCTTACATTATTCATGCATTATAAATACCCCCTACTTTATGTAACATCTCACATGCATTGTGCCAGTTTTCTTTTTTAGATTCATGATCACACATTTTTTGTTTACATTGATGTCTGACCACACACACAATAAAGTAAGGGCTGGTTCATAAGTCCTCTTGAAGTAGAACATTTGTAACTTGATTCTCAGTTTGGGAGGGATATAAGTCTATTAACCCAAGGGCCAGTGTTTTTCACCACCTCCTCCCCTCGTCTCTCCATTAAAATAAAAAACACACACAATGAGAAATAGCCCCCCCCCCCCTTTTTTTTGTGGAAATCATTACACAATCTGAGAGAGAATAAAATATTCTGTGCCCAGGCTTGCCTCCTGTTATTGCACCATTAATAACTTTTGCTGCTGCCAACGAGACAACAGCAAGCTTGGCTGGAGAGGAGCCGACTAATGCAGTCGGTAAATTAAAACCATGGCTGTTCCTTTTCATAAGACAGACTGATTCCTGCTGTCAGAGGTTGGGCTTTTGGTTTTTGTTGTTTTATTATTATTTTTATTATTATTTCTTTTACCCTACTACCAGTGTGCATCTATTTGTGTTTCACTTTTAGAAGAACTACTGCATTCCTCAATTCCCATGGAGCAAACAGACCTCTACATCAAACTATTGTATTTCACACTGCTGCTTTTCAACTGCAGAAATGGAAAGTTTTCAGCAGAGAGATCAAAATAAAAGATTTTCATTGGAAAATACTTCTGTTTGACATGAAATTACCATCATGCAAACTATCCAGTACACTTTAATGTTAGGAATTACAACAAGATGGCATGGTTAATCCAGTCAATCTTCTTTGCATACTCATTAATGTGTCATTAAAGCTGGAATCTGTTGAATAGTTTTAACTTTGTAATTAAAAGCAAATACCACATATATAAGGCCTGCATACCATTAGCGCCGAACGCTCATACATGCAGTTTAATTATGGGGAATCTCCAGCTGCACTATGATGTATGGTTGTTATAGAAACTGTAGCGAGGGGCTAAATAAGCCCGACTAATAGAAAATCTAACCAAAATGAAAATGGCTTATATGGGTTTCCTGAAAATTAGTGTGCAGATTCAAGAGGCAAAGGTTAGATAAAAAGTAGACACATGAATAATGTATTAAATTCACTGCACATTCTCCCTGTTATGTGCTTCCCTTGTGTGAGAAAATGAAAGCACACGAAACACGAGTAGTAAAGCTAAATTTCTCAGAGAGACCACAACTCCTAATCTGTGAAATTGGATGAATTTAAGTTGCCTACCAAATGGGATTAAATTGTATTGGCTGCAGTTTTGCAGAGCGGGGGGCATGTGTGAAAGGAACGGATACGGGTGTTACAGTATTAAAGAGGCACCCATATATTTCAACCTAGGAAACACAGTGGTGAGCATCCAGTGGGAGTCAATGGGCTCAGGGAGGCTGAAGTGCCAGCTCAAGAGCGAAAGGGCTTAACAAAGGCTGTGTGGGAGGGCTCCTGTACACTGTGTGCTCATGAAGTGGAGCATTGTCTCAAGTTTTCTCCTCCCCCCCCCCAAATGCCAACCCACACGTGTAGTCACAAACCCACCACCCGAGAAACACCTAATCACCGTGAAATGGCCCTCCTCTCCCGCACGATGGTGAACTGTGTAATTTTGCACATGTAGACAGTAAATGTGAACTTAACCTCGCTAAGTGACAAAGGACTTGAACTAAAGCACTTAAAGACACACTTAAAGAGCACAGAGCATTCATTTATTCCAGGTAACTGTTGCTATTTGGACTGCAGTACCTTGTTCGGGTGCTCTGTTAAGAAATTATTGAGGTGCTAGTTGTAGGTCTTCAGAAAATGTGGAAATTTCTATGTGGTTGCTGGCTGATTCTTGATCGGAAACTGGGTTTTAAAGCGTTTTAATAATTCTTCTTTTGCTCAACCTGAGGAGCTTTGTTAAATTTGACAAAAAACTGAGTGATGCCGTCAGCATAAAGCATGAACTGGGACCCAAATTTCCATTGAAAACCTGAATAACAATACAGGAAAAAAGGATCTTTTATCCCCCCTGTTATGTTTGTTGCTTAGGGACAACAATCATGTTATAACCATTAACTGTATTATAGATAGGTCAACGTCACTTCATTCGAGGCCACCAGACGCAATTCATCTGCACTTCATTTCTGCTCTTTGTGAGCTTTGAAGTCAAAAGACCGCCTCCTCGGGGCGCTGACATATTGAGCTGGTGAAACCAAGGCATGCCCAGAAGTCACCTGGCCTATAGTGATGTCCCAACCACGATGCTTACCCCAACACAGGCAATAAAAGTACTGATAAAACATCTAAGATCCCTCAGGGGAGTACAGTCCACAGCAGAGCAGATTCTTTTGTTGATTTGAAGCAGACGCTCTGGAAAGTTAACTCCTGTGTTAGTGTTTGCTACTTCTCTCTCACCATTCCTCTTCTACTCTGCTAATCCGGTACAGAACGCTGCAGGAGCCTGCATTGATCAACAGAGCTGTCAGTTGTAACGTTGCATCCACTCTTTTCAAAATTAAATACCAAATTAAAACTGAACTTGTCAGAAAGATGAACACTTGATCGTAACTTCACAAGCGAAACCCATAGAACTTGTCACTAAGTATAAATACTTGGGTTTTATTTTTAACCGGGAGCTTTCGTTTAAAACTCATATAGTCAGCCAACTTAAGGTGAAACAAGGTTTCTTCTTCAGGAATAAATCTCGCTTCTCCCTCAGAGCGAGGAAACTTTTAGTCTCTGCAACATTCCTGCCTCTTATAGATTATGGTGATGTGTTGTACTTGGGAGGCTAAATGTTTGTTGTCTTTAAATAGTGTATATCACTCTGCTCTGAGGTTTGTCACGGGTTGCACACGCCTCACTCATCACTTAACTTTACGTCAAAGCTGACTGGCCATCCCTGAGTGTACGCAGGCATACACATTGGCTTAGTCCAATTTATAAATGTCTTCTTGGCTTGGTCCCAATGTATATATGTGTTTACCTACAAAGATCAAAAAGCCACTATGCCTTGCGCTCCTGTGACACTTTACAAATGTGTGTTCCCCGTGTTCGGACAGAGTTCGGTAAGAGAGCATTTAATTTTGCTGCTCCTACTGCTTGGAATCCACTCCAGAAGGACTTGAAATTGTCAGATCTTATCTCACTTGACGCCTTTGGCTCCATCTTAAATGAAAGACAGACCCCAGAACAGTGCCTGTGTTTTTAAATGCCATTTTTTGTAATCACAAATTGCACTTTATTTTCAAATTAGTTGCACTTTTAAATGATTGATTGTTTCTACATACTGTCTGTATAGATGCTCCATGCTGTTGAGTTGTGTTATTTATTTTGACGTGTGCTGCTGACCTCTTGGCCAGGTTGCCCTTGTAAATGAGGTCTTGATCTCAATGGGTCTCATCTGGTTAAATAAAGGTTAAATGAAAATAAAAATTAGACTTAAATTAGCATAAGAACTAACTATAATGACAGAAACCAAGTTTGAGAAAAAGTTACAGTTTGACTTCTGTTCCATCTGTTAACTTTACAGAGTTGGGGTTCATGACCTAAACTGCAGCCGGTCACCAGAGGGAGCTCTAAATCTTCTAGCCTCAAGGCAAAAATTCTCATATGGTGTCAATTTGAATACACTCTCTCTGGTTAAAACCAACAGAAAGTTGAAAAATCAAGCCAGGAAGTGAAATCACGATTCAGTCGGTGACACTTACCTTGTCAACTTAAAAACAAAATCTGACTCAACAATGACAACAGTTTCATCTTGTAGGTATTCTCAATGATATTTTAGAGTGTGTCATTTTTTGGGAAACATCACAAAAATCTGGATGACGCATCCCGCACTAGGCATACACAAATTTTGCGCTCTATGAAAAGCCCTCTAAATTTTTTTGAGTCCACCCCACTCATAGAATGAATCACAGGGCCTAATGTGAAAACACATGGTGTATCTATCATACACACTGAAGGAACTAGCATGTAGCGCTAAAGTTATCCTGGTGCAAAAATAGTATATTTTCACTTTGATGGATAATTACCAAGGAGCATGTCTTACCTGTGATTGTAACCACTCTACCCCCACTGTCTCTTGCGTCTTCCTCCATTTGCACACTGATATGATGATGGGTCTGCCATCTTCTCTCTGCTGAGACCTCAGGAAGATGATGTGTGTTCCATTCTATGTAAAAATCAGAGAAACTTGCAGGTCAACAAAAAGTAATTTGATCGTAAAACTGTACGACTATCATTAATTTTGACGAGACCCTCGATGGCTTCCAACATACCTGCAGCCAGTAGAGATAAAATACACTTTAACAGGAAACGCTGCTTTGGTGAGTGGTAATTCCCCGTATGAGATCTTCCCCTTGGCTGTAGACAAATCCAGCCTGCAATTTGTGTGTTCTGCTATCTTGTGTAGCTGCCATGACTGTGGTGCCAACTCAGTGTGTGCTGCTTCCTGCAGAGGATGATAGCAGTATAGATAGAAAGATTAGAAACGTCAGACAGCTGCTGATGAAGGGTTTTGTTAATCAGACGATCTTAGAATGATTCATGTTACATTTTAGACATTGGCTAAAACAGCCTGATCACATAATGGAGAAATGAAGAGAAAAACATCCATCCATCACAAAGTTTGTGATAAAGTGCTTTGCAAGTGTTAGGCAAGTTATTGACAATTAGTATTCAGTTAACATTACCAGTAACTACTATTAAAAAGCAAATGAGCTACTCAGGAAAGTAACTTTAGCGTTACTTCTTTTTGCTGCAGTACGATAATTAGAGTACACTGCTTCTCATCTCAGCTGCATTTTGCTAATTAGCTCTCTTAAAGCAGCAGACTCAACTATTGAATTATGAAGTATGTCTTCAACAGCATTCCTCACTATCAGTCTATTTAATCTTGACTCTCTGGTTTACAGATTGTGGACAGTGTTGCCAACTCCTCAGTGAGGAAAGTAGCTATTGGCTGTCCTAAAAGTAGCAAGAAGTCACTAAATGACGTCACTTAATTTGCATAATCTGAATTGTAATAGACACTGCAGGAGAGACGAGTGTTGTTTAGGGAGAGACAAAAAGAGGTTAGAAATCACCCTAAATATGTTTATAACTTCTCTTAGGAGCCCACAACAAATCAAAGTAAAATATTACATTTTTCAACCATAACATTTTCAAGATGTTTATTGTATATCTGTCTCGATTTAACACCAGAAAAAGTCGCTAGAGGGGTCTGAAAACTCGCTAAATATGGCGACAAAGTCACCACTGATTGCGGAGCTAGTGGTGTTTTTAAATCCAGCTTTAGCTCTTTGGATAGAGTGGCTCCTTCTTCATCTGCCTAGCTAACGTTAGCTAAACCTGGGCCCTGCTGCAGCGCTAGCTTAGTTAAAGCTGTTTGTTTGGTTAGCTGCTTCAGGAAATTAGAACTAGTCTTGGTGGAAGACAGTGACTACAACTCATCCCTATATTCTTGTCCTTTACCTCAAGGAGGGAAAGCAGATATTTCAGAGACAGAAAGCTCAGACCTGAATGATCAATCTGCCATAGTGTGTGTTTTCAATGCGTGTGATATTCTTGCTCCCAGCAGGATGCTACTGTGCTAACATTGGCCACCAAATTGGATGATTAATCTTATGTTATTGTTGACCATTAGACAGAAAGTAACAGGTAACAACTCCATTTAAAATTTCTGCAATTGTAACAGTGTTATTTAATTTGAAAAGTAACTGATAAACAGCTTGTTGCTGTAAATAGGAGTGGCGATACAGATATGCCAGTGCTGTTAATATTAATAATAATACATTTTATTCATATAGCACTTTTCAAAAACTCAATGACACTGTACAACTGTTAAAATCAATACAAGCAAGGGACATTTTAAACAAAACAAATCAACAGTACACTCACAAATTAAAAGCTAACATAAAAAGGTGAGTTTTTAAAAGAGATTTGAATGTTGAAGGGTCAGAGCAGTTTTGGATATGGGAGGGGTGTGAGTTCCAGAGGCTGGGGGCGGCTATGGAGAAGGCTCTGTCCCCCCAGGTTCGGTGCGTGGTTCTGTGAGGTGGAGACAGGAGGTTGGCATGTGAGGAACGCAGGTTACGGGATGGAGTGTGATGGTGGAGGAGGTCAGTGAGGTAGGAAGGGGCCTGGTGGTGGAGGGCTTTGTGGGTGAGGAGGAGGATTTTAAACTGTATGCAGTAAGGGGCCGGGGAGCCAATGAAGATGTTTGAGGATGGGGTGATGTGGTCACGGGAGCGGGTGCAGGTGAGGAGGCGTGCAGCAGAGTTCTGAATGTATTGCAGTTTATGGAGGACTTTGGAAGATGTGCCGTAAAGGGATGTGATATTAGCATTGACTACTACTTACGAGTTAGCTCAGTCAATAAACAGATACATTTAATTTTCATGGACTATTAGACATGTCCAATAAGTTTTAAATAGATATCAATTTAGCATGCTTTTTTTTCTTATATGCAACCTCCAGTATATAAGCCATTGTATACATTTTTGGGATCTGAGTAGGAACAATGTTCCCTCCTTGCCTTTAGTCTAAGCTTTCCTAAGGGTCCCGGCCATTTCAGTCACTAGTTACTGGTTATTGTAAATGGTCAAATACAACCAAAAGCTACACCTTTAGTAGGGTTGATTAATTTAGGTTCCTAACCCTTGTATCTGTCAAGAACCCAAACACTCCAATGCATGAGAAATTAAAAATATGTAGACCAAACAAGCCCCATATTTTGGTGTTTTTTAAAGCCTGTTCATGAGTAAACACTGAAATGATTCAGGCATTCATTTTGGGAGTAAGCAGCAGCTAATCTGAGCATCATAATTTGTAACACTCCATGCTTATTAGGTGGTATCTCAGGCATTATGGGCTGAAGTAATTAACTCAAGCCCACCCAAGGGTAAAGGTGTTCATGCTACATATGAGGGCTAAGCCAGTCAAACGGGGGCTAATAATGAAATCAGATACGGTCCCTGCAGTGGGTCACGTGCTGCTCAGCCTGGTCATGCTTTGCATGAATTGCCCTGCTGTCAATTAAAAGCGCTGCATCCAATGTTGAAATAAACCACCAGTAATTACTCCCTGCTCTCTAAGAACACACACAGCACAGGATGGTTTTGTGGAGTTCATTCCTGGAGCAGAAAAGTGAAAATAGAGAAATCATATTCCCCTCTGCGTGTAATTTTAACATGATTATTCTCACAATTAGCTAATGCTATTAAGAGATTCAAATCTCTGCAAATGGACTTTGTGTCCCCCCTCCCCTCTCTCTTGTGTTGTGTCAAAAGGAACACTAGCATGGGCACTGACTTCCAAAAATAATGAGTTTCTCTCCTGACTTGATAATTGAAGATATAATGAGTGGAGAGAGAGACAAGAGCGAGAAGGAGAAAGAGAGTGCCCCATATTTTTTGTCATCGCCCTGGGGGGTTGGTTACATACCCCCCCAGCACTGCAACCTACTTTTGCACCCCTCGCTGGAACAAAAAAAAAAGAAAAGAAAAGGGCCCAAAGTGTCCTGAGCCCAAATCCAATCTGTTTCCTGTGACACCATTGTCATTTGTGTGCCAGCCCTGAGAACAGCTCTCCATAAATGTGCTGTTTGTCTTCATCCTCTAATGTTGACTCTGTGTACATAAATTACTGCTCAGCAAACATGTCGACACAAAGCGGAAAAAGCAGATAAACAAGTCATGAAACAAGGGGCAGATTAGCTGTACAGTAGATGCATTCGAAATTTCCCTATCTTTGAGCAGCGTGTGGAATGATTATTTCATGCTGGCACATGTATTCTTTAATAATACACTTGCTGATGCTGAATGGCTTTTTGTTTAGTATGAATGTTTCATCAGCTCTATTCACATGAGGCACGTAAAAAAGTAACATTATTTTCTTTTCCCTGGTTTTTGTTTTTCTCCCTTCCTTGTCTTGCGGGTGAAAAGAACCTCCGTCACACTTATCGCGTCTGTATCTGCATTGTAAATTAAATTGAATGAGGGGCACGGCATTAGGATGCAAATTAAAGACCTTCAAAAAGCATTCAAATGATGACGAGGAGAAGAAAACCAAACGGGCCGTTTAGAGAAGTATTGAAGTTTTTGCTTGGCTGCCTTTATGAGGGGCCTCATAACCATATTGTTGGGCTGCTGTCAACATGTTGATAAAATGCATTAGTCTCATTTACAAATGTTTGTCTTTGGAGAGAAGGTGTTGTTTCCAGGCAAATATTGGCTCATTTGGAGTAATTGTTTGTGCCATGGATAGATGAGTTAAATCCATCAGTACCTCCTGCAGCATGAATTCTACGCCCATGTTTTTCACTTGTAGAATATCCCACAGTGTTAAATTTAGACACCATCTTTTATCATGGGTGATGACGCTTCATACGCCTGCTTGTCTATTTTCATCAATCCCGTCAATCCTTACTGGCATTGACAAGCGTTGGCAAGAGGGTTCTTTTTTTTTTTCTTCTCAAATTTATTTTGGGGCTTTTTGTGCCTTTATCTGAGAGATCGGACAGTGGATGGAGTCAGGAACTGGGAGGAAAGAGAGGGGGTGGATATGCGGGAAGGGCCACAGGTTGGATTCAAACCTGCGATGAGGATTATTCTTACTTTAACTCTACCTGTCCCATTTAATTTAATTTAATTTGAGTTTATTTGATTAGGACAATGCACATTAATCAACATTTCAACAGTATGCCTCAATGTAAATATGCCGGAGTTGGCACAATAGCTCAATTTCATCCAAAGTCCTAAGGACGGTACTACCATAAAACATAAAACAACAAGTTTTAAAACTACAGGATGTCACAAGACAGTTAACAGGACACTACACGAAGTGACTTACAAACAGGTTTTACATACACAATGTTTTTGACATTATAAAAAGAGGATGGACGGTGAGGCCAAAGCCCCCAGAAACGGGCATCAAGTGAGAAAACAGATTATTCATGTGTAAATGACTGGTTTGTTTTTAACCAATGTTTAACTGTTTCTTTAAAAGGTACAGTAGTTTTCAAGCTCCCTAATGTGCGCTGGTAGTTTGTTCCAGGACTGTGTGCCTCTAACAGACACTACCATTTGGCTGAATTTGGTTTTACATCTCAGTACATTACAGTCTCCTCTAGTTTGCGCTCTAGTATTCATCATATTGTGTTTTCTTTTTAATAAATTTGAGCAATGATGGAGGGGCAAGCCCGTTTAAAACTTTAAAAACCAGACAGATGTCAGTGTAGGTTTGAAAATGTTCAATGTTTAAAATATTATACTTCCTGACTATATTGCAATAATGGAAGTTTTGATGGTCTTCTTAAAGACAGACTTAAGACCATTGAAGTGACTATGCATAGATTTAAACAAGAAGGTGAGCAACGTAGCATGTTAATTAGCATTATTGAAGGGGGTCTGTGGGAATCTCTTTTTCCCTCTCTCTATCTGTGCTATTACAAAAGCCTATAAAAACAAAGCTAGCTAAGCTACATAAGCTACAGCCTATAGTCTGTTTTGGATGCTGGGCAGGTTGAAGCATTGAGTGATTTAGTCTGTTTTAATGTCACGTTTGGGTTGATTGGATCCTGGAGATGTGGTTACAGCAGTTGCACAGGGTTCTTGGGGCCTTTGGTGATGGGGCCCAATGTGATATTTTTTCATGGGGCCCAAAATCCCTGGCGGTTACCCTGTCACTATCATCTCTCTCTCTCTCGTTCTCCTCTATCCCTCTTTGCAACCCCAACTCAGTTGAGGCAGATGCCTGTCTAACGTGTCTGGATCTGCTCGGGGATCCTGCCTGTTCAAAGGAAGTTTTTCCTTGCCGCTATAACTAGCTAAATACTGCGAGGTGCAATGCTCATGGTGTATTAAGATGAGATAAGACTGAGTCCTGTCTAAAGAGGGGACTGGATCTTATCCTGTATTGATGTTGGGTCTTTGTTAATAATTTAACATTGAGCGTCTTCAGATAGCGTTTTTTGTGATTTGGCGCTATACAAATAAAGATTGATTCATTTATAGTCTCTGTACGTGGGGCGCATGAGGAACATTCTTCTCTATGATTTCTTGCAGGTGCATCTTCTTTGTTGTCTCTGCACAAAGTGTTGCATTTTGCACAAATATTGAGACACTTCAACTTTAAATATTAACTTTGAGCAGCTGAGCTAATAAGCTTGATGATGTAATGTTGATATATAATTAAAAACCCCAGAACAAATATGAACCCTGAGCTCATTAAGAACAATAAAGCACTTAGGATGAGCTACTTCAAACACTTACTGGCGGCGCATATTCTCTTAGCCGCCTTATAACTCATTTTTAAATCACTTTTTATGACAGGAAAAGAAACATTGCATCATGAGAGATCTAACGGCAGTGCAATTCAAATGAGGTTCAGGGCATCATTTCTGCGAGTTATGATTTATTGTTTTCGAAAACCCATTCAATGCTCATCTGAGTGTGTACATGCTGCACCTTTTGTTTACCGCAGCTATCATGTCTCTGTCAATCACGCAGGAGCAATGTTACTCGCAGGAAACACAATAAGCTGGATAGGAACGGAGAGAGAGAGAGAGACCAAACAATCCTCCTCTTTCATCTGTTTTCTGTCTCTATCCATTCCTCTCGGCATGACGGTAATTGCTGCCAGCAGGTAACACATTCAATTAAACACCTTATTCTTGGATACAAGCAAAACAAGTTTGTTTCCTGATAGAATTTGATGCATTTAAGGTTCCCTGAAAGGCGGATTCCTGCATATTTTTTCCAAACAAATTCAATCTAAGGCTTCTCTGTTTCTTGTTTTCTTTTCTTTTTTTTCTTGTCCACAGGAGCCGAGCGCTGCTTTAACAGTCAAGAGAAGCAATTAAAGGCTGGCAGAGGGTTAACTTACACCCCAGCGGAGCAAAATCGATGAGCGGCATCCTGCTTGAACTAATCACAGTACTGAGGGTGAAGCCCAGCCAGCAGCAGACATGAAAAGTACAGGAAGCAATGACAGGGCTAATGGTTCGGAAAACGCAGCTGATGAATGAGGAGGAAAGGTTGGGACTCTGTCTTTAGCCTCTTTTTTTTAAATCACTGTTACATCTGATACAAAAGCTTCCTTTTGGATAAGAAGAATGAATGATGGATGGCTTTGAATCCTCCTAAAATGTTATGTATGGTAGAAAATAATTGAATAGAGTTGAATGGAAAAAAGATGTCAATTGCAATTTCCAATACTGGACAGTCAGAATCAAATTACAAATACTGTATTTATCACAGGGAGAAGTTTGGTCTTTATATACCTGCTGCTCCACATACCCCACCCAGTGACAGGTGCCACTGTAAAGAGATTATCAGAGTGACTCTCTCACCTGTGGTCATAAAGGTATGGCTGATCAGTGTAAATTCATGCACTTTAGTCACGCATATGCTCTTGTAAATAAAGACTTTGCACTTAATATTGCACATGACATGCAGAAACTTCTTATCTCAAAAAACCTCTACTTTCCAGGAAGTAGAAAAAACCCTATGTTTTACACGTAACTAAACACTGCATGAGGTTCAACCCCAAGCTCATTTTTTTTCTATACTTTGCTTCCATTAAAGTTTAGAACTCCTACTTGCAAGCATAATGTTAATCAGTAGCATTGATTTATGCAAAAAATTATAATGATAAAATATGGAGATACAAGGTTTCTGTCCGACAATGACGGAATTCAACTAGAAATAAAAACTGTTTTATTTAACATCAAAATTTAACATATATCATTGAACATGACCAATTTGCATACCAATGCCTGCACTGAATCTTTAAACGTCTATGAAAATTGTGCAAATTTTTTCTGCACGCAAAATTCTTCAGGGATATTGTTGAAAAGGGAAATTTGCAAGTAAAAAATTGCAAAAAATACATGTTTTTTTCCACATAAATGTTGAGCTCATGTATTGCTGCATATGAGCATTTAACATATCTACAACTGCATGACTGTTGTGCACATCCATGAAAGTTTTACACATATATTTTTGAACGGGAAAGATTTGAACATCAGTGAAAATTGTCCCTGTATATTGTTGCACATTTAATTCTTTGCAACCAGGGAAGTTGTGCACATTTTTATTGCACATGACATTTTATGCATCTACAAAAGTTGTGTACATTTTTATTGCATGTGAAATGTTGTGCATCTACAAAAGTTGTGTACATTTTTATTGCACATTAAATTTTGTGCATCTACAAAGCTGTGTATATTCATATTGCATGTGAAATTTTGCACATCTACAAAAGTTGTGCACATTTTCTATTACACATTAAATTTTGCACATATGTTGTTGCAAATGAAGATTTTCATGTATAGTATTGACATATAACTGAGCATTTTTTCACATTAAAAATTTACACATATTCTGTTGCATATAAGCATTTTGCATATATCTATGAAAGTTATGCACATTTATTATTTCACTTTATATACTGCACTAGTTTTAATTCTATTTATCTGTTTATTTGCATATATTTTAACACTGTGAGGTAGTTTACTCTAAATTGATCCTGACAAGCCTTCACTAGGTAATGCTCAAGCAAACTGCCATTGCTTTTGCACACATTAAGCCCAACTGTCATTTAGACAAAATGACTCCATACCATTTTCTTTAATCTCTTCTGTGTAAATTACCACTCACATTCTGTAAATTACCTTTTTTTTCTCCACCAACTAGCATCAGCTATCATTTTGGGAAGCAATGAGCAAGCTAATGAAACCTCTCAGCATTAACAAATAGGACCAGTGAAGAATGTTCTATTTGCAGGTCATTGTTTGATCCATAAAAGAAAGGTAGAAAAAAAAAAGATGAAGGCGCAGGAAAAGAAGAAAAAAAAGTCTTGGTTTTCTATTGAAGACAGCACTCTTGGCAAAAGAGTAAACAATGCAGCTCCGCACACAGCTCGGAGACATCATGGAGCCATCGGTAGCCATGGCAACCCCATTTTCTAGGCATATCTTTAATGAAAAGGTAATGAGAGAAACATAACAGTCCCAACTTCATTACCGGAGTAAGATTCAGCAATAAAAAACTAAATCAGAGCGCCTGTCATTTGAGGGAGCAGCAGCAGCAGCAGCAGGTCGGTTGTATACGGTCGTTATAAAAACAGCTTTGGTCTCTAAGAAACAGAAGCCCGGCCAGCTGCTGATCAGATGTCAGGCATCTTATTTAACAATTGATCATGTGTAATTATGTGACCTTAGATTTCCAATTCTTAATTTCAGGTTTTAACTAACTTACAAATACAGCATCGAGCATGACGTAAATAACAATGCTAATTCTTGATCCCTGGGGTGAAGAGTGTGGGAGTATATGGCCTCTGTGATACTCCCACCCTTGAGTTTTACTTGAGTTTTACTTGAGTTTTTTAACCTTATGTGACTTCTTGCTGTACTTTTCATGCACTGTTTGTCAGGAAGAAGTCTTGCAATACATATTGTACTTTATTCATAAGAAAGCTATACTTACTGATAACTCTCCTTAGTTAGTTTACTTGTTTAAAACCTGTACCAGCTGCATGCAGAATAAGCTAATTCAGGGGTTACAGGCTGACACCTTTTTTAATTTGAAAACATTTTTGTCATATGGAGAGAATTTGGCCCTTGCTATCAAATAATCTAGGGCAATATGGCAAGACTTGTGTTTCCCTTCTTCAATATAGTCAATATATTGAAAAAACAAACTAAACTAATTATGATATAACATTAATGGCTACCTTTGGAGTGGCAGGAAGTAAAGTCCTGACAGGGTAGGTGGGTATGGTGGAGGTAAGGAGGGGTGGGTGGTTTTGAGTATTATTTTTCATCTATGTTGTTGTTGTTGTTGTTTTTTCTTTTAGTGTTACTCACTACATCTGTTGACTTGTATGTTTGTTATTTAGTGTTTCTTCATTTAATTGAAAAGGAGGAAAATATCTGTAACATTGAATGTTTTATTATTAATACCTCAATAAAAAAATATTTAAACGAAAAACATGTTTGTGCATCAATAAAAATCCAATAGAGTACTTCACAAAATATGATGAAAAATGGAACTGGACTGTTCTGAAAAATTAGTAGTTATTAAATCTGCATTTATTAATCTTATCTTCAAAATAACCCTTTAGATATTACACTTGCATGTCTTATTCTACTCCCTTATGTCACGACACAGACAGGGGAAGGACTCAAGCGCGGCACCAGTAGTCGTTTATGCAAAAATCGTGGTCTTTATTACGGAAAAAGGTCGTCACCAGGTGTCAGAGGATCAGGCAGAGGTACAGAAACGGCAGGCAGAGGGGTCAAAACGAAGAATCGGAACTGGTCAATAGGAGTTGATACTAAGACTAATTGCTGGAACACTACGAAACGTAAGTTGATCTGGCACCAAGTGAGAGGACACAAAGAGAATATATAGTGGCAGGGAGTGCAGGTAACCAGACACAGGTGAAACACATTAGGGAGGGGCCAGGTGATCACACAGGAGGGAAACAGGACAGGAACTGAAAAAGAGGGAGAGACACGTTAACATAAAACAGGAAACAAGACCAGAATGACACAATAGGGAACATGACAGACAACCATGACACCTTAAGGCACTGGTGTGTCTGAGTTTGGGCGTAAAATAGGATTTAATATTCATTCCTCTTTTAAATAAGTTCTTACTAGGCTGTGTTAAATACTAGATTCTAATTAGTCAAAATTTCATAACAACAGTGATTAATTCTCAAGAGACAAGTAACCAGCCATGTCAAATCAAATCAATACCCTTTAGAAATGGGTTCTGGCTAGGGTTGCACGATATTATTATTATGGGCACATCGTCCAAAACACTGATATCCGCCAATATAATTAACTGATAAAATAATAGGCTGCTGCACACATGTTGGGCTCATGTTTTAAGTTATATTTGAATTTAAGCAGCAGTCTGTAAGGTACATGTAGCTGACTGATTTAGACACATTTACTGTCAAAGAGTAAACCATTTTTTTTTATTTGGGTTTAATTGCTGTACAGTTGCACTTTTCACATGTTCCCTGTGAACAGAGGTTAGGTTTACTTACTATGTCAAATGTGAAATTGACCAAATTTACCCTGGTTGTGGGGATTGTTATGATTGTCTCAGGGAGAGCATCATCCAAGTTTTAAGTAGAATGTATCTTTTTGTATGAATTTTGTTTGAAAGCAATTGTCATAAATAAAATATGCAATTTTAAGTATTTTTCTTATTTTGCACAAGAAATTAATATTACATTAAAAAAATGTGATAAGAGTGTCACCATAATAGAAGATAATTGATGATCTCTGCAATTAGGTGTGCGGACAAAAAATATATTGGTATCAGTAATCGGCTAAATGAGTTGTAAAATATCGGCGGATCAGATATCGGCAAAAAAAAAACAATATTGTGCACGTTCTGGCACGTTTTTCCCCTGCCTGTTGACACTGTGGCACAAACATTAGCTTTCATTAGCATTCTAAATAGGTAAACCGAATATTTTTACCAAGTTTATTTTGAAAAACTTTAAATTTGTGGTCAACGACCCATCGCCAGCACAGAAGAGAAGAAGAGAGGAACAAATGTGGAAAGAATATTAATTCCACCAACAAGTAGGCTGATAAGAATATATTGTTGCAATGGAAGTGCTACATATATGCACATATATACATACATACATACATACATACATACATACATACATACATACATACATACATACATACATACATACATACACATATCTATCTATATGTATATATATGTATGTATGTATGTGCATATATGTGTGTATATGTGTACAATACTGTCGCTCATACGTGCCTTAAATTGCCCCCCCCCCCCCCCGGGACAAATAATTCAAGTTTTTGAATTAAATTGAATTGAACTAAGTCATGAACTCACTCTCCTATTAGCTCTGTTTTTAGTCTTCACCAACTGCTAAAGGCAATATCTAAGTGTACCTGCAAACATGTCACTAGATTCCCTAGCTACTTGCTAAATTTGGGTTTAAAAGTTGGTGAATGGACCTTGTCTTGCTGGAAACAGCTGTTTGCTTTGGCTGCTTAATATAAACAAAACTGTAAAGGGTGTAAAAGAAAAACCATTGAGCTAAAAGGAACACCTCTTTCCGGTGATTATTGTCTGATTTCCTGCCTATGTCCCGGCTCTTTCATATTACACATAGCCTTTTGATCGTGTGTTAAAATGCAAATAATGCTTAGTTCAGCTTTGAATTAAAAAAAAGACTACTTTTGACACCACTATATCATCTAAAATAAGTGTACAGCCTGTAAGTTTAGTACTTTTTAAATAAAATCTGATGAAGTAATTGACATAATTGAATGTGCAGTTGGTGAACAAACACACTATAAATCTATTAGTGCCCAACACATTTCTCTCTCCAGGAACATGGTGTTGAACATTCATCAAATGCATGGCTGCTATGCAACAGCTAGAGACATTCTTTTTTTTACAGGGTGCTCAGTGTTAGCTCTCTCCACGGTCCCATTACATGCATATTTGACAAAGAGGATATTGCATACATGAGTGGAGCAAAAACAAGAATTTCAAATGACCAATTCCTCTCGGACTGTTTGCATTTTTTCACGGGCCAGGGGTTTGCATGTTTGCATTTTCCACAAGAAAGTGAATCCTATATTCATCTTGTTTGTTTATTCGGATATGACCTCTGGAAGGTCTCGTCCCCCAAGAAAATGAAATTAGTGCCCCCCTTTTTTTTATTTCCATCCCTGAAAAGTAAATATGCTTCACATGTAAATCCATGTCTTACTGCAGAGCTTTACCTTGTCCTCCTATACTCATTATCACAGCAACCTTGTGATCCGGCCAATTTTTCAGCCGTAATGATGCTTTACATTCTGAAAGTAATTTTTAATCTAGACCTAGGAGATCTAGCTGCCAGCTATCAAAGTAGACTTCAGCTGCCTTCAGCCGTGCACTCAAGCCACACAAAGTCCTTCACTAGCCAGCCTTTCTCACCTCCTCCCCCCACAGCCCTCAGACATTTTCCATGCATAATTAGGTAGAGTCCACAGAGAATAGCAGAGATGTATTTTTTACTAAGATGAGGATTTTTAAAAAGGATAGCTTAATGCTGTATTGCTGTGGTTATAAGGAGGCGCCCTGTATTAAAGCCAAGACTGATCCCTTTCCTAAGATTCTCCAGATTCATGTATAGTAAAGCATTGTTTAAACATATTTCTAATCTGATGCATTGTATCTGAAAGCTGAAAGAAAACAATCTTTTATACATTTTGGAAAACCCCAGCTCATTATAATTAACACCAATTTCTAAGACCAAGAGGGTGCGGCTAATCAAATTTTGATTGACATGTGCCTGGCCCACACACAACAATGGAGTTAACATAAACAGTCTTTAACCTTAGCTGGCTGGCTAGCCAAAACTTAACTTAAGCTCCTGAAACAAAACTAGACAACAGTGGTCCACACGAAGCTAAGCAACAAACCATTTATTATCGCTTTAGAGTATGCTAATGCTAGTTGTAAAGATTTGTTCATTTGCTGATAAAATACTATTCTTATTATTGATTTGTGGAATTTACTGTGTTATTTTCTGAACAAATATCAAAGCTTATCTACATCCAATTCAAAACAAGTTAGTTAGCGAACTGGTGAGCTAGACTTAAGTTGACACCAAACAATAAAAACGCTCGACTGCCCCAACTAAACTACTGAAAGCAAAAAAATAAAACCTACATCAACAGTGATCAACAGCCATTCATTGTAGTTTTACGGTATCAGAGCTTATCAACACCCTATTAAAAACAAGCTAGTTAGCTAACTAGTGAGCCAGTCAAAACTTGACACCTGTTTCATTTGCTGATACGGGCAGTATTCTTAATATTGATTCATAGAATTGAATGCATTATTTTCTGAATAAACATTAAAGCTGCTGTTGGTAGTCGTGATATAAACATCAGTTCGGAGAGAGATTTCGAATGTCAACTCTACCCCTCCCCTCTCTGCTCCCGTAACCCCGCCCACAACAGATTGTTGTGCGCATTCTATGAGGAAGTAGTGGCTTCCCAGCTAATCAGGGCGACGAAGTGGGGCCGTCACTTGACCAATGAGGACAGAGGGTCGGGGAGTAGCTCTGATTGGTCCGTGATAACGGGAACGAGGGGAATAATAACATTGCTTGATACATAGGCATTGGAAAACACAGAGATTTCTTAATAGTTTCAAATTACTTCACTTACAGATGAGAACCGATGGTATTATGACCTTTTCTCCAAACCCAGCAGAAAAAAAGTAACGTTTTTGACACCATTCCTACCAACAGCAGCTTTAAGCCTTGGTTGGTAAATTCATACAAGCTTGTAAGCTAGCTAGATAGCGAGCCAAAACTTGACACCTGCTGCCAGTAAAAACTGTTGACCGCCCCAGCTAAGCTCCTGAAGATAAAACAGACTGCAGTGGTCAACACTCAGCACTTACAGTCATTCATCGTCTATTTTTAGGATGCTAATGCTAGCTATAAATATTGTTTTAAGTTATGAGCAACTATTGTTTTGATTGGTTCATGGAATTAATTGCACTGTTTTCTTAACTTATATAAAAGCTTAACATCAAATTCGCACCATTATCACAAAATTGTATTAAAACTTTAAAGAAGATATTTAACATTTTGGTGTATATAAGTTTCTTATTTTTTTAGATGCTTTCTATTATTTGCACCAGACCCCAAATTACATAGTCAGAAGGTTATTATGGATTTTGTCTCCATTGGCTATAACGATCACACTTTGAGCACATGCAAACAAGCTGAAAGGCTCCATGTAGTGGTATCAGAGTCAGATGAGTGATAAGTCAAGGCCAAAACAATAAGAATGGTAAGAATGATGCCCTGGGCTGCTTCCAAGATCTGCCATGAATACAGTCAAGGATAATCATGCAGAGTGACTGGACTAGTGTGTTTACAAAGGCGCATTAATGCCAAAGCCAAGACAGTCCGGGGAGGAAGAATGTACAGAGCAGCAGAGGGGTCTGTCTCTATGAATACATTCTTTCCTCATTGTCCTCTCAGACAGGAGGATCATTACTGGCTGGACACACGCGCTGGCAGCACCAGCCTTCATTATTATGCGGCCCTCGACACAGGTTTAACAAAGAGAAATTTGTCCAGCATTTGTTTATCTGGAGGAGCAGAGTCTGGCACGGCAATGCTGGCAGCGGCAGCAGGTTGAGGTGGATAGACACTCAAGGAAGTTGGCGGGCGCTCACAACCCTCCACCAACACCACCTCCAACTCCCCACCATTGTGCTGTCCCCTCTCTTCCACCACCACCACCCTCTTATGTTCCCCTACAGGTGCATGGCTTTTTCTGCCTCGCACATCAAAGAAAAGGCTGATGACAGAATGAAGTCTAGGTCGCCCATAGTTTCATCTTCAATTGTATCCAATATTAAAAAGATGAAGCTGTATTATTCATGACTAACAAGTTTGATTTTAGTCAAAGGTGAAGTATTTCGATTTGAAGGTGAAAACCAAAATTCTGCCAAAAGAAGTTTAAATGTCATTCCAAAAGAAAAGACAAAAAAAAAAAATTTATTAAAAGTTCAGTAAAGATATCCATCAGATTTCTGTCTAACTGATTCAGGACCTATTTTCATTCACTTCTTGAACATATTATAGGCTATATTAATGAAATTAATCAGGATTATAACCTCTGTAGATGCACATTGTTTCTGTATTTCATAATCATTAAAAGAAAGGTTGATACAATATATCATTCAAGGCGAATAGGCTTAGGATCAAGAGCGTATTATACCATAAATATCAAAGTACATCAACAACCATATCTTAAAGAATATAATTTGCCTGAAACATGAAGAAAAATCTGAAAGACATCATCAAAGCATGACGTGGAAGCTTGTGCCATTTGAAAAAGTTCTAGTTTCAATTAAGTGCCAATTATAGACTGATATTGCAGAGTTGGTTGAACTTGTCAAATCTATAATGATTTGCCCACTCTTGGCAGCATCATACGTAACGATCCATTACAATACAAGTTAAATTACGTAACGTAACATAACGTGATGTAACATAACGTAACGGAAGGTTACATAACGTATCGTAACATAATATGACCCGATGGAACATCTTAATTTAACGTAGCATAACGTATCTTAACATAACTCGTAATGTATCCAAATGTAATGTTACATAATGTAACTTAAGTTCACTCAACATAACTTATAATTATGTAACTTAATGTAATGTTACGTAACTTCAAATAACTCAACATAAAAGTAACGCAACTTATCATAACATAACGTATCATAACATAACGTATCATAACATAACGTATCACAACGTAAAAGAACTTAACATAACATAACTAAACGTAACGTATGATAGTGTAACGTTTCATAATGTTACTTAACGTAATGTTACGTTATTTAACATAACCTAACATAACTTATTGTAGCTTGTTGTAATTTATCATAACCATAGACTGTATAAAATATGGACGTCGTACCTGTGACGTCACCCATCTGTTTCTGAAGCGCTGTTTTGAGGCCAATCGTCGTCGACAGCCATATTGCTGCTGTTGAGCTAGTGTGAGGTAAAGAGGCGGGCTTTGAGCCTCCTAGCCAACAGCTACAGTCTTCCTGCCTGTCAATCAAGTCAGCTGTGACTCTCAATGGAAGACTTGTAATCTCAATATCTTCGAAATTGCCGCTTTTGAAAAAAATTCACCCCCCTGACCGTTCAGTGTGTGCCAATCGAGAAATGAGCTATCCAGACTACACCTGTCTTTTGTATCAGGCTGTAAACATGTTTATTTCTGCTGTAAAGATCTGCTTTTTTGAATTGGTGTGTATGTGGTTTCTGGTACATCCGCAGCCGGCCTCAAGCGGATCCTCTATGAAATGCAGTTTTTAGCACTTCCACATTGGACTCATATTTTTAGAGTGGAGGTTGCCGCTTAATCATAACCCAACGTATTGGATATAGTGAATCAGAACCGAACTCCCCGGTGAAGTGTCATACTGTAATATATTGTGTTATACTGCCCAATATTGTATTGTATTGTGTGTTTATCAAGTATGATTGTTTAGTTGCTGCCATTCTTTTCAAGTTTTTTTGTTTGCTACAAAACACTTCAACAAATGTATTGTACTTGATAAGTAACTAAGTAATAATCTAACCTAAACATGATTCTGAACATCAAAATCACCCAGGTTGAGTAAAATATAAGATTTCACATGTTTTAACCAGCAGTAGGTGCGGCTGGCAGCTGAGAGTTACTCAGAGTTTTTGTCCTGTTTCACAAGCTTTGTTGCTGACAGAGGGAGGGACTTTTAACTCGTCCTTGACCTTCCCATGAACCAAATACATCAGGAGTCTGTTACTGTGGAGATTATAACCATGCAACAATGGGGACGACACAGGAGCAAAAGAGTGGCTGGGTTTTCCTAAACCCATGTAAAAGTGATCTAAAAGATTTCTGTGCGCACAGTGTTGGTTTAGTCTTGTATGTAAGACAGAAAACGCCTCTGTTCTGTTTCCTGTCAGGGCTACAAAAAGGGTCAGTGTTGAGTCAGATTTTTTTCCCTCTCTCTCTCTCTCTCTCTCTCTCTCTCTCTCTCTCTCTCTCTCTCTCTCTCTCTCTCTCTCTCTCTCTCTCTATCTTTCGGAGGATTTATGGGGGAGATAAGAGACCAGTGTGTGCACTGTGGGTCTTTGAGGCATCATCACAATCAACCAAGCCATCCCATCATATATCCAGGGAGTGCTGTGAGAGCTGCACCCTCGTCTTATTACAGACAGCAGGTGCAGATGGTTAAAGGCAGGTGCTTGGTGGAAAAAAAAAAAGAAGAAGGAAGAAGAGAGAGGAAAAAAAAAGAACAAGCACCTGGTCCCTCTGTTGTAACAGTCTGGGGCCGCTCTCACTATGATTAGCTTTGTTTCTCCAACAGAGCGCGGCAAGGAGCAAGACCTACAACTTCATTAGGGTGGAGCGCAGCACCCCCTTCTTTCTGCTTTTGTCCTACACTTGACTGCGCTGAGTAAGAGGAGGATGAGGTTACTGCTGAGATCAGAATTTGGAAAAGAGATATAATCTGAAGCATGTTGATGTAACAATAGCATTGTGAGATAATAAAGATAAATTTACCAAACAGCAGTAAAGCGTGTGTAGGCGTGAGCAGAGACCCTGCTATTTGGCTAAGGACAACCTGTAACTGGTTCAAATAACACAAACGAAGCTGAATTTGCAGTTTTATTTATTGTATTACATTTCCATTGCTATGAATATGGTATCATACGTGTGTGTATAAGAGGAGCCCTTGGCTGTTCACATAGGAAAACCTATAGCCTATGGGTCATGATACATTTTATCTGGATGGAAATACACATTCATATACATTGTAATATTTTTTTCACTGCTATGAGTTTAGTATGTTTTATGCATTAGTGATGGGAAGTTCTGCTCTTTTCAGAGAGCCGGCTCTTTCTACTCACGAACGGCTCTTAATTTAGGATCTTTTGTAGCCGTATATTTTATCTTAACTTTGCAAAGTATAATGGTTTGTGTTGAAAACCCTTTTACTTACAGTGTTTTTATGAGAAGCCTTATAATTGCCCGAATCTGTGCATTTGTTCTGTTACAGAACCATTCTTACTTTTGTTTAGTATTTTAATCAAACTGTTTTTTGCACAATTTAACAAGAAACTGCAAACATATCCACAGAACAGAACCAGAACCAAACTCAAGCAAACAGAACCAGAAACAACCTCAAGCAAACAGAACCAGAACCAAACTCAAGCAAACAGAACCAAAAGCAAACTCAAGCAAACAGAGCCAGAACCAACTCAAGCGAACAGAACCAGAACCAAACTCAAGCAAACAGAACCAGAACCAAACTCAAGCAAACAGAACCAGAACCAAACTCAAGCAAACAGAGCCAGAACCAACTCAAGCGAACAGAACCAGAACCAAACTCAAGCAAACAGAGCCAGAACCAACTCAAGCGGACAGAACCAGAACCAACTCAAACTAACAGAACCAGAACCAAACTCAAGCAAACAGAACCAGAACCAAGGTAGAGTTAGGGTTAGGGTTAGGGTTAGGGTTATGATCAGGGTTGGGGTTATGATTAGGGTTAGGGTTACTATTAGGGTTAGGTTCAAGGTTATGAACAGGGTTAGGGTTATGATAAGGGTTAGGGTTTTGATTAGGGTTAGGGTCATGATTAGGGTTAGGGTCATGATTATGATTAAGGTTAAGGTTACAGAACCAGAACCAAACTCAAGCAAACAGAACCAGAACCAAACTCAAGTAAACAGAACCAGAACCAACTCAAGCATACATAACCAGAATCAAACTCAAGCAAACAGAACCAGAACCAGAACCAAACTCAAGCAAACAGAACCAGAACCACTCAAGCAAACAGAACCAGAACCAAACTCAAGCAAACATCATTAATCTCTTCAGTGCAGGTTGGCATTGAGAAAAATCAGATGCCTTAGCTTGGATGGGCTGATCCGATTTCTCCTCTCAGTGAGTATTTCCCTGTCTTCGAGAAAACTCTCTCGGAAGGAACAGATGTAGCCACGATACACAGCCTCCCCTCCATCACCTGTATCCTATATCCTCACATGTGATTGGCCGCATGGCTGCCATGCTGACCAATCAAAACAAAGTTCTGCTGTGAGCAGAGCTGGGGCTGAAAACTGAGAGCTAAGCAGCGAAAGGAAAACACTGGGAGCCGGCTCTTCTGATTCACTATAAAGCATCGCCTCTCAGAGACGAAGCTTTTGATCATGACACATCACTAGTATGTATGTATGTATGTATGTATGTATGTATGTATGTATGTATGTATGTATGTATGTATGTATGTATGTATGTATGTATGTATGTATGTATGAGAGGAGCCCATGCACATCTGTATGGTGTAGAGTAAAGCCCTATGCTCTATGGAAGGTGTATTCTCATTTGTGCACATTGTAACGTGTTTTGCTCTGTTATGCTGTAAAAAAATACATGTTTTAAATCCCAGTTAATTAGTAGATATCAATATTTGATCGTGATTAGTCACATTTTTAATTGTGTGTTTAAAATTTGATTGTTCTTCCATTTAACTCCATATTAACAATATACAGCAATACTCAACAGTGCTTTTTTCCATGTCACACAGATCATGTATGCATGAAACTATTGTTTAAGCAGCAGTCAGGCACATGACTGGTCTCCACATGCAAACCTGAGGTAAGTTGCCACCCCCTTAACTAGCGCTGTAGTTAACTTCTTAAATTTAAATGTATCCACAGGTATGCTGTGATTTACACACAATATTGCTCTGCCGGCTTTTGCGATGCAGTTGTCAGCTGACATCAGTTTGATTGGCAATACCTGTGTGCTTAGCTGGAAGGTGGTAGTACTCCTGTGGTATTATAGCTCTGTTTGACACAGAGTGCATATTATTTTTATATGTCAACTGAATCATCTGGGATTTTTTTCTGAGTGTAATGTGCCATTCAAGAGATCAGTGGTGTCATTATTTTCCATCATCCATATTTTTCCATATTCCATATTTTTCAGGAAGAAAGAAGATGCTGTGGTGGCTTAACTATGGTGTGCTAAAAGGGACAAAATAGCATGATAATTTTCTTTTGCACAGGGATTAATGCACTGATGCAGAAGCTCTACATTATGGCATGTTTAATGCACTTTAAGGCACTATTAAGAACATAGATTTATGTGATAGAAGTTGTTTACATTTGTTAATGTGATAGCTGTTTCACACTTCTTGACTTGACCACAGTTATTGCTGATGGAATATTATGTTACCTCTCTTGTTTGTTTCTCCTCATTTAAATATAGTATTTAATGCAGAAACAGCCATTCTCAGCTAGTCGCAACAGCTGGAGGCTCTAAGCCATTGGAAATCCTCCTCAATTCAGTATGGAATGGTACTTGCAAAAAAAATGATTCTAAAAGTTTGGAACAGGGAGGGACTGCCCTGCTTTGAGGCCTTGCTTACATAATTCTCCAGTACCTTATATATGGAGAGAATCAGATATGAGCTGTTGGGCAAAACAACCAGATTCGAACAGATATGGCAGCCCTTCCTTGACTACATCATGGCTCTTAGAGGACCCGCATGACACCTCAATGCCTTTGCCTTTTAATCACACAATGTAATTGCACAAAAGGATGACCATAGCAATATGTAGTTTAGAGTGCTACACAGATGATGTGTGTGTTTTTTGTTTTTGTTTGTTTGTTTTCCTGCTTTTTTGTTTGTTTGCTTCATCTTTTGTTTGTTTGTTTGTTTGTAGAATGGGATGGAGGAGGGGGGTATGTTCTTCTTTGTTAACCTTCTGAATGTCCTATCTCTTCTGAAAAAGCTATAAATAAAGTATTTTAAAAAATAAATAAATAGTATTTAATTAAAATAAGTTCAAATAAAGTGGTGAGAATATCAAAGTGCATGTGTGGGTGTGAATGGAGCCCCTGCAAGGTCACGGAGGAAAACCTGTAGAATTATATGATATATTATGTTATATATTCACCTTTAAGTGCTTTGCTAAGTTTTGTGATTACTTCCTGAGTTTAGACTGCTAAGTGCTTAATCATAAAGTGACAATATTTCAGGTATGCTTTTGTGACTGTAAGAGGGTGTGTCATTTAAACTCCCTGCCTTCTTGAAATGTTGATGTGTAAACCGTCATGTGTTGATACAACTTCTCTCAACTAAAGTTCAGCATGATGAAACATCTCTCTATCACTCACACGTGTATTTCTCTCTGTTTTCGAAGGGTGTAACATCATCCCTTCTAAGTCATGATGAGCAAGAACAGCAAAAGTACACGGCTGATTTTTACAAAGACCTCTGCAGAGGATGAAAGAAAGATCCCTAGAGCTGACCTGACATAGAGCTCCCTCCTACAAGAGTTTGGCTGGGATTCAGTGTAGTGCTTTGACCCCCCCGCCTAACTTTGCTTTTTGGGCCTGCATATTATTCAGGTGTTCAGATTGGAGAGATCTGCAGGCAAACTCATGCAATCACCAGCTTCTGCCTGAAGCGCCCAGAGGTGGGTAGTAACAATCTACTTTAATACATTACTGAACCTAATGTGGTTTCAAGTGTCTGTACTTTACTGTACAATTCTTTTCTCCTTTTACTTTTACTCATTTTAACTAAATTTTAACCTAGATACATGTACTTTAAAAACAATCAGACTAGTTTCATTAGCTGTGATGCATTTGAAGGGACTTATTGATCATTTTTGTATAATGGTGCACCATCTTTCCCCACACTACCAATATCAACCTGAATGGATGGGACGATAACTCATAGAAAACATGATTGGATACCCATCAGTGCATAACGTGCATGAGTGACACAACATAATGAAAATGATGACATATCAAGATGACGGAATAAAGATGAAGAAGTGTCTCGTGGATGTGATGTTGGTGACCCAGATAGAAAACGTGTGGCCTCATGAATAGAAGCAAAGAGCAGGAAATACATTCTCTATCTGACTGATTTGCACATTAGAACCAAATTATGACACGTTGCATCACTTAATTATGTGGCTGTGTTAAATACTGCATTCTGATTGGTCAAAACCCTGTGACAACGGTGATTAAGTCTCTTTAAAAGCAACGCCAGGGAGAACCTGATCACAAGATACATTAAATCCATCCGTGGAAAGCATTCCTGCATATTCCACCTCTGCCTGTTAACACTGGCAAAAACCTTAGTTTCTGTCTCAGGCTGGTCTTGAGAGCCAGTTAAGGGACACATTTGTAAACATAAATATTCTAGCAGAAGTCCTGTTCAGCTTTTTTTTACATTACTTTCACTGGAAATGTTCAGTTTGATGGGAATTATAAATGATTATACATTTCAGTTTGATGTTAAAGGTGCAGTGTGTAGAAATGGGCATGTTTAGCGACTGCTCACCCCTTGCGTCAGTAAAGCTATGGTGGCTGTCAAAGAAAAGCAGCTCCTATAGTGCATGATAAGTATGATTCTCCAAGTGTTAATTTTTTACCGTCAAAAATGTTCACACACAACAACGGGCGCTGTCTTCTTCTTCTTCTTACAGTTGATACATGGCTGTTGCAAGATGGCGGCCTCCATAGAAGGGAACAAGCTCTTTATGTAAATATAAATAGCTATTTAGAAGTTAACCAAAACGAAGCCATTTTTATATTTAGGCAATGATACACTAATTCACACATACTTATGAATATTATATTCCATTCCTACCAAATCTGCTCTAAAACAAACACCACTAAATTCTACACACTGCACCTTTAATTCATCCCGCAAGTAGGCCGATAATAATTTGTTGGTATATAAAAGTTACCGTCCGTGGAACTGGAGGGATTATTTATTTAGCTATATAAACAAATACATTTCAAATCAAAAAAAACATTTTTCATATTTTTTTTGTAACAGAAGGGATAATGTATATGTGATTACACATTGCTCACCCTGTCACATTAGCATCACAACCTGCTCACTTTAAATCATCCCTTTCATATCGTCCCTTTAAATGCATTTGAAGTTATCATTCTTTAAATTGTACTGTACCTGTACTTTTTCATTCTTACTGTAGTATAAAAGTTAAACCAGTACTTGTATTTTAACCAGATTTACATTCAAGCAACTACCTTCTGAAAGCTCCTTTTAGGAACTTTCTGTTTGTGTTGATTTTGGTGCCCCTGTGGACAAAGTGATACCTTTTATCTCTTTGTTACTCTTGTCTTGTACACGTGTAAACAATGTTTTTAGCCAATATATCTCCTCCTGCTGCCGTTAACAGCCATATATCACTCACAGTGAATATTTGCTGTTGAAAATTTAATAAAGGGTTTCTTTCAGCAGGCTGTCAATTATCGGGCCTTACACCTACTCCGTTGTGGTTTCAGCCTCCAAAAAATATTCTGAATACGTTTTGTGTTGGTGTTGTTGATGGTCTTGTTTGTTTATGAAAAAGTGAAACTCATTGTAAATTTAACTCTGTTTCATAGCAAGTCAAAAATTCCCTACAGTAGCTTTAAGTAAAAAGAAGATGTGTACTTTTTGATACCTTTAAGCTGCACCAATTTCCAAGACACTGGTGGATCTTTAAGGACTAGCAGAGGAAATGAGTGCTAATAGTGTGTTTGCATTGTCAGAGCTCGTAGGCCCACAGATTTACTTTATTCATGGCCTCACTTCATCTGCCAGCCAACCATTGAATAATTGAAGGAATTATCTGGCGAGGGGATCCAAAGCCCCTCAGAAATGTGTCATGCCCCTGAGCAAAGCCTGCAGAAACGAAAAAAAAAAAAAGCGAGAGTAAGAGGGGGCCTCTTAATTCCGAGCTGTGCAGCCGCTCAATACAACCCAGTAATGCTCCACCTACATACAAAGTTAAAACACAGAAGCTGATGATGCCACAAATGGCAAGCTTTGACTGGCAGAATATCAATAGCTCATAACAGCAGGAGCCCATGCATGTCAGATAAATTTATGATTCTCTCCAAAATGTCGCTCTCCTATTTTCCTCTGCATGAGAATGGGTGTTTTTTAGAGTCGCTAGATTTCACCATGCAGTTTGGCTGGTGTCCCTCATACAAAGAATGTGACTGACGCAACATTAATCTCCAAACAAAGAGACTGGCACAACTACTCCGCACAATTTCAGGGCTAGGAGGTGGCAACGTCAGTCTGGATTTCTCACTGCTCCTTCACGAGCTGTTCCACTTTCTCCCAATTCTCATTTAGATCAAACAAAATGCTCCAGAAAAAGGAGGTGAAACGGTGCCGTTTAAATCCGTGACACACAGGCACACAGGGGACCTCCTTCTCATTTTCCAAACAGAGAGTCATGGCGAGAACTTTTTAAATTTGTCATAATAAGGTGTGACCTACATGGGAGGGAGCCAAAGCCCAAACTCCAGCTCGCAGCGAGATTCCTGCCTATTGAGTGATCCAAAATGTAATGCATGAACACAGAGCAGGAGAGAGCTTCCTCTCTGAAGACATAATTCTCTCATGGCTGACACGCTGCACTTCCTGCAGCATAGGTTAGAATACATACCATATCCTTCAATGTGAAAAGCATGCAGTAGTTATTTTACCAATGTACTGTTCGGTGCATTTAAAAAAAAAAAAACGTTACAGACACCCGCCAGAGGTTGTAACGTAATATAATCTCACTGACACTGATGTATGAAAAACAGTCCTCAGCTGACACTCATGAAAAATGGCAGCTGTTTGGAGAAGAACAACTCAGAGGTCTATTTTCACACTGGTCTCAGCTGGAAGGCTGCAAAACAACTATCCTGCTGTTCGTGTTGCCTGGAAATGCATCTTTCATAAACGCAGGATACTGTCACATGTGTGTTTAGGAAAAAGAAACATGGAAGAGGAAGATTGCTGAACAATTAATTGGGAAATCTAACTTTAAAAATCCTCATTGCAACATTTTGTTGTTGTTTTCACAGGATGGAAAAGTGTGGCTTTGTCTGTCCTCGCAGAGCAAACATGTCAGAGTTCTGCAAAGCTCCCCTAGAATAGAATCTGGGGGTGAGAGTTGCCGTCATTCACTGTGTCCAGTGTGAGCGCAGCCTGTTCTCTGTGTGGGCTTGGGGGCCTTGTTAAGGGCGGCAAGCATGTGAAGAGCTGAAGGCCTCACAAGATTGAGTGAGGACAACACACCAGCCTGTTCCACATGACTGCGAGGCATTACTTTGGAGTTTTGGCCATCATTATTTACTTGGTGTGATGACATCGTTTTCAGGTAACTTCTAAGAAGTGGCTAATTTTGTTATTTCCACTTGCCATATGACTCTAGTCATTGTTGTGAGCTATTTAAAGCTGCTTTAAGGAGTTTTTGGCCGGTCATGAAACAGACTGAAAATCAGCAACAGGATTGATTATTTCTAAATTCTAATTTTTAATGCCTGAAACTGTTCCAAGCCAAGAAATGAGTAACAGCCCACCTCAGAAACGGCTTTTTTTTTTACATGCTCCTCTGCAAATATTTAAGTAAATGATGCATTCGACTGTTTTTGGCTTGTTATGTTTGGAACACTTATACTTGTATTTTTGAGGCTCTTTCTACCTATAGAGACAGATAGAACAGTTGGTTGTAACATAGAGTTGGAATCTGAGAAGAGAGAGTGGGAAATGATGTGTGGCAATGGGCTGTGGGTCAGGATTGAGCTTTGAGGCAAGTGAGAATTGAAGCAAATGTGGAAGTCTTAAAAACTGCAATTCCTTAAGTGTCCGCTTGAGGCTGGCTCCGGAAGTACCAGAAACCACGTACACACCCATTCAAAGCAGCAGAAATAAACATGTTTGCAGCCAGGTACAAAAAATGAGTGTAGTATGGATAGCTCATTGCTTGATCAGCTCACACTGCAGGGGGTAAATTTTTTCGTAACGCAACACTTTCGAAGATATTAAGATTACGAGCTTTCCATTATGAGAGGCACAGCTGACTTGATTGACAGACAGTAGCTGTTAGCAAGGAGGCTAAAAGCCTGCCTCTTAACCTCACACTAGCTCAACATAAGTTAGGTTGAGTTCAGCATTTCCAATATGGCTTCCGCCAACGTGAAGAAGGAGTCACAAGAGTCTTAGAATGTCATCTTGTTGTGTCGTCGGATGCCAGAATAGAAGAACTAATTTTACCATCAACAAAAACGAAGACAGATGAGGTTAAATGCTGTCAGACGAAAGGACAAGACACAGGTTACCATCATATAGCATGTGTTCAAAGTTGTATGGATGGATTACAAATTGGGGCGGCACTGACAGGAATATTTGGACATCAACTTTTTTTAGCCTATGGGCTCATGTGAGCTTCGTTGGCATCAGCCACCCTCTTTTCTACGATTGCAATAGTGAACAACCACAAATGTATAGGCATCTAAGGACTTAACCCTCCTGTTATGTTGCGGGTCAAATTGACCCTTTTAAAAGTTTATTTTAGGCAGCATGTGACAGAAAAAGTATCTTGTTAATTAATCAACATCACTTCATAAAAATCAAAAAATCTAAATGAATAATAAAATAAACAAAAATCTATGTCATGTAATGTAAAACTATTGTATTTATATTTGGGGCTTTCCAACGTACATTAAAAAATGTTAACATTAATTTTCATGAAAAACGAGTGAGTTATCCTCATTGAACCATGATCTGTGAGAATTAAAGAACACCAATGGACTAAATATTGATTTAAATGGTTAGTAATGGAGTTAAAAATTTGATTAAAAAAATGTGTATTGGGATTTTTTACGGGTTCTGACACTTTTGGATAATTGAATATGCCCCGGGTCAAATTGACCCAAGAACATTATTGCTCTTCCAGAGAAACGAACATAACAGGAGGGTTAAACGTCTTCAGTTTGCCTTTACTTTACACACTTGGTTTTTCTTATGTGTTACGTTTAAATGTCCAGCCATTCCCTGTTTTGTGGTCGTGTCAAATCACCAAGCAATTGAACGTACGGGTCTGCCAGTCTACTTCCATTTGTCAAATTTGACTAGTTCATGTTTCACAAATTTCCATATACTGTCAGTTTTTAATGATTGAATGTTGATCATTGGTGTTATTTTTCAAGTGTCATTCAGTCAAATCTTAGGCTGAAAGTGAAACCTGGAATCAAACACACACTACACAACACACACACACATGTATGTGACACAGAGAGCGACACCCTTCCCCCCTGTTTAAGTAAGGCACTGTTCACGTCCAACCATCATTCCCCCCTTGAGTTAAACCCCATCTGTTCCTCTGGTAGAAAAAAGGGAGGGAGGAGTAGAGAGAGAGAGAGGGGAGAGGGAGGGAGCTGAGGTGAGGAGAAAATTAGAGGATCTGGACCTGGAGACAAACACAGTAGAGAGAGATGGACGAGGAAGAGGAAGAGGAGGGGGAGGAGGAAAAACAAACCCTGATACTCAACCACTTCATAAATTTCTTGTTTGGTGCTTGTGAATTTACAAGTAGTCTGATAAGCAGGTGTGTTTGTGAGGCTCAGAGGGGAAGAAAGGGGCTCATTAGATGTTGGTAATTTTGTTGACAGGTGGTAACAGCAGCATGTTAGATCTTTTGCGAGATGCGTCAGAGTTGGGACTTGTTGTCATTCATCCAAAATAAGATAGGCTTGAAATTAAATATAGGAGCTCTGTAGCTGCCGCAGAAGCCATGTACTTATTTATTGAAAGGATTAACTTGAAAACAATACTGTGACTTCTGAAGGACTAAATGAAGGACTAGATTACTAAAAGAGGTTTAAGTATTATTCCACTGCAGTCTGTATTGACCCCCAACGTCACCCTCCATAACAAAATGGCTGTAAAAAAAAAAATGTACATAGACTAAACTAAACAAACTGAAAGAGAAGTGGTTCCAAAAACTCAAAAAAAAAAAAAAAAAAGAAACGCAAATTTTGTCAAAAACCCTCAAAATAATTTTCTGTATTCATTTATTTATTTTTTACAATGTTTATTATATAAGTATTTGCTTGTTAGTCTACAGATATTTTTTACTAGCTATTATTGTTACTGCATTTACTTTTATTATTATTATTATTATTGTTTTATTTTTGTGTTGTTTATTTTTTTATTTTTTTATCACTCATTTGTCACTCTTGTCTCTAGGTTTAGGGTTGGTGGATAATATGGGCGGATGTAGGGAATAAATGTTCTTGTTTGTAAAACGAAAAACTATAAATAAAGCATTAAAAAAAAAAGTAAATTATAAAAGCCAATATATGTTTATTGAAAAAAAACACAATGCAAAACACAACAATGAGTTCAAACCAAACCAAACCAAACCAGTTTGTTTTTGATGCAGCAAAACTTTCTGTGTTGTCTTTTTGTGGCTCTAGCGTTGCTTCTTTTTTGGACTTTGTATTTAATCGTAAGATTTAGATTTGGCTTTAAGTTTTCCTGTTAAAATGAATCTCTGCTGTCTGCATTTGTGTCCAATTTCCTTTCTCTATACACCAAGGTGTGACAAACAAGACACAGGTGAAGACAATGAGTGTGGGCCTAATAATTAAGGAGGGAAAAAAAGCCATGTCAACCACTGTTTTCTGAAGAGGCGTTTTGAAGCTAAATGATGGCAGCCACCATAGACATATAAAGAGTATGGACGCCGCATTGGCTGCTGAGGCGCAAGAAGTACGTCCGCCATCTTGGTCCGGTCATCCTACCCATGATCCTACCTGTAAACGTAAACTAAAGCAGCAGAGACTTCAAGATGCCAGAGCACTGTGCGGCAAAATACCTATCATACATCACATATATCACATATCAGAATATTCTATTACTGTTAAGCCCACTATGAATATTAAAATACCCTGAATCATGTATCCTGTATCATACCTACATGTATGAAGTTTGCAGAAAACCCCCCTGCATGAAAATCAGTTTAGTATTCAGCGAGTTATGATTGATTAAATGCGCTGACACTTAATTGCGCCTGCCAAACAGATTGCACTGAGTGGAGCAGGTGACCAGACCAAGATGGCGGCCCCACGGCTTGTCAGCGCCAATAGGTAGCAGCGTGCCAAGTTGCGTCTACTCTTTATATGTCTATGGCGGCCACCATATTGGAATTGCTAACTCAACCTAACTTTTAGTCAATTTAGAAAGGGAAAAATCCACCTGTCAGTCAACCCAGCCACGTCCCCAAATATGCAAGTCTTCAATACACAAAAGTTATAACCAAAAAAAGTCCACCGAAGTAAAGACATGAGCCAGTCATATCATGATCAAATTTGAACCAGGCTGTTAACATATTTATTCTGCTGTTAAAATTAACATTTTAACATGTGTGCTAATTGGGTTCCCTTAGCTTTTGGAGCCAGCCTCCTCGAGGAACTGTAGATTTTTACACTTCCACATTGGCCTCATTTTGGAAAAGGGTGGTTGTTGCTTGGAAAAAAATAACACATAACCAAGAAGTAAGGAGCATGAGGATACTAAAGGATGAAATGAAATAGGCTTTCTGAACAACAAAGCTAAACTAAATACAAACCAGTCATGACAAGTTTCTCACTTGCTTCTTAATCCGACCAATCAAAAAGTTTGAGTTGTTTTAAAGGTTTGTTTGAGATTTGAGAAGACATTGCAGAGGCCTTTCTATTGTCTTAACGGTATATCTGTATTCTGAATATCTTACACTCTTATCCACTGTTTTAGTGGAAGGACTTTTTGTCAGAAAGAGTCCCTGTGAAGCTGTTTCACAGTGCCCCAAAAATCACAAGGAGTAAAGGACAAAGTGTGCTTTTTGTGCTCTGACCCCTTCAAAGTCAAGTAAACAAAACCGCCAAAAAACTTGAAAATGGCACGTACGTTCCCTTTCACTCAAATCCGAAGAAGCGGGGTTCGGGCTGTCACTTCTGTGTGGCCATGCGTGGGACAGCCTCGTCCCTCCCCCCTACTGACCTGCAGCTGCCACTCAGACTGACATCAGCAGAAAGCCCCCTTGTTTTGTCTCTAAAAGTCCTCCTGGGGCAAAGGTCAAGGTTCAACGTGTGACAGGCTGGTGGGAGAAATTCTTCCGAGTGCTGATGGGAACAAATTAAAGGAGCGGGTGCTTTTATTAGTTTCATTTCCTGTGTGAAAAACACATCATCCTCCACACCCCCGCGTTTTGTTTACCAGGTATTTAGTCCCTTCTACCTAAAGGCTGCATTATGCATGAGGCTACACAACGCTTAATTACACTTGCATGATTTAGATTCCTCATTCAAATTAGTCTATGTGATACATGGACTATTCTCAAGAGAACATGTGTAATTACTGTACTATTTCCATTTGGCATAGCGACTCCTGCTTACATGTGTAACTAAGGAGGGAGAAAAAGTCATAAATATGCTTGTTCTGTGTCTGAAATAGTGTTTTCACTGCAGACTAACACAGTTCACATCACAAAAAAACAGTGCCTCTCCTTCTCCGCGGTATAATGAGAGCATGAAAGCCGGGGTTTGTGGATTCCAAATCCTATTTACCTCTCCTTGACATTAAAGATCCTTAGTGAGGAGCACTTTGCCTGGAAAGTATTTGATGATAAGAGCTTTTGAAATATTGATTTGAATGTGAAATTGAGAGGCAGTCGTGAAGGCATCAGTCAGTGTTTTTCTCTTTTAATCCCAACTTCTTTACGTGAGGGCAAAGAAAGAAGAGGGAGAGGGACACACAACATCTGTGTGTGTTCCTGCAGGAGCGCACATGTGTATGCATTTGAATGCTTCACGAGGTGAGAGACTGCTTGAGTTTTGAACCACTGTAAACAAGCCGCAGCCTTGTTAACGATGCCACTCAGAGCTAATGCGCACAACAACTTTTAACTCAAAATCCTCTTTTCAGGAGAGTCTGAATTCCGTGCTTATTACTGCAGAATAAATGCTGATCCGCACTCTACCCCCCCGGGGGGTGGTGGAGAATTCTTTGGCAGCAGCTACAAATTCCTTTTCAAACACAGAATACAGAGTGTGTGCACCCAGGTAAATGCATTACCATAACCTGTCATTGAAAGAAAATCACACTCACATACATGTCAGCATTTCCGCAGTTGGTCTTTTGACAACATGGGACACATTCAGTGAGTGGAGAGAATTCTCCCATTGCTTATTCCACGCTCAAAATACACCTGACACATCCACAAACACAGTGAGATGTCACACTGACACACAGGGGAAAAAATATCTACCAACAAAACCAAGACACTCAGAAGAAGCTGTGATGAGCAGAGGTTCTAAATAGCAGATTCTGCAAAACTCCCTGTCGCATTGCAGACCAGCTGCTCCAGTGAAACATTAAATACAGTTTGGGGTTGATAAAATGTCAAAGATGCTCATAAACATGTGAAATATTCTATATTTAATAAATAAAAACATCAATATACCATAAAAAGTTGGCACTGACCATGTGAGGGTCTGCACAGCGGCACTAAGAGCTTTTTAATTAACTTCTGTGTGTCGAGGTTGCCCTCTACTGGCCTCTTATGAAAGATGAGTTCAAACTGCTGGGAGGCACAACATTATGTTTTTGCATTTAAATTTTTTTTACAGCACTTAGTCCAGACTTCACAGTGGGTACCCTATAGATGCTTTTCTATGTGCTATTTAATGAAAACAGAGTGCTGCTCTGCACATATAAGGACTTGAGAGAAAGCATAAGAAGGCATGAGAATGGAAAGAACACTATAAGTGTAATCGTGTATACAATCTTTCCACCTGCTGTTTCTCTCTCTACCTCCTCCTCCTCTTAGTTGCACTTGTTACAAAAGATCATTTCATATTTTAAGACTCTGCTCATTATGTGGAGTACTCCTTAGCAGCCTGTGTGAAGGACAATTGTGGCTTCTGTGGTTAAGTCGGAGCTGTCTAAAGTCTTAATAGCCTGAGTCATTCAATCAATATGATGTTGCCCTGCAGACAACACATTTATAAACACTTTGATAAGCAAGAATCAACATTTTGAGTCAGGTAGTTGGGGTGGTGTGGGTTTTTTTTCAAGCAGAAAGGGTCTGATAGAAAGATGTAATCTGGGAAGTGTAGGATCTAGTATTAAGGAACCTGCCCCATGAAATTAGGGGGGTAAACTTCATGATAATGCAATTTTGAATAAATGTACTATATGTTTTTATTGAGGGATTGTTGGTGAAATGTAAGCAACAACCTTCAGTGTTGAAAGTGAGTGTGGAAAATTGCAGTTCCTCAAGTGTCCACTTGAGACTGGCTACAAAAGCTAATGGAGCCCTATAACACCCATGTTACAATGTTAATTTGTATAGCACAATTAAACATGTTTACATTCTGGTACAAATAACGGCTAATTTTGCTCATTATACTAAATTTGAAGATATTCAGATTACAAGTTTTGCATTATGAGTCATGATTAGGGGTGTGGCTGATTTGTTTGACAGGAGGGCGCATTGTTCCTATTTGTCAGAACACTTAAGGCCTGTCTCAACTCCATTCCTTTACCTTTTTCTAGGTTGACCCAAAGTTGGGTTGAGTCAGCATTTCCAATATGGTGACATTGGGCTTCAAACCACCTCTTCAGAAATACATGGGTGATGTCACTAAGACCACGCCCATTGTGTATACAGTCAATGGTTAAAATGCCCATGTTTACAGCACAAATAAACACATTTATAGACTGGAACAAAAATAAAAGTCTGCATCTTTAGCTTATTTCTTCATTCCTAATTACTTTAAGGGGGCAGACATTTTTTTTATACTTATATGTCAAGATTTTATAAAGGCCAACATATGCCCATATATGGGTAAAAGTAGAGGCGTGGGTGATTTGACTGGACTGACAGCAGAGATTCATTCCAGCAGCCAATGCGGCGTCCATACTCTTTATATGTCTATGGTTGTAGCTGTTAGCCAAGAGACTTTAAGGCCCGCCTCTGCTCCCCTTCTTTGTCTGATTCTAGCTGTATATTAGGGGAAGTTAGCGTTTCCAATATGGCTGCCCCCATCATTAGGCTTGGGAGCCCCTATTTAGAAACCAATAAGTGATGTCACTGAGGCTACGTCCATGTTTTATACAGTCTTAGGTCAAATATCTGTCCACTATGAAAATGTATCGCAAAAGTCATGAAAGAGAGTTGAATGATTGGGTAAGTTGCATTTATTGAGTCTGTCATGGTTGTTTTTAGTTTGTTTTGGGGCTTTTTACTCCTTTAGTTAGAGAGGGCAGGGGATAGAGTTGGAAACTGGGACCAACCTAAGGCTTTAGTGTGAGAATACTTTCTTTTTTAAATTATGAACTGGTTGAATTTCTGTTTTTATCCATAACCTAAACTGTGAACTTTTATTAAAAGAGACCAGACAAAGTATGGTTTTCATTTTCGGTTGGTGGTTTGTAGTGAGTGAGGGGTGAGTTAGCATCAAAGGAGATGGAAATAAGGACATGGGGTGCATGAATCTGTTCCAACCTCATGAGTGCTCTCCACAACTACTGATGATAAAAAAAAAATAAAACAACTCAAAGAAGAAATAGAACTACTTGAACCTTTTCCTGATGAAGTTTTCACTTCATTCGCTCCATCTACAATGGCAGTAAGAGACCATCACATAAAGGATGTTCTCTATACTACGTGAATATTATGACATATAAAATGAAAAAGGTAAAATATCTCAACTCAAGCTGAACAACCGCTCAACATCCTCCCCACAAGGCGATACTCACAGAAGAAATACATTTATTCAATCACAGTGGAAATCCAGGAAATGTTCTCTCTCCATGAGCACACTGAAAGTGATTTTATCCTTGAACATGCTGGTAATTCAACCCTTGAGATTTGTGCCGTGACAATAAGGATCTCTTTGAAAGGCTGAATCTTAAAGACGATACATTTGAACGCAACATTACTGTATCTACAAATGCAGCAGTTTATTGAGTTAATCCCGTGGCGCACACAAAGACACACTCCTGTATGACACTCAGTGGAAATGACACTAGGAGTGATTCATTCCTATGTTTTCCCACACTGCTCCGAGACAAGAAATGAGGCAAGAGCAGTGCAACTTATTCTCACGTCTTGGCAGAGTTTGGGTGATTTTTTTTTTGTGTCATAAAAAATGTGCTGCAGGAGTCTGAATCCCGTTCTCCTGTTTCTAAAGTGCCTCCCATGTGGATTCCTGTGCCATGACACAGGTTTGTGTATCTCTCTGGGGCTGCTTCTTCCATCAGCATGACTGATCTCATTTATCCCAGTCGCATCCAAAGAGGCCCGCGGTGCAGAGAGGAGGGAGCTTCAATAGATCACTGTTCACTGTTAGATCATTGAGCTGTGTGGAGCTGCAGCCGGGGACTGGCATGTGTGAATAACAGTTTGTACTTTGGATTTCTCTGTGTGAGGAACTCTGGGGTGAAAGAGATGTATGGGGCTTCATAATGAGATAAACAAACAGATCATAAGCTTAGACTGCACTAAATCATCTAATGTACTGGATTTATTATTAGACTATCAATTATTCCTGCTGAGATGTCAACTAGAGACACCGCAAGGTGCTGCAGAAATAAACATTTGTAGCGTTTTAGACGCAAAACAACTGGGACAACATTCTGAATTACAGAATGTTAAGTAGTTATCTGACTTGGAGGGATCATATGCATATTGCAATAATTTTATATTTATAAATGTCAAAGTGAAATTGAACAAAGAGGGCCCTGTCACAAACATACCCAGAGGGAAATAAACAAATGCATTTATCTAAGTACTTTCAATGCCTTTATAATGGCTAAAGGTGGCTCTATTGGTAGCTAGGTTGGAGCACCCAGAAGCAGACTCACACACAGGAGCAGGTAAGTCTGTAGTTTGACTTCGAAAAATAAAAGCAGTACAAAACCATAATCTCTCTCGTTGCTCACTGAAGCGCAAACTGAAAGACTTAGAGGCTAAACCTGTGCTACATCAATTTCTGGATAAAGACACATTTACATCAGCTGACTAGAAGCCACTGATTGCTAATTGGCAGCAGCTGTGAGCTCAACAGCAGCCTGATGATGTCAGAGCACACAGGTGTACAGCTCCTGTGGCCATTGAGAGGGCCATTATTATCATTTTTAAACCCAGCACATCATTTAGAGTTTTAAACATCTTTATTATGACTTCGTAGCTCATATTTTAACTTTTTTTTTTATCTCATATTATGACTCACACGGACTCATGATTTTGCCTGTTCTTTAATCTTATAATGACTTTTTAATCTCTAAATTCAAACTTTTTTATCTCATATTTTTGAGTCACTACCCCATAATTATAACTTATCTCACTGATTTCACCTACTATCAATATTTTAGACATCTATCCTATAATATTGACCTGTTTTAACCTCATAATTATGACTTATGATCATAATTCTAACTTTTTAACTCATTATTTAGACTATTTATCACTTCATTAGGACTTAGTTTTTCTCATTTTTGTCATTTAGGATAAGTCTTTATTCATAATAATAATTATTATTTTTATAATTGTTTTTTATTTATTTACTTATTTATGTATTCATTTATTCAATAAGCATCATTATTTTCATTAGTTTTTTTTGTATTGGTAAACATGAGCTTATAATATGGATTTGTTATTTTAAGTCAGAAAGGGTAAATAAATCCCATGCATGTGTGTGTGTGTGTGTGTGTGTGTGTGTGTGTGTGTGTGTGTGTGTGTGTGTCTACTCCTCCATCAGTCATTGCCCCAGTGCAGCAACTCCAGTCAAAAAGAGTCTGGATCTCTCCCTGTAGGAGATCCTCTGTGCCCATGATGCACTGTTAAATGCAACAATCCATCCCTAACATCGACAATGTACCACGAGATTCAAATATTAAAACAGTCCATTACAGTAACAATTCCTGAGTCTACAGGTTTGTAAAAGGAAATTTTCATGTTCAGCCCCTTTTTTCACAAATCCAACGCCTCTATACAAAAGTAATTAAACAGGTCTGCTTCACAGGAACAGGAGCTCATTCTGCAAACTCACCATCTCATGACATCCGTCCCTGTTCCTCTTCTTGCCGTGACATTTTGTTATTTGCCTGCAATTGATTTCTACTTCAATTTATTAATATAGCCTACGGAGCGCCTGGAGCACTACGCTAGTTATCTACGGCCCACCAGGAGCTTAATCTTCTGCAGATGAGCTGAATTAATAAGAGTGTTCAAGTAACATATCGATTACTGGATCAATGTCTGTTTCTTTGCAGCGTGATTGCTATGAAATAGGACAGTATTAAGAAATAAGGCGAGGCCGCTTTTCAATCATTTTGCTTCAATTTAAATTTCAATCGGCCGTTTTTTGATTGATACTGTGTAAATCTTTTAACCATACTTCTTACAATGAGAGAGGTTTGAAAGAAACGATATTTTCCACCACCTCTGGGGCGTGTACCGTTTTCTTCTAAACCAGCTCTAAAGTATGTTGCACTGCGATGGATGAACCAGGACTTGAATGGATTTTCTGGAAGGATTCATATCATCATGTTTTCCAGGTCAAATCATATTTTTCCTAACTATTGGAAACTATTAGTATGAGTTTCTGAGGGTGGTCAAGATTGAAGTCGTTGTTCCGAACATTCAGTCCAGATGTGTTATTATGAATCCTTTGGACCTAGCGCCCTGGCATCTCCACTTCCACCATTATTATAGGGGGAAAGTAGTGGATATGGCAACAATTACACATCCCTTTCAGCAACTTGATGCACAAAGAAGAAGCAATCCAACACATTTGAATTGACCTGTATTGTAAATACATTTAAATTGTGCAGAATTCATGATAATTAACACTTTTTTTCTGTGTCAGTATCTAAAAAAAACAAGCTTTTGATATGCTAGGTGCATGCTGTCATTTTTCTGGCTATATTTATGCTGCTAAACATGCATGTAAGAACATATATACATCATCTTTCGATTCCAGTTTGGCTTCATGCGCCGTAACGAGAGGACAGGAGTCATAAAAGGAGAAGATAAAGTTTAGGATCACTTGCAGCAAAGGGCCGAGGCTCTGGGGCTGCTGCTTTGCAGACTGAAGCCTCTGTACACAGACCTTATTCCTGACCTTGTATTGTTACCTAGCTACCGTGATGTGAAAATAGCAAGAACATAAACATTAGCACATTCAAACTAGTCATCTATAACAATAATTTGACCTGTTCATAACATTTCTTCTCTCATGATCTGTCCCCTGATATCCACTATGTTTGTTTTTGTGACTGCTTATCAGTCAAGGAGTTGTGAAACGACCACGATTTGTCAGATTACTTCAGGTTAGATATACGACTCACAACCTGGAACACAGCAGTAAAACATGATAACTATATTTGAGCTGCCCTACCTGAGCATAATGTCACAAATAGTGTTGCCAACTCCTCAATGAGGAAAGTAGCTTTTGGCTGTCATAAAAGTCGCTAGATAATAATAATGGACACTGCAGGAGAGATGTGTAACGTCGATGGAGAAACAAAAAGAGAGTAAAAAAACACCCTGAATATGTTTATAACTACACTTAAGAGCCTACAACAAATCAAAGTAAAACATTACATTTTGCAACAATATCATTTTCAAGATAGTTATTGTATACAATCTACACTAACAATCTAAATGGATCAGCCAGCGGTGTCTTCATACATGCGTGATACATCTGCAGTCTGGAGGCTGAGAGGTGAACGCCTCCTGCTCTGAATGAAGCTAGGAGGGACTCACAGCAGCATCAACTGCTTGTTGAGTAGAGTAAGAACGATACATGCTTTCATGTCTGTCTCCAAAAGTCTCCATTTAACACCAGAAAAAAGTAGCTAGAATTGTCGCTAGTTGATTTTGAAAAAGAGTCGCTAGAGGGGTCTGAAAACTCGCTAAATATAACAACAAAGTTGCTAAGTTGGCAACACTGGTCACAAAAAGATTGCTGTCGTGGGAATGTGCAAAAAAATGCAGTTACTTAAGTGTCCACTTGAGGCTAGCTTCAAAGTCCAAGGAGTTTCCGTTGGGTCCCAAGTTTTTTCTGTGGCTCATTTGATCATTTGTATATACAGTGAAGGTTGGCTGACAGGTAGGTGCCTGGTAGCTGTTTGCCAGGCAACAAAGCCATGACCCAAACTCCACCTCTCAAAAGCTTGGTTGAGTCAGCACTTCAATGTGGAGGAACAAAAGAATAGACAACAAAGTGACTTACGTCCCAGTACATTGCTAAGGTTAATCAAAAACTGCGTTAGCTAACTTGAAATCGTCACAACCTGTCACAACCTGTAAGCTTGAAGCTTTCAGAAGAATTCAAAATATGATGTCATTAAGTGGGCGGTAAACACCACAGACATTGATTTCACCACTCTGCAACAACAACACTCCTGAGCATATTTCTGCAAACGATTTGAATCCAGTTCATCTTACATGAAATGTATATGATTATTTAACATAATGCGGGAGACATTTATGTTCACTGTTTTGCTTTATTACACTGTAGGGAATTATTTGCAGTATTTTTGTGGACACTTGTTATTGAGCGGTGATTGGATGCACAGGGTGATGGATGTAGGGGTGACAGAGGACATAAGCAAATAGAGAGAGTGCACAGTTGTCACCAAACCACCAGCAGAGAACCTGCAGGATTGTGATAACAGGTTCTTCAACTGTCCTTATAGACAACAACAAAACTGCAACTGTTATCTGGATCAATAACCGTTAGCCTTTCCTTCAGTTCAATCATCCCCTTTTCTTGTGGTGTGCAATTTTAAGCATTTTTTTTACATATTGCACTTACTTTTATTTCCATAAGTAAAAATAAATGTCTGAATTGAGAAATAGCAAATATTCTATAATAAGATTATTCTCCAGCTTTAAATATCTTAATTATGGAAGGTCCATTAGGATTTCTTTCTCGCCAATGTTCATTTGGCGCCTCTAAGAGGGAGACAGACAGCTGATATAATAATAGAACTTCTTGTTTAAAATAAAAGCCAACAGAATATGCAAGTTTTTGTCTTTAAGATCTTAAATTATACATAAACATTACAAAAGAAAAGTAGATAGTTGGGGTCTGAACATGTAAAACAACAGGTGAGTAAGGTGGTGTTTTATGAGTCTCTGCTTCAGCACCCTCAGCGTGTTAGTTTGAGCGCCGTGGGATGAACATTGCAGATGTCGAACCAGTTTTGATCCACCTCCTTGTGTGGCAGCAGGCCATTCCGTGGCAGAAAAGGCCGGCGCCAGCGATTTCGGCTGCCCACCACCTGCCAGAAGCGTGTGCCCTTGAGTAGAAAGATGGCATTGTGGGTGTAAGAGAAGTAGGCAGCATCAATGTTGCCATCTGGATGGTCTCCACTCTCCACTGCAGGGAAAACATCTCTGATGTTTCTGGGGAAGCCTCTTGCCAAGCTGTTGGCTTCCACGTCGAATGCGTACACCTGTTTGAACAGATAATTGTTTGGCCTCTTATGTGGAAATCAACTTAATTACGACACACAAACAAATCACAGAGGACGGGAGGTGGGTTTGTTTGCAGGAATGCAAAGCTGAGAAACAAGTGAATCAGCTTAGGCTTTCTTCTCTCTGAGACTTTGCCTATTGTGTACTGACTAGTGCTACAAACTTACATCGTTGGACTATAAATCATAAAACGAAAGTATAGTTTAAGGCCAGGGCTGGATCCAAAATTTAGAGGGGCCCTGGGCAAAATTTGGGGTGCCTTTGGGGGCTGTGATTTAATTCTTAAAATTGTCACCTTACTGGCTTTCTTTACCAAAACTGTGAACACTTTGTGGTGTTCTAGCTATGTGCTTGTGTTGCATTTTCATATGATTTGATGCAGGTATTTCTTTTGTCTGTTTTCCTTTATTTTAAGGTTTTTCACCTAAATAGTAAATAGAAAGTTTCTAAGCCAAATCTTGGATGAAATAATTCAAATAAAAGGAGGACAGTAAAATAGGTGTTGTGCTATTTTGAGCAGAGTCCAGTCATCTTTGGGCAGATTGTCTGTCCTTTCAAGTTTGGACACTACACGGAAATCAAATACTTGACAAACATGACAGCGAACGTAAAGAAAACTGTACCCAGAGTCAAGCTTTTTTTCCCACCCATATTCTTTTCCTTTTTTTTGTTTTTTTGCTGCAAAACAGAACACACACCAGGACAGTGATCATCCTCCCTGTTTATCTCTGCGTCACGTTCGATCACATGGTTTTCTGTGAGATAACGTGTGTGTAGAATTAACTTTGTGAAATTGTTACCGCAAACGTACAGTGTTGGTCTAGCTGCCTCTTAGTGTGTGCGTTCAGAGGTTAATAACGTTCCATAATCAGTCAGAACTGTCCTTATGTGCATGGTCTCCCATGGTTTTGAAATCCTTTAACATCTAAAAGTCGTCTAGTCTGAGCTCAGCCTTACTTTTTTTCTTTTTTCAAAAAAAGAGGAGAAAGAGTCTGCTTACCAGGGTGTTTTTGAAGAAGTAGATGCGGGACTCCTTCCTGTCGTAAAAAGCTGTGTCAATGGGACCAAACACTCCTGGGAAACCCTCAGAGATAAACCTGGGATAGCGGTTACCTTCAGAGTCCTGTCTGAACACCTGGTCATTCTCAGTGTCGTACTTCCAGAACTGAGTGCCTGTGCACAAAAACAACACTCATGTTATAAACATTTAGATCTATGTTATGAAAATGCATCTCATTTCCTTATTTTTTTATACCTTTAAAGAAGTAAACAGCATCTCTTTTCCTGGACCACACATGCACAAACGCATCCACTCCGCTTGTGGGAATACCACGCCAGCCAATCTGCAGCGCCACTGGGTCCCCAAAGCGTGTTCTGTTGTTCCTGTTCTCATACAGCCAGTACCAGCCGCCCCTCATGAAATAGGTGTTAAAGCGGATGACAGTGTCCCCATGGGGCGTCCTCTCCTTTCTGATCCAATCAAACACAGCGCTGAATCGACCCTTACAGCCCCCTGAGACACAAAAAACATGACAGCAAATAGTTTCAGTTTGTTGCTCTAAGTATGTACATAAACCTCTATTTGTCCCTCTCTTTGTGTGTATCCAGTAGATGGAGCTGTTACCATAGAGATGCTGTATGGCCTTCCTGTCCATCCAGTCCATCTCAAAGCTGGACTCCTGGGGCAGATAACTGGGCTGCATGATAGAGCCACTTCTGTAAATGTGAGGGAGACCTAAAACATGGCCGATCTCATGAACTGCCACCTAGAAATGGACAGAAATTAGAATCATTGTGAGATTGAATGAGCTAATTGTTTATTCCTCATGTGATCCATCTGTATTTTGCTTACTTTGAGAAGGCTGATCCCACTGCCAGCGTTAGGACCGGTGAAATGTTCATCATCATCAAAGTGGATATCACCCAGGAACCAGGCGTGGGCGAACTCCTGACCAGTGCCGTCAAACCTCTGATTGCAACCCAGATGGCGTCCTGTGTGAGATTTAAGGAAACATTTTAAGCAGAGGTTTCAGTTTCTCTGCAAACAAGTTACTTGTGTTTTTAAAAAAATGGTTTCTAGACCTCTTTGTCTAGAAAAAAAGAAAGAGGGGGAGTTGAGGTGGGCATTAGGGAATCCTGGCAAAACACCATAGCATGCCAGCCTGTCAGTCAACTTAGCCCGCCCCTAATTGTCACATTTGTGCAAGTATTTGGGAAAACAAGTTTTTGAACCAGGCTTTCTTGCTGCTCTTCCAGTTGTGTAAGATGCTCGATTCTGATTGGTCAAAACCCCTTGACAACGGTTATTAACTTTCACTAACATAAGCAAAGCCAGAGGCAATCTTATCCAAGACAGTCTAGCTGCAGACCTCCACAGTCTGGCCTCTACCTCTGCATACCTTCCCATGAAGCCACTCCCCAGTCAAGGCCGGAAACACACGCAAAAAGTGTTTCAAATTATTATTCCTGCTTAACATTTAAGTCAAAGACTGTTTTGCTTCCCACCTCTGTTTTAAGATATTTTAGATATGCTGATCAGTGACATTGATCTGTTGTTTGAGGCTACATTTTTATCCAATAATACCCACATATTCTGCCAGGAGTATCGGTCACACCTACCTGTGCCAAAGCCCAGCCTGATATCCACGTCCTCCAGTGGGGAGCGTATATCCTCCACAAACTCCAGCGGAGACACCTCGCTCCACATCCTGAAGGCCAGCCTGAAGATGTACCTCTGGTCCTCAATGGACAGCTGACTGCTGTAGCCCTCTCCTATCAGCCTCCACTTCAACACCCTCTTAGAGAAGGCCATGTAGCCTGTTTCACTTAAATCTCTCTTCCGCCTGTTTTTGGCAACAAGAGTGGCAAGGTGGCGTTTCCTGCGCTGCACTGCTTTGCTTTGATCTAAGCTCAGGGTGATATTTACCGGTTGAGTCTCTGTGTTCAAATCATTTTGAAAGGTTTGATTTGAAATCTGATCAAATGCGGTGGAATCGTCTGTGTAATTACTGCTGGTGTCATTTGAGAGAACACTTTCTGTGTCGTTAAAATTGAATATGTCATCTCCAAAGGGGTTTCCAGACTCAAAAGTACCGTCACTGGTTGCATTACTTGCCGTGGTGTTATCCTCAGTGTCACCAAAACTGTCCTCAATCTCTGAGCTGCTATTGTTCTCCTCTTCGTGAGTGTTTAGCTCAATCTCCTTGTCAGGGACTCCACACCTTGGTTTGTTCATCGCCTCCTTTGTGGCCTCATCGAACACCCCTGTGACCGGCAGACCGGACACCTTCTGAAACTCCTCAAGTGCTGAAATAAACGCTGGACTCTCTGTGAAACTGGTGTGACCTCCTTGATCATCGACATGAGGGGAATCTCTTGAACGATGCACCGGGGAGCCTTCTTGGATTTGATCATGGAAGTCATCCAGGAAGTCTTCCGTAAAAGAGGTGAAGGAGTCTTCAAACTGGACCTCCTCCCAATTCACTGGTTTAATGAATCCATATCTGGAGAGAAATAACTATAAACACAAGGACATGATTACTTTAAATGCTTCCTATGGTCAAACATCGAATGAGTAGGAGATTTTACCTCTGCTGAGTTCTTGTCCGTTATGACTTCAGCTTGGTGCGAGTTGTCGCTCAGCACATCAGAATGATCCCTCCTGTGGAAAAGTCTCTCTGCATCAGCTGAGCTAATGCTCGTCCAAAAAAGCAAAGTGATCAGCTGGATAAAAGTCAGCATCGTGGTGTCTGTGTCCCCCCGTTATTCTAAGTTAAGATGATTGCGAGGAAGACACTACTGTGCAGCTTTATAGTCTGCCGCCGAGCTTCTCCACACCCATCTAAAGGTGCGACACTCTAGAGGTGTCCCACTTTCCTCAGCTGTGTGTGAAAAGTAAACCAGTACCTACTGTTTCTAACTGCTCAGTCTGACTGATCTGAGTAGATGTGTGATGCATGCTTCATTGGTTTTAAATGGATGGTTGTTGACTTATGGAAAGAAGGTGAAACGTTTTGCTTTCATGTGGACAATGACAGTCAAGGACTGCCAACACCTGCTTTGTATAGGACACACAAACAAACAAACACACACTTGGGTGATTTGCAATGAATGATCAGGCCTTCAACAATCATCACATTGGCCGGAGTTTATTCTCAAAAACAAATCTTACATTCTCAACTTCCTTGAACAAACTGAGCATAAATAGAATATATTAAAGCTCCTGTGAGGAGTTTTTAGCTGGTTATGAAACGGACTGAAATTAATACTGATGCCTCGTTATGGCCTTATAAGGCCAACAAGACCATCAGAATAAGGTGCCGTGTCCACTGACGCCATTTTTTGCACTCGGAGGGCCCAAGACTTTAATTTATGAGCGCTTCTCACCAGCGTTTGCTGCTGCTAGTAGTCCCGTGGCACTTCCGCTTTCCTAAGTAGTGAAGCGGGGCGTGTGTTTGTGTGTGTGTGTGTGTGTGTGTGTGTATTTGAGAGGTGCTGGAAGGGGTAAAGGGGTTGTTTGTGAAAGTATTTTGGCTTTCCAAAACATATCCAGTGTTTCTAAGCATCTAAACCACCAAAACCCTAAAGTCGGGTTTGGCCTTCAGTCCTTCACTGCTTTTTAGGAAAATTATGTAATTTACATGTCAAGAATTTTAACTTCATACCTAGTCATTAGGTCTGCTTTGAAATGCTCTGTATACTTCATACTTCCTCCTTGCTTTCATTCAATGGCATTTTACTATAGACTATAAAAACTATTGATACAAATCATGTCATAGCATTAGAAGCAACAAACTCAGAAATTGTACCTCTAAAAAACAAGTGTGATTAAGTTTCTCCTTCGTATGGACCTCTGCCATTGTTGTTGACAAATTTGATTCCAGAAGTCCCGCCCCTTCTTGATTCTGACTGGTCAGTGATTAAGAAGTGAAATTATTGAGCGCAGTGGTGATCCAAAAGTTGAACTTTTTTCAAATGAGAGAGCTGCGATAAAAATCAGCTGACGCAGAGGGCATTTTTTGCGCTGGAAATGCTGAATCACATTAGGTTTGAATAGAAATTAGGCATGGCCAGCACAAATAATGGCAGCATCGGGCACGGCACCTACAGATTGATGGGGTTTATTTGGGTATTTTGTATGTCTTAAATTGCTGCAGCAGGGTAGGTGTCGGACGAAGTGAACGCTGCCAAAACTGCTTTTTTAAATATTTCCTGTATTAAAAGAAATCAGGATGAGACTCTTGGTTAAAACACACAATGAATGTGTGTATAAGAAAAAATCAGGGGAAAGATTAAAGGTAATTCTTTGTCCACAGGGGGCGCCCATATCTATGCAATCTAAAAAGTTCCTCACAGGAGCTTTAAGTCACATTTTTAAACTTTAAGTCACAGAAAGCTACTTTTAAAGTGCAAATCAGCATATGTACATGCAAAAAAAGTCAGAAAAACCTCAGAAGAAAACAGATGACTGTACACATAAGTTAAACAGCAAAGAGAACACAAAGTGGTTGGATTTAAGAGCCTGCAGGTTGTTCCTGTAGAGCTTCAGCTATTGCAGCAGCCAGGTGCTCTGGTGTAGGTTTGTCTGCAGTGCAGCTCACACACAGGCCTTCTGCTGTCATAGCATCTCTTGTAGTAGGCCCTATGGCTCCAAACTGGGAATAAAAGAAGTAGAAGTAGCTGTCAGAGGGAACTGGCGTTGCGTTAAGTAGTGCGCATACACGGTGAGTATGAGTCAGCTGTACCTTTATCTGAGTCAGCTGTTCACCCGACAGCCTCCGCACCACATCCAGGCAGAACTTCACTCCTGAAGGGCTGAAGAAAGCGATGCTGGCTGGTGTGCCCTGCAAAATGTAAAGAGAGATATTCATTTTTATATTTAAAAAGATGTGCTCTAAAGTGTACTCAAACTGTTCCACTCAACTGTAGGAGTGGAGTTTTTACCTGCTCTTTGAAAAAGTTCTTCAGATTTTTCTCCAGATCTGGATGTTCGGAGGTTTGATAGACAGTCAGCGTCTCCAGAGGCACTCCTGGAAACAAAAGAAACAGATCCCCACAGTGATAAAGGTAGCACAATTATTATTTTATAATTAGTGTAACCCCAGAGGGACTTCTATCACCTTGAGCTTATACCGTGAGGCACAAAGGGAAAAAAGCTTACCATTTTCTCTTAACGCCGTGGGCAACACTTCTCTTTTGATTGAGCCACAGGGGAAAAAAAGAGGGGGGATATTTGTGTCCTCTCCTGTGATGAGAATTAAATATAAGGTCAAATTAGTTATTAGAGGTATCATAAATCTTCTGTTCAACTCAAATATGAAAAATGTGGAAGTATATTATCATATCATACGTTCAATGATGACACGTGATAGGACATCTGCGGTCCCTGTGTCCTCGCCTAAGGGGTTTAGACCCAGATTTTGTACTGCAGGAAAAAAAACACGAGAAGGATTGGAATTATAAAGATACAGAATAAATATATCTGTAAGAAATTGTAAAAATGTTACATATTTACATTTATTTGAATTATTTTAATTAATAAATACACAGCTGTAACAAAAGGATCAGGAAGCAGACGTCAGACAGGTGCTACACCTGCTCGTTTTTTTTCTTCTAAAAAGCAAATATTTACCGTGTCTCACACCAAACTGTCACTTGTGTACAGCACCTCACACACTTCTGTCAGCACCTGGTGCCTGCCACACTTTACTGCCATCAGCATTGAGATAGGAGGAGTTCATAACAAGCACAACACACACACAGACGAGTAGAAGTAAAAGGAAGAAGTGTGTTTTATAAGGTACAATAACTCACCTAGTGCAGCAGTCGCCTTCCCAACCACATAGATGGACTTCATGTTCCACTTGTCTTTCACAGAGTTGTTCCATTCTGAATAAGTCATATGGCATAGATTAATAGCAGTAGAGAGAATACTCTACACAGAAATCAATCAATCAGACTTTATTTATAAAGCGCTTTTCATACAATGGCATTGTAACACAAAGTGCTGTACATAAAAACAACTTAAAATAGAATCAATTGAGAAAAAGATCCCACCCAGCAATCTTAAGGTTAAGAACACAATATATGCAATAATAGTAATAAAAACAATAAAAAGAAAATATAAAAAGGAAAAAGAAGTTGCTGATCAAACTGAGGAAACGCTCTCATGATATCTTAATGAGGAAACACTGGAGGTAAAATGAGATGTTAAAACTCAACACAGGAAATTAAAATCACCAAAAGAAAATACATTTCTAAGATAATAAAACACTAAAATATTAAACCATTAAAAGAACAAAAGATGCTATACTTAAAATAAATAAATAAGTACATAAATAAATAAAGTAGAAGAAAAGTGACTAAAATTTGAAATAAATAAATAAATTAATGTTAAAAAAAATGTTAAAGTAAGATGTTAAAACTCAACACAGGAAATTAAAATCACCAAAAGAAAACACATTTCTAAGATAATAAAACACTATAATATTAAACCATTAAAAGAACAAAAGATGCTATTCTTAAAATAAATAAATAAGTACATAAATAAATAAAGTGGAATATAAATGACTAAAATTTGAAATAAATACATAAATACATAAATAAATAAAGTAGAATAAAAGTGCCTACAATTTGAAATAGATAATAAATAAATAAAACTGTTGAGAATTCAATAAATTCTGTTATAATAATGTGGTACAGGGTGTGATGATAGTTTGTTTTAATAGATAAATTCCTCACCTTCTCTTCTTTCTTCAGCTTCCAAGCACATTGTCACAGCTTCCACTGCTCTTGGACTCGTAAAGATTAGACCTCCATGTTTTTCTGGCTGGAAGAGCTGACATAAAAGGACATCAAACAACAGATCCATGTCACAAAAAGTATAAACTTTTACTTTTAAAAAGTCACTTAAACAAATGCTGATGAATTCCTCATAGACATTATTATGTAATCACTGTTTTGAAAGTCTTTGTTTTATAAATTTTTGGTGCCATGTGTATATGACAATTAGTTTTTTGTTTCCATTATTTGTAGTTTAATGCTACTCATCGTTTATTTGCTCAGATACTTAGTTTATTTTTCATTTTCATTCTTGATTTTTATAATTGGCTGCTATTGCATCTTTGTTTTATGGATAATGTGTGATTTTAAATATTTTTTTTTTTTTGTTTTGTTTTGTTGTGTGGACCCCAGGAAGACTAGCAACCACAATGTGGAATAATGGGGATCCTAATAAATAAATAAAATAAATAAATGTACTTAAATCAAAAGAAACACTTATTCAAATCTGTAAAAATGACGCTTACCTTATCTGATAAGGTGTTTAATGAGACAAACTTAAAAGATAACACTGGAATAAGGGTTGCTTTGTGTCCATGTGAGGCCAGCTCCTGTGCAATGGAAATAAGGATTTACATTAAAATTTTGCAGCAGGAAGCAAACAAAAAAAAGCTTTTTGCAGGACTTTTAAAAACAAGTAGATTTCGAGGAAAGTGCATCTACCTTAATGTAAGGATCAGGTCCAGACTCCCCCTCTCTTGGCTCTTTGAGAAGCAGTACATGCATCCTGATCCTGATGAAGACCTTAAAACACAGGATAGACGAAATAGAGCTAAACACCACAGGGTGAGATATAAATGTAGCTTTCAAATAATCAAGCCACAAAGGGTGTGAAGGCACAGCAATCCAAGCTACACCCTAAAACTGACAAACCACATGCAACGTGCTGATAACAATACTGTTGAGTCACGTTTACTGGAAACAAGGAGCAAATTAACAGCAATGATTTAACACCTTCCAGTTCACTGTAGTAGTTTTAATGAAGGTATAGCCTGATTTATGTAGAGTGTTATTGTTTACATTGGCAAGACACACTCATTGAGAGGTTAGCTACAACAACCGTGGCTTAAATTAAAGTCAGTCATAATGCCAAATGCAAAAGAGCATTTTATTTACACTGCTCCTTCGGCAAAATGACATTATCCACACAGAATACTTGATAGTAACATAATGTTACACGAAAGTCATGTACCTGGGGTTGTCTCTTCCGCTTGCAGCATGACGTTTCCAGACACATTGAAGAAGAGGGGACACAACACATCATTGAATATCTCCTTTTTGTTTTTTTAAACATCAAACTAAATCCAAAAGCCTCTTATTCGTTAATAACACTGTCTTTTAGTTAAGGTGTAAAATGATAATATGTATTTATTAATGTTTCAAGTGAGTTACAGCACAGTTTTAAAAACTGTTCACCCCTCTTTCTAAAATGGTTCATTCCGTTTTAACACCAGCGACTGGCTTACGTTGCGGCTCTCAGTCCGAAATAGAGATGTGACGTTCGTGAACGAGTCGGTCTTTTGAACGGCTCTTTTAAGTGAAGCTAAGTTAAGATAAGATAAAATATACTTTATTTGTCACCCGTTGGGGGAAATTATTTTGTGACAACAGCTTACAACACGGGACAGGGGAATACAACAATGTACTAACATAGTTAAAAATTTAATAACAATAATATTAGCATTTACAAGGGTAAAATATAATAAAATAAAATAAAATAGAATAAAATAAAATAAAATAAAATAAAATAAAATAAAATAAAATAAAATAAAATATGGAAACTATTACAGATATATACACACTATGTACACTTCTATCTGATAAATAGATAAGCTAAGTTATTGCACGATACAAATTGCACCAGGTTATTTAAAAACAAACATACACAGTGTGAAGAGCAGTGCGATTCAGATGGATACAGTAGTTATTTGTGAATGTGCCAAGTCACATAGTAACTTCCTTGTAGTGGAGTGAAAGATGAGAACAGATGATTAAAGGGACACAGTAGTGCTGGTGTTAAACAGTCTGATTGCAGATGGGACGAAGGACCTGCGGTAGCGCTCCGTCCTGCAGGGTGGGAGTCTCAGTCTGCTGCTGAAGGAGCTGCTCAGGGACCCCACAGTCTCATGCAGGGGATGAGAGGGATTGTCCATGATGGATGTCAGCTTGGCTAACATCCTCCTCTCACCCACCTCCTCTATGGAGTGCAGAGGACAGCCCAGGACAGAACTGGCCCTCCTGACCAGTCTGTTAAGTCTTTTCCTGTCCCTGTCTGTGCTCCCTGCTCCCCAGCAGACCACTGCATAGAAGAATGCAGAACGACGAGAACCGATTCGCAGTTGCGAGCCGTTCATTTGGGAGCCTTTTTTATGTGCAGATTGCCCACGCTGCCTTCACGTGAACAACTGTTCCTGTTTGTAAAGTAGTTCAGGTGTAGAAACACCAGGTGGGGTAGTACAATTTTGCATTCACATTTTATTACATATCCTTTATTCGTCCCACAACAGGGAAATTTAAGTGTTACAGCAGCAAAGTGGATAGTGCAAAATAGTATAAAGCAAACAAGAGCCTATAAAATAGCAATTATTAAAAAGTTATAAGCAATTAAAATTAAAGAAGTAAAAATAAGCATATCTTACAACGTTTATATACAACTAAATAAGTACATTTACAAATATTTACAAAATCTTTTATAATGTCCTAATTTTTATTCTAGTTTTATTTGTATTTTTATATATATTCTTATTTATTATTTTTACATATTTTTTCTGTATTGTTAAAATGTTCTTGTGTGGAAGATTTTTTACAGTAAACTTGTTTTGCATGTAAGTTATCTGTAGCCTGCGTAGTTTTTATAGGGTCACAAAGTTTTTAGGTGAGGGAAAATTCAAAATAGTGATCTCACTGTTGAAGCATGGGGATATGGCACCAACTTATGGAATGTTTACAATGCCAAATGAAATTATAATTATAGCGGCCATTTGACATAAAAAACTCAAAGAATAATTAAAGTATCAAACTCAAACTTTAACTAAACTTAATCAAAGGGTCACTGATGCACCGTGGGGATGTGATGTACGCAGGCAAAAGAAGTCTAATGTCCATGCAAAAGTTCAGCGGTTTCCAATGGTTTATTTTGATGGCAAGCAAGCAAACAAAAGGAACAAAGAAAATCACAGCTCCTGCTGCCTCTATTGCGCTGGTAAAAAAAAAACCATAGGCCCACCCGGGTGCATGCCGGCCCTCTGCCACCTACCTACCTATTTAGCCTCAGGTGCCCACAGTTCCTAATTACTAAAGAAACAAAAACAAACAAAAGAAATACTAAATATACAAAAAATCTAAGTATACTAAACAAATCACTAGCAAAAAATATAACCCCAAAATCTAACTTAAATGAGTTATAAAAAGAAAAGTTTAGATAAATCTAACAACTAATACTACTTATTTATTCCAAACTAAATAAACAACTAAATACAAAAAAATAAACAAATAGCTCCAACAATAATCAATATTTCAGAATAATTCCCACCAGCAGAGTATATATATATATATTGGTGGGATGTGTTAGTTTGAATTAGTCTGATCCAAATCGTATCTTATTACTGCTAGCAGTGATTGTTTCCTTGATAAAAACGAGTTACCACTGGTTGACTTCTAAGAAATAAATAAATATATCAATGAGCCAAAGAGCCAGTGTTATGAACGACTCTTTGATAGGAACGGCTCCTCAAGATCCGGTTCTCTTCAAAGAGCCACAAATCCCCCATCTCCGAAAGCCGTGTACATTTGGATCCAAAATGGCGCCTCCAGAGTGCCAGTTTCCTGAGCTCTCTTCTACGGCTCTTCTTCTGTATCCCTCGCCCCGCCCACTCTTCTACTACAACGTGTGTTTCTGTTTGCAGCATGGCTTCTTCAGCTAAGAGGAGAGCAGTAGGTTTGGGTGAAAACCCCGCGGAAGATGATATCAGCTCTGATGAGAACCCCGAGGATGATGAGGATGAGTCCGGGGAGGATGACAGCGAGGGGTCGGAGGAGGAGATCAATGAGGTAAAAGAGCAGACGGGACTCTGAAGGAGGATTAGTTGCATGGCCTTGCTAGGTAGCTACTAGCTAACTCAGCTGTCGTGTAATGGTAACAGGACGCTGCTAAAACTATTAACTGCGGCTGTCTCAGGATTGAGAATGAACTGGAATATTGACATGCAGAGTCAATGAAAGGAGGCTTGAATGTTAAAGTTAACTTAAGTCTATTGGGTAAACTTACGCTTACTTGTATGTAATTATTTTTAATGCATGCAACAGGGTAGGTGTTGCAAAGCATGCAGCTGAAAGAGCCATTTGTCTTCATGTTAGGCAGTTTGAATTAAAGATAATTAATTAATTTTATAAGCAACCTCTAATCAGACATGTGCAGAAAGAGATTAGCAGCATAACAATACATTATTTGTCCACGGGGGGCGCCAAAATCCACCTCATAATGACAATGATAATTTTATTTGTATAGCACCTTTATCACTCCTGTTATGTTCGTTTCTCTGGAACAGCAATAATGTTCCTGGGTCAGTTTGACCCGGGGCATATTCAATTATCCAAAAATGTAATAATAATCCCAATAGGATTTTTTTAAATCTAATTTTTAACTCCACTACTAACCATTTAAATTAAAATTTTGTCCATTGGTGTTCTTTAATTTTCACAGATCATGGTAACCCACTCATTTTCTACTACAATTCATGTTAAAACTTTTTAAAATGTACATTTGAAAGCCCTAAATATAAATACAATAGTTTTACATGACATATATTTTTGTTTATTTTATTTTACATTTTTATATATTTTATTTTATGAAGTGATGTTGATAAGTTAACACGACGACTCTTCTGTCACATGCTGCCCAGATTTGTATGCTGCATTTAGCTGGTTTTGAAGGCATGTATTGCCTAAAATAGATTTTTAAAAGGGTCGATTTGACCTGCAACATAACAGGAGGATTAAAAACAAGCAAAGCATGGCAGGATGATAAGATGAAGCTTTGACAGAGAGAGAGAGAGGAATGTAGGAATTCTAATTATACAAAAAACAAATATAATGCACAATATTTTAAAGAATAAACGCAAATTAAAAAGAGTGAAGCGGTGAGACAGTAGACCATTAAAGCACTGTTATAGAGTAAAAAACAACAACAAATAAATAATAATAAAAATAATTAATTTATAGAGCACTTTTCAAAAACCAAGTCACAAAGTGCTTTACATGGGCAGCAAAATAAAACAGACAGTTCATAAAAACACACAAGTCAAGATAAAGAAATAAAACATATTTTAAAAGACACAAAATTCTCCTAAAATAACTCTAAAGGAATACAATTATTTTAAAATATATGTCTTAGGTCGGTTAAAATAAAATAAAGTCAAATAAAATCCGGGAAGGCTCTGCGATAAAAGTATGTTTTAAGAAGGGGTTTAAGAGAGCTCACTGACTCAGCAGACCTGATCTCCTCAGGCAGATGGTTCCAGAGTGTCGGACTGCGAACGCCCTGTCCCCTTTCGTTTTCATTTTTGTGTTAGGAATGCACATTAAAGATAAGTAAATAAAAGCATTAAAGGACAATAAAAAAGGTTTAAAGAAGAAGACATCACTTTGGAGAAAATAGAAAATGGAAAAGGATCAATTAAGAACATAAAGAATAAAAATAAATAAATGATACTCTTATAAAATCATCTAATAAAATTAAAACAATTAATTAGTAGGATAAAATATTTAAATAATTATAAATAAAAGTAAACAGTGGTTAAAAGGAAGAATTCACAAAAGCAAATCAGTAAAAATGGGTCTTAAGAGGAGATTTAAAAGATTACACAAACTCCTCACAAGCTTTACTGAAAGGTGTACAATGTATGTCAATATCGTCAATGAGTTCAACTAAAACATCTTATATACTTAGAAATTATATAAAAACTACTAGAGGTCAAGAAAGAACTTTGACGTGTTATTTTTGACTGCTCTTTTTAACACAGGAGGTGATTGTGGACTTCGAAGCCCACACCATTTCACACAATGACTACAATGGCGTCAAGAAGCTTCTACAGCAGGTTTGGCACACTGTTAATTCTCTACTTCTACATTATAATGCTCATTTTTAATGAATGCACGGCCTCACCGATCACTTCTGTCATGTTGGGATTCAGGTTTTTCTGAAGGCGCATGTAAACACATCAGAGATGACCGACATCATCATCCAACAGAATCATGTCGGGAGCGTCATCAAGGTGAGTTACTGAAACATTTGAATCTTTGCTCAGATTTTCTGAGTGAGTTTCAGCGCTAACATGTTGTGACTTGTTTCTTTCGTTTGTCCCAGCAAGCTGAGGTGCCTGAGGACAGTGATGATGACGACCCCGATCAAGTGTTCGGCTTCATCAGTATGCTCAACCTTACAGAGAGAAAGGTAACATCAGCTGCAATCACCATCTTTGAAGCCCTATTTCCAACACACATTTACTCAGATTTTTCCAGCTGAACAACATGTCTGTTTATATGTGATTCTGTTATCAGGGTGTGCAGTGTGTGGAGGAGGTAAAGGAGCTGATCTTGGACCAGTGTGAGAAGAGTTCTACCCACAGCATGGCCGAACAGCTGGAAGAGATCCTTGGTGACACCAGTAAGCCTGTGGGGCTCCTGCTGAGCGAGCGCTTCATTAACGTCCCTCCACAGATCGCCCTCCCGCTGCACAAACAGCTCCAGTAAGTTTCCCTTTTTCCCTTTTTGTCGTCTTTAGTGTTTCCTTTAGTGGGAAAATGTGAGAAACTGCTGCAAGAGTGTTTAGGGATAATAAGAGAGATGGAAAAGAAGGCCTCAGAAGTCTTGTAGGCATGCTAGGAGGGCTAAATGCTGGTGGTTAGTCAGACTCAACAAACTCATTTGACACTTTTTTTATAAGTTATGTTTTGGGGCATTTTTGCCTTTTATTGGATAGGGATGCGGGAGAGGGAGATGAAATGTGGGGAGTAGAGAGTGGGGGAAGACATGCAGCAAATGGTAGAGATGGGGAGTTGAACCTGAGACTGCTGCGACGAGGACTATAGTCTCTGTATATGGGGGCACACCATTAGACCACTAGGCCAACGACTAGGGATGTAAGGATACACTTAACCCATGATTCGATTCAAATCCCGATTTTTGGTTCACGATACGATTCTCTAAAGATTTTCAAGAAAACTGGATTGAACTCAAAATTAAATTTAATTTCAATTCTCAGATATGGACAGTTGCAATATATATCTTTCTCTTATATTGCTTTGTAAACAAATTAAGCCTTTTTCATTTTTAAGTTGTGTTGTAACTCAAATAAAACCACTGCACACTTTTTTTCAGCAGTTTGAAAATTTCACAACAATTGTGGAGAAATGGAAAGTGAACGATTCCCAAACGAAAGTATTAAATATTAAAACAAATAAGGTAAATCTCTTTAAATTAGGGATGTAAATTTCAAGTATTCTCCTTGATCGATCTTTGGAAATGTTAACGATCAATTATCGTTTCATCATTAAAAAAACGTAAAAGTTTTCCATGTCAGAAAGAATGCCAAATGCGTTTTTTCCCCCTAAATTAAAATTTCCTTCATGACACAATGTATATAACTGACGGTATTAAACAGCTCAGATCATATTGAGGTGTTCAAAATGTTAAACATGCTGGATATCAACGTGAGGAGCAGGCTTATAAATAATCTCCGTGGACGCATCTTCATAGAGTGAAGACTCAGACTTCAACATGTGGATTTACTGCAACAGGAGAACTGAACAGGATCATATTTTAGACTCAGTGTCCAGTTTTCTGTCTACGTGTTCTTATTGGGAAAAATCATGTGAACGTGGTCATGTGTCAGCCGGGAGCGCAACCGGGTCATAATCAGTCCTGCAGCGAAGGAAAAAGAAAGCGCTCGTGGAGACCTGTCACTCAGCCGCAGCCCCCAGCTGAGCGTCTCCGCTGATTCACATCGAAACATGCTTTAAACTTCAAACACCTCCACTCAGCGAGTGACGAGAGAGCAGCGCAAGAGACTTAATGATGTTGAACAAGCAGAGTATAATGCAGATAGCGCCTTCTACTGTTTGAAAATAATATCCAGATGGAAATTATGTTGAATCGATTTTAATCCACCCTTATTTGTATCGATTTTTAACCGATTTGCGATGTATCGTTACAACCCTACCAACGACGCCCCAATTTGACATTCTTTACCTCCAGACTTGTTGATCCCGTGGTTTGCTTTGCTGGTTTTCAATTTTAACTCCATTTTTTTTTTTTTTTTTTTTAGCAATCTCTTACCTTCAATCTGTCTGCTTACATTTAGAAACAGGGCAGATAAGTTTTCAGCATTTTACACTGAGTATTTTGAAAAAGCAGCATCCAAACTACTTATTTTCTCCTTAGTAGATGATATTTTTCTTAAAAGAGAAAAAAGAAAGACCTTGTATTTTAACACTCCACTCAATATTTCATTCTGGTACTGAGAAAATGTTGCACACATGATAAATAATAACCCTATGAAGGAGTATTTGTTGAGTCTCCGAGGTATGAACTGATTAAATAAAAATTGTCCTTGTTTATGGAAGAAAGGAAGGAAATGTGTGTTTTTAAAGTTTAATGTTATTTTGTCCTTCAGGGATGAAATAGCTGAAGCTCAGAGGACGAATAAGCCCAGTGGGAGATGTCACTACTGTCTGATGATCAGCAAAACCTGCAAAGAGGCGAGCAAGACTATTCCAGCCAGAGGAGGCGCTCCCAAAGAGGAGTACTTGTTCGTGAATGCAGAGGAGGAATTCTTTTACGAGGTAAATGCAACCAAGAGCTTTAAATGCTTCATGTTTTTGAACTACTGTATTAGGTTTAGATTTTTAAATGTGAACTGTTAGACCTTCCTACCTGAGCCAGTTTCTTGCTCATTGAAGCGTTCTCTCTTTTCTCCTCTCAGCAAGCCATCATGAAGTTCCATTACTCGGTCCAGGACGAAGCAGACTCCTGCCTGAGCGGGAGGTGGTCGTTCGATGACGTCCCCATGAAACCTTTCAGGACAGTGATGCTGATACCAGCGGACAGAATGCCCGCCATTATGGACAAACTCAAAGAATACCTTACTGTGTGAAGCCCCCAAATAAACAGACATGTTTCTACACATGAATACTTTTGAAATGGTTCAGTAAAGAGACTGTAAAAGAAATGCTTTTGTATTTTTAAAGAAGATAGTCAGTGATGTAAACCTGACTTTATTACATTTTGGCAGTGAAGGTTTCCTTTTTGTGGGAATTTTAGTGACACAGTTTTTACCGATTAGTGTTTAACTTTACGAAAAAGGTAAAAATCCCCACATTCTGTTTATACTTCAAAATGATATAGCAGTACAATCGTGAATAGAAATATAAATCTAGCTCTAACTCGTGTTTTTTACAAGCTTAGACTACTAAATATACACCTTTTACGTTAACAGATGCCTCATTCGCCTGAAAATCTAATAACATATTTGAATTTTCCTTCAAGACATCTTGGTAGAAAGCCAATTCCACATATTTTTAAACAGAAGTCATTTGTGAAAATTACATAAATTGACCAGGCATTTCTTTGGATTTCTTGCCACTGATTGTCAATAAATTAAATCTGTGTCTGCATTTCTTCATCGTTGTCTCCAAAAACTTTTCGGCATGTCAACGTTTAATTCTTCCAAGTCTCATAACTTCACATTCCACTGTAAGAGAACATCTCTGATAAGGAGAACTTTGCATAAGAAACAGATGGAGCGCTGGTGGCCTAGCGGTCTAAGCGCCCCACGTACAGAGGCTACAGTCCTCTTCGCAGGGGTTGCCGGTTCAATTCCCGGCCGGGCAACCATTTCCTGAATGTCTTCCCCCACTCTCTACTCTCCACATTTCCTGTCTCTCTTCAGCTGTCCTATAAAATAAAAGGCAGAAAGGCCAAAAAATATAACCAAAATAAAAAAAGAAACATGAAAAGAAGTAAAAAATAATGACTCATCTTGCAAATGCATGGAAGAATTCTTTAAATCGGTCAGTCCTGGTTCTGTGCACAAGAGGTATTCAAGTTTTTCACTCCCTTTTGAGAACAGCAACACATCATCCGTCTGCAGCCCCTCTTCTGCTCATTAATGTCGAACAATCCTAACAGTCATCTCTCAGGAGAGACCTCACATTCTCAGACAGACAGGGTTTAGAGGAAGTGAGCAAAACAAGGAAGAAATATTGAAGAACAAGGATGTTAGGAATGCTGTATTGGACCACAACTGAAAAAAATCAATTGATTTAACACAACAAGCAACTTGCTACAAAAACATCATGTGAAAGTGTCAACATGTCATCAAATCAGCTGCTTTTGTCCAAAAATGACCAGCAAAATAAGGTGGACTACAAACACTTGGGAGCATTTGGTGATATTACAGGCCAGATGTTCACAGTTAGAAATTCAAATCATTGAATCACACATCTGTCGTACGTCTGTGTCGCCACAGCACAGCTATCGTCGGCACTACTGCTCATCGTCGAGGCTTTTTGTGTCTCATCTTTACATTTACTAGAGCCGTCCAGGTCCAACATGTCCTGCAGTATGTCTTTACTCTCACTAGGGGGCAGGTTGTAGAAGAAGTAGACTGGTGCCATTTGAATGAACCTGAAGCAGAAGGAGGAGTATGAAAAATGCCATTGATGAGGTCTTTGTATCAAGATATCCAACTACAGAGATGTTTGAAGAGACGAGCAATGAGCTAAAGAAAAGGGCTGACTTACACTTGAGGGGAAATTTCAGAGACTGTTCTCATGCAGTTGTTCTCCGACAGCGTGTACTCGTGGAAAACAACCCACTCTGGCAGTCCCAGCTTGTGGGACTGAGCCCCGTAGCAGGAGAGTGGATGCACCGTCGCCATGTGCTTGTGTGTCACAATGAAGTAGTTTCCTGAGCCATCCACATCTCGTGCGATCTAAGAGTAGGAGATACAATATAAACTTGGAGGGTGCTAGAGGCTGACGGTTTTAAACTGACAGTGTTCTCTTCGAACCTGCATGAAGAATCCAGCCAACAGAGCTCTTTTGATGTTGTGGGTGTTCGTTTTGGTGCCGAAGGATGGCTCGGAGATGGGAAGCTCGATCCTGTTGAGGGTGTCGGTCAGCTCAGATCTGATGGCCTCGGCTGTCTTCAGGGCGGAATGGTCCAGGAAGTAGTCCTGGCACCACTTTTTGGCGCTGAAGTCTGGGAATGAAAAGAACCAGGTGCAGCAAAATAGATTATTGTCTCAAACTCAAGCAAGACTGAAACTGAAAAACAGAGCCACAGTGACAGGACGGTAAAATGACTAAGGAGTGGCTTCAATCCAAGGTAATATATAATATATACGTCACGACTTGGGTTACACCAATTTACTGATTTTTAGATTTCGTCTTCCAAGAATTAGGACAAATATCAAGAGGAGTTAGCCTATTTCAATCCATGACATGAATATATTTCTTTGCACATTTCTCATATAAAGCCTATATTTAAGCTAACATTGAAGTGTTAAATTGCATTAGGGTCATATCAGCTCAAAACACTCGTTTGAGTATGCAGAACCTTTGACGTGTCTGTTTTACATGCTACATATATATATATATAAACTCCCTTGATTACCAGTCATCTTGTTACATTAAAAGTAACATTTTATATATTAAATTAGTTAGTCATTCTGCATGATGACACTAGGTTTTACAAGAAGCTGTATTCACACATGCACAATTTGCAAACATTTTAGGCAATCAAATTTTCTACTGCAACTTGATCTGGGTTTTCCCTGTCAGTCCTCTAGTAACATTTTTGCAATAAGGCAGGGTAACTGACTTTTATATCATGTGACTGATGCCATGTTCATGCATGTAAAGAAGCAGCTTCATACTCCTCTCAGCTTGAGAGCCTGTTATTTTTTTTGCATTCATTCAATAATACACCCAACAGCATGAAGCTTTGATATAAAAGCAAAAAACCTTATAGTATTGGACAATGCTTTGGTTGCCATCTTGGCTATCTTGTAAGCCTAACACTGACTATCACGGCACCCTTTTTATGTCCTGAGACACCACCGCCCCCCTCCTACCAAGATACCCTCCATCCGACGAGATAACGTCATGCTGTACGGGACATTTGTGAAGATAACTTTGGATAATATCAGAGGCAGGCTGGCCTGAAATTTTCTACAACTTGTCAGGGACAGAGTGCAGTCAAGATTTGATTTGTGACTATTCAAAACAGATTCAGAAAAAAACGGCAGGGAGGATACATCATGTTTTAACATGTACTACTTTCCTGGAAGCAGATTGGTTGTGTTTCATCAGCTGTGTCTTACATTGTTCTCTCTGGCTCTGTTTGAAGGCATTATAGATATTAACAAGGGTGAAGTGATCTCCCTCTGGGTGCTGGAACTTTCTCTGGCACTGGACTGCCTCGTGGCTCATGCCAGCAGACGGCTTCAGGAAGCAGCTTGGTGCTAAAAAACACAACAAGAAACAAGAAGGTCAACTTAAGTGAGTCCATCTGGTTTAAACTTGCTTCAACAACTTCTCACATGATGCATCAACAACCCCTTTTACATGATCTTCGGTATTTGAAAGAAGTCTAGCTTCCATTGTGAGCTAAAGTTGAGCATTTGTACCTGACAGCATTGCTGCGATGGTCAGCATCTCGCTCACACAGTCAAACTCGCAGGATGCTAGCAGAGCTTTGGCCATCTGGGGCTCCAGAGGGATTTCAGACATTATGATGCCCATTTCAGACAAGTTGCCGTCGTCATCTAAAGCTGCGAGGTAGTCCAGCTCCTCCAACGCCTGCATGAGACCTTCAGGATCTGCAATGAGGAATTAAACAACATGAGATAACTTCCCAATGCAGAATCAAATTTTCTTATGCTGCGATTTCCCAGTAGGACTCAGCAGTGGTGATGGTATCCAAAAATGACTCATTGGTCGACGAGTTTATATGATTGGGCTGAAACACTGGGTAAGTCACTTCCATGCCACATTGTGCTGAAATATTGAGTGGAGCAGGCAGAGTACATTTGGCCCCTGGTCCCCCTTCATTGTGCTGGTCTGGTGCTGCCTAAATGAGACATGTTGTATAATCACTAATGAGCTGGCCTCTTGTAGCCTCTTCTGTTCGCGTTAGGGTGGTGCAGAGCTCAGACAATAGTTAGTAGCAGGGTCCTGTCGGCTCAGCTTAATCATGGCTGACTGGGCCTAAACAGCTACGCAGAGCAAACACTGGGCTTCCTCTGGACTAAGCTTCCTCTAGCCAAAAAAAAGACCCCTCCCATGTTACCTCTTTGGTTGTATATTAGGGTGGGAACATGATGTCATGTGTGGGAATGAGCAGCTTGAGTTTGAAAATGTGTCAATGGTGAACTTGTGTAATCTCCTACCTGGTCTGTCGATGAAGTCGCACTGCCCGAGGCCGGCGATCTCCATGCGTTTTAGGAAAAGGACTGTTGGTGTGATGTTGGACTCGAGGATCTGTGGAGGGTTCTTTGCAGAAAGCTTACTGTCCTCTGGATACAGGCAGAAACACTTACCTAAGAAACACATTCAAACATGTTTATGATTGATCTTGATGTTGTTCCTTCAGCATTAATGTAAAGATTCCAGGATGTTTTGGAAATTATCAGATCGCAGCTTCTCTCATGTTTCAAGCTCACGCATTGTCACACATACCTGTTGGTCCAGAGAGCTGCTTCCGTACATCTGCCTGACACTGGCTGATGGGTGTCAGTACCTCTGAGTGAGCTCTTATTCTGGGGTTGTACACCTAAAAAGTCAAAACCATGTGTCATTTACAAACAAATCGCCAGTTTCAGGTGGATTCTTAATAAAGGTTGTCTGTTAAAAATATCCCACCATCTTTTTTTGGACTCCTGTGTTGATGACAAAGTTGATGGACTCTGTAGCCAGCCACATATCCTCTCCCCGGTGAGTAGAGAGGAAAACTCTCCTGGAGAGTCCTGGCTGCTCAGTCGGGTCAGGAAGTAACCGTCCCTGTATGGGACACAAGACAACAGGGACCATCTGGCCCAGCTCTGCTCCGAGCCTGGTGCCTTCCCGCTGAAGGATGGCGTGTGCACAATGAACCTCCTGAAGAAAGAATGACAATCAACTCAAATGAGGAGTATGTTTTTGAGCAGTCTCTGCTTTAGTTTAAGGAAATCAATTTTTAAAAAAGGCGACAGGGTTTAAAATCTTACGTCATCAGAGGCCAAAAACACGACAACATCTCCACCCTCTTTGGTTCGGTGCAGCTCCAGCACCAATCTCAGTGCAGAGTAGAAGTAGTCCTTGCTGCTGCTGTTGCTGTGGACCACTTCGGCGGGAGACGAGACCTGTACACTGATGAGCGGGATGCTGCCGTAGTGGTTCAGCAACTCATCGGTCATCGGGGGGACGGCGAGGACCACCACTCTGAGCTCAGGCCTCTGTAGCAGAATGTCCTTGAGGAGACCGAGCAGGATGTCTGTGCTGACCGTTCTCTCATGGGCCTGGTCGATGAGGACGACTCCGTAGTGCTCCAAGAAAGGGTCCGACATCATCTCTCTCAGGAGCATGTCGTCGGTGCAGTACCTGAGTGATGAAAGCGACCACAGGGGTTAACGTGAAGATATTGTTGGACATGACTTTGTCACTTTTGAAAATAGAATAGAAACTCTAGCTTGAAAGCAGCACTGGTTTTGTGTAAAAATATCTGGTATTCATTCAGAATGCACTGAGAAAGCAACAAGGTCCAACTGCCTGGACTACATTTCAGGCAGAAACCTTGTATCTCCATATTTCATTATTTATCTATTTTCTCAAAACATCATGTTTTTGTTAACCCTCCAGTGGAAATTAATAAAATTCAGCCAATGAAAAGTACAAAAACAGGTTGGGACAGGGGCGCTGTTGGCCTAGCGGTCTAAGCGCACCCCCCTTAAACAGAGGCTATGGTCCTCGTTGCAGCAGTCGCAGGTTTAACTCCTGGACTCGACCCTTTGCTGCATGTCTTCCCCCACATTTACTGTCTCTCTCCAGTTGTCCTATCCATTAAAGGCAGAAATGCCCAAAATATAAAACATGAATTCTGTTCAGTGTTTTGTTGATAAAAAAACTTTTTAATTTGTTGTTTTTACATAGTTGTTTTGGAGATACAAGGTTTCAGCCCAACAGCAGCAATTTGGAGATGGCCTTGGTCACATATACAAACTTGTGCAATATAAGTTGTTTCCTTTAATTTGAGCTTCTCTGTTTGTTTTTCAATGTTTGTATTTATTAACACCAGAGGCGATTCTAGGATCGGCTGTTTAGGGGTGCTGAGCCGGGCAAGATAAATTTCACTGTTATGTACATTTTAATGCAATTTCATTCCCACATTTGTGAAAGGGAAGTATAACACTTTTTGGGAAAGTCTGTGACTAAACCATCAAATCTGATAAAGGTGATTTAAATGCTGAGCCACAGCAAAAGAGAAATGGATTGGAATCATAAAAGAAACATATGGTAACCCTAATTTCTGGGAAAGACAACTCATTTTGATACAGCAGCTCCTCAACATATACATAAACTGTATGTATGTTTCTGGAGTAAACCAGCCCCTCATAGTGAGTACCAAAAATACCAAAATTTGACATTGGAGTTCATTTTTGGACTTTCATTAGAAATGCAATGCACAACATGTAAAACGTGGTGGAGCTGCTGTATTTTGTTGTTAAAATACTACATATCAACCAAGTACTGTATGGTTTTGAAACTTTTCTATCTTGTTAAAAAGGATATACATAAAAAAAAAAAAATCTAAAATTTCAGGGGTGCTGGGATTCAATTTAGAGGTGCTTCAGCACCCTCAAAAATGGGCTAGAAACGCCTATGATTAACACTACAGTCGACACAGTAGAGCTTGAAGCACTTAAATCTGGACTTCCAAGCGGAAATCTGAACGTATTGTATTCAATCTAGTTATAACTTCTTTAAAAAAATGTTTTTACCTATTTCTCCAGGGTGACAATAAAGCATATCGTATCATAACTTGGCGTATATCTCATGTGACCTGGGCTCTTCTGTAGTGCTGTGAACTTATTTGACAACCTTTGTATAGACAGAAGTAAGCAATTATTTGGAGGCCAATAACAGTGTGATATTAGTTTAAAACGAGGAGCCACTACTGCACTGATTTTCCAGGTGTGAACTGATGTTGCATGAACTGTCCAACTGTGATTGGATCAGCCGAGAGGAATGTTAATGCCAGAGCCCAAAAGCGTCCTGCTGAGCTTTGGGGGGGGATTTACGTCTTGTTTACTTTTCAGATCAAACCACTGAAAGGTTTATTCAAGAGTAAGTATTGTGTAACAGTAGCACAAGTAGAGAGGGGTCACACAAGCAGAAAAGTGAATGTCATTGCAACACATATGAAAAGTGTCCTAACTTCAGCAAACAGTAGCTGTTTTAAGCCATGGTAACTTTTATCTTTAACGAGGAATGCTTTTCTCATTTTTGAGAGAGAAGTTTAACAGGCTTGCTTCAAGTCAGATGAATGTTTGAAAGTGCTGCTCATGTGGCAGATTCATCGTTTTTTGATCCATCAAATGGCTCCAGTAGCCAAAAATAAAGCCTTACAGATGGGTAAAGCAGCATATTAACACCATAGACTGTATAAATAATGGACGTAGTATCTGTGACGTCACCCATCTGTTACTGAACACTGGCTGTTTTCGAAACTGCCTATTATACTAGCAGTACGTACTGATTTGGCCAAAATTCAGTATGTAGCAGGAAAGTAAGTCAACAAGAGCAAAATCTGCAGTATGCCAAAACTCCCCGCATGTCGTACTGATACGGGAAAATTTCACAGTATGCATCGGACCAGTCTGCCTCGCGTACTGTTTCCCACAATGCACAGCTCTAATTCTGCTTTTTCTTCTTTTTTGACGAGGGGAACTCAGTTTTTATGTGCTGTGAAACCGGAAATCCAGTGACGTCTGGCCCAGCATGCTTCATTAAAGATCCAACAGAACACTCATACTACATACTAAATTGAAATGCAATATGTAGTAGGCATTACCTACAACCTATTACATTCGTAGGTAGTATGTAGCATACTGTTTCGAAAACAGCCATTGTTTTAAAACCAATCGTCGACGGGTGCCATACTGGAAAATGCTGAACTTCTGTGGAGCTAGTGTGAGGTAAAGAGGCGGGCTTTGAGCCTCCTCGCCAACAGCTACAGTGTTCCCGCCTGTCAATCAAGTCAGTCATGTTCTTAAAAATGGGCAAAACTCGTAAACTTAATATCTTCTGAACTGTCATGCCGTTTTTTTAACCAGGCTGTAAACATGTTTATTATTGCTGCAAAGATCGTCTTTTTGAATGGATGTGTATGTGGTTTCCGGTGTTTCTGCATCCAGCCTCAAGAGGACACTCAATGAACTGCAGTTTATAACACTTCTGCATGGGCTTCATATTTTGAGACCAGAGGTTGCCGTTTGATTAACACACTTGAGCACACCAGTGAAGACTTTGGCATGTTGTGAGAAACACAAGGAGGGTAGTTTTCTGTGGAGTATGACATAAGGCCTCTTCAGCTTGAATTTTCAGTTTCAGTGACACAGTAAAGGAAAGGGTTTGGCCTTGTGGATGATATCAAAAAGACTTGAAAACAGACCTCAGAACAGTATCCGAGGAGCAGCAGGTCTCTTGAGGGATGGTGTAACCCACTTCATGGCCTATGTTGACGTCCATTTCATCAGCCACGTGTAACGCCAGATCTACAGCCTGCTGCCTGCTGGTCTGTGTGCACACCACCCTGCCGTTCTGGTACTGAGCAGACAGACAGAACTCTGCACACCACTGAGGAATCTGAAATGAGAATCACCATCAAATATTGCTCACCCTTTAACACTTTATTGTAAGTCTTCTGCTTATTAACCAATAAACATTTTCCTTTCACATTGTGCATCCTGTTAGGGTTGTACCAGCAACTTTTGTTTAAGCACAGAGCAAAACAAACAGTGACAGGAGATATTGCATGGTGTTATCGCTCATAATGCAAAATTGCTTTGGCAGCACGGAGCGGCTTCAGCGGATCAGGGCTTAGCAGCAGGAGGTCCCCTAACACCCCTGCTGAAGCCTTTGTGAAGCCTGACCGTCAGGAGCTTGGACGGCCTCAGAGTGAAAACAGCATCTGCTGAGCTGGACAGCATGTTCACACAACAAGTTCACATAATGGAACAGATCCATGTCACAGAATCAGAAAAGAGAGAGACAGTGTGAGAAAAAAAAAACAATATAAAAGGGTTAAATCCACATTATAATCAAATAAAGGCTGAAAGGGCTGGACCAGGCATGTGGTGGACAACTGAATGCAAGTCATTCAAATTGGGTTATGCTCTGGTATTTAGGCGCAGTCTGAAGGAAGTCAACATGTCTCTAAACAGAGAAAAAGATTGGAAACCTAAAAGGGAGAGGCTTTATTCTTTATCATTTTTTGTACCACATGCTCACAACCTAGATCTGAAATCAAGTTTCATGAGGGAAATTGAAGCACCTCTCTTGAAAAATAACCCCAAACTCCTTTTAAATAAAATTTACCTCCCAGAGACTTTCAGCCGCCCTTCTAATTACAATAATTATGTCATTCATCAAGTCTTACCTGTGTACTCCTCCCAGTTTTGGCCGTCCCAGAGACAACAAGCAACTGGTTGTTTACCAGAGCATCTTCAAACTCGTGCCTGACCTTCCACACTGGCAGAGTCTTCCTATTCTTTAGTAGTTTGTAATAACGAGAGGAAAAGGGCAATCCATCAAACTGATTCAACTCCAGGTCATCTCCAAAGCCGAATGAATCCTCCGCAGGACACTCCTCACTCTCAGGGTGAATGTCAACCTCCGCGGAATTGTTTTCCTCCGACATGACACCAGCATATATGTGTTAATCCGGACAAGAGCGCGCAAAGGTTTCTCTACCACTGGTCCATTCCGGTTATTAGTCGCACATATCTAATCAATAACTTACATGATCTCTTCTATTTCGCTTACTTTATGAAACTGAAGGCCTATCTGTCAGGCTGTGAAAGCCTGAAGTTGTCCTGTTCGGGGCTAGGCTGAAGTGTAGTGCGCACCGGCGCGTAATTATCCCCAGCGTGGCTTCACACGTGTTTTGATTTGCTTCATGCCTCAAGTCCGAGCCGTGCCCACTGGCCTGTCATAATCTTCTTTCAATGCAAAATCATCGCGTATTAAGGAGGGCTGTGACGTCATTTTTTGGCAGGTATTAAATCGGAAAATAGTCTCAAAATGTGGCTTCCTTTTCTCAAGTCTGCATAAGTGTGACACTTCACTAATGTGGCGGATAATCCTCTGTAAAGCAGGCAGTGGGCAGGGGCGTGTCCACAGGTTCTTTGACAAGGGCGGCCCCACTGGGGCACCGACTTTTGCAAGGGTGGTATGATGATTTGGTGGTGTACAACAATTAAAATCAATCACCCTGTCTGTCTCAACCATAGACTGTATTAAAAACTGAAGTCATCTCGCTCGCCTCGAAGTGAGGCTGCCACAAAAACTGCTCCCCCTAGTGGCTGGCTGCTGTATGGGTCAAAAACTCTGTCTCCCCCATTCATTTGAATGGGGCTGCGGTCAAACTTAAAAAAATAAATACACATCATACGAACGTTTCTCATATCTGTATGCTGTGGTGATATGTATAATAATACATATAATAATAATAATAATAATAATATAGTTATTATTTGACTGTTTTGTGTTCAATGCCTCTTTTTTCTGAAAAGTTTCTTTTACGTTAGTTATTAGAGGTTAAAAAACAGGGTTTTACATCCGGGTTTGCTTTGATTAACAGCTGCCATAGAGAGAAACTCTGTAGGACCTTGGGACGCTAAGCTCTGGGGCGAAGCTTTTTACCTTGGACACACACAAACTCCCTTCAAAACCGTACAATGGGGAAAGGCGAAGCAACGCTGTCCATAATATATACAGTCTATGGTCTCAACTAATATTTACTTTAACCATTAACATTAAACTATCATACAGATGTGATATTCCTATGTGTAATTCATTGAATTTAAAAAGTAATACTGTTTGCCAACATTCAAAACTTTCTTTAAGGACTAAAAAAAGAAAATCAGGTCAAAAGATAGCTTTTAACTACTCTTAACCACACTGGCTCAGATACTCACTGCACTGTTAATTATATTTCTTGTCATTACTGTTGTTGTTATTATTACTGTTAATTTCATTTTTAATTATATTGCTCTCTTACCACTCTTCCTTCCCTCTCGCTCCCTCTGTTTGTTTTTTATTTTTCATTTTCTCTTCGTTTTCCTCATTTTCTGTTGTAAAGCACTTTTGATCAACTGTGTTGTGTGTAAAGTGCTATATAAATAAAGTTGATTTGATTTGATTTGAAAAGTTAAAATTTAAAGCACTTTCCAAAGCAAATGTGTTACATATACTTCATCCTGGTAATGAGCCTTATACTGGTTTTGATTATTTTCAGGATATGGCGTTTACATGCGCCTGAGATTGTTCATATCCATCTGTAGAACGGGTGTGGACTCTCTCTTGCGTTTTGTAATTAACCATAAAAATGATCTTCTGGCACCAGGACGCCAACTATTCTGGTAATCACAGAGGAATTTTAGGTGTCTCACAAGTACTTGTGTGGTAATAAGCTCCAGCAAACACCAAAACACAGAAAGAAAACATTAAGCTAACTGTCACAAAGCAGAACATCACAAAAGAGTTTGGAATTCAACTCAGAAATTCTTTCAAAAGAGCTACATGGATATATTTGCTGAGAAAAGTATTCATGTGTTTTCGCAAAGCGTGATCCAGTCACCTACAACAGGGACAGTAGATTGGTACCAATTCCTTAGCCAGTATAATAATACACAGGTCGCCCCACTCACATCTGCAGGGGCTCCAGCAGAGGGCACTGTCTACACATAAACCACCCTTCTCAGTGGAAAGCTTTAAACTGCCGCAATTATGAAATTGGATTTCAAGGGGAATCGTTCCACCCCTGGCCACCCTTCCAAACGTGCCTGTGGCAGTGGAATGAAGTTTGTGTTGAAGATTCTCCCTCTGCTTAACACATTAAAATAACTATCTGAAGTCACAACTTGAGAAATGCATTTGTTGTAGAAAATGTGTGGGAATGCTGAAACTGAAATGAATGTCAAAAACTACAGAAAACTTGAATTATTAACTGCATATAGGCACTAAAATGTATTAACTATCAAAGGCGTTTTTAGATATTTTGAGGGGTGCTGAAGCTTTCCCACATTTCATAGCCCCCCTGAAACAGTAGATGGAACCAGATGTTTTAATTTGACAGGTATTTTGTAAATATCTCTCATAATCAAAATATCATTACAGTAAACTGTTGCAAATCAATATCTTCATTCCTTTACACACCTGAAAAAGGCAACCCCCCGTTTTCCTCTACAGTTGGTTGCATCCAAATGTCAGGTATGCATGTCACCGACACGAAACGACAGAGCAATGAGTGACTTACCTGAGCTTTGAAGTAGTACAAGTACAACAAGCCAGTTACGTGAAAAAAATAAATATTACAAGTTAAACATACTTCTCCACCAGCTCAAGATTTTAGCGTTCCATCGTTCAGGTGGTTTAATCTTCTGGTTTGCTAGGTTACATGATGTTATGACTCGTTATTAAGTAGCATCCTGTATGCTGTATCATGCTTATAAGACGGGCTAAGAAAATATCCTCCATGTTGTCTACCGACGTTTTGCCAAATGGTCAACAGGAAGAATTAAGTTCAATTAATCTTACGCCCGAAGCCAGCTGGGATAGGCTCCAGCCCCCCGTGACCCCTAACGGGATAAGTGGTCAAGATAATGGATGGATGGATGGATAATCTTAAATTAGATTATTAGTAGGCTACACTCCTTTCATTCAATATTAATAATTATTGTTAAGGAGGGTTGACCAGTCCGAATTAAGTATTTCACACAGCTGGGTGATAAAGAAACTTGGGACAGAAATATCTTTGAATCAGTGAAACAAGTGTTTTGAACACTTGCAAAGAACTTTCCATATCATCTCTGTAGGAGCTGAGGCCCAATAAAGGTCTGATCCAAAATTGCCCCTGGGTTGTTAAGGGTTAGGGGTTAGGGTTGAGTTTTTTTTTTATTCATACAAAGCACCTTGTAACTGGAGTTTAGAAAGGTGCTCTGTGAATAAAGAGTACTTGACGGCACAATTTAGAGTCAGTGAATAATGACCAAGCAACATCCTCCGGTCTTAAAATATGAAGCCCATGCAAAAGTGTTTCAAACTGCAGTTCAAAAAGACAATCTTTGCAGCATAAATAAACATGTTTACAGCCTGGTTCAAAAAACGGTTAGGTCTGAATAGCTCATTTCTCTATCGGCACACACTGTACCGGGGTGAATTTTTTTATAATGCTACAGTTGAGAAGATATTGAGATTATGAGTTTTGCCCATTTAAGGACATGGCTAACTTGATTGGCAGGCTGGCACCCTGAAGCTGTTGGTGAGGAGGCTCAAAGCCCGCCTCTTTACCTCACACTAGCTCGACAGAAGTTAGGTTGATTCAGCATTTTCCAATATGGCACCCACCGACAATTGGCTTCAAAACAGCGCTTCAGAAACATCACGGATACTACGTCCATTATTTATACAGTCTATGATCCTGACAGGTGCGCAGTGAACACACAATTCTACCTGAGCTTTAAATTATAACCCTTACAAAGCCTTCATGAAGTTGCTTTAACATTCACGACTGTTGAAATAACCAACTGAATAGAAAGACTTCTATGGTATGTTATATTGCAATCAATATTGTATTGGGTTTTTAATAATCTGGTAGCAATTTGGCTCAAGTATGAAAGAAAAGAAAAATATCTTAATGAAAATGTTGCTTTTAGTGGTTATGAAGCTAATGAATGTTTTTTAAATTGAGTATGAATAGTTGTTTTGCTTATATCTTTGCTTAAAAGTGGAGCTCATGAAGAAAAACTTAAAAAAGCAATAATGGTTTTAACATTTTTTTGTTGTGCTGGACAAAAATGCAGGCTGTGCAAGAGTAAAATATCAGTATAACAATAAAAAACACATTTAATTGACAGTGTTAGAAAAACAGTTTTACTAATACTGCTGAAGTGTTCAAAATACGATGACTAAACACTGACATTTTAAGTGTTTTCTTTACATATGATGTATCAAACAATCATTATATAAAAAAGCATTCTCCATGGAATTGTGTTCACCTGTAACACAACATATGAGAAATACAATGGACAAAATGTGCAGTCAGGTGACCGCCTGTTTGTTCATGGACACACAGAGAGCATTGAAAAAAGCATATAAACAAGGCAAGGCATGTACAACTAGTGCAGTATTATAAAGAGAGAACTGTATCAAAAGTAACAAAGTCAGCCAACGTATTCGTAACAAAAGCTGTGCTTAAAGGAAACGTTGCTTTGATGAGAATATACATATGCTGCATTGCACTCCAGACAAACAATAAGTCTGCATACACTCTGATGAATGAAACATAGTTAAAAAACAAGACATCTGTTTTCTGCAGGGTTTGTATATGGCATGAAGAATGGCTTCAAAAATGTCCGCAAAAGCTAAATTAAAAAGGTAGAAAACTACAAAATGAATAACTACAAGACAGTTTTTTTTGCGAAGTGCATATGTCCTTTTCCAATCCACACGTTAACTCTATAGAACAGTGAGTGCTTCCATGATGCCTGTTCAGTCATCGCCTTGACAGTCTTCATTAATTTCATGACTTATCCACACCAAAGTCGTCAGCATAGACAGGCACACAGGGAAATAATAAGAACACACATGACCTTTAGCAGAGCAATATTTCAGAGGCTCTCTGCAGGATGAGCATTTCCTTGATCTGCCTCATTTTGGATCCACGCTCAGCTCACACCACAGGACCCCGCAACCACTAAGTAAGCTTCTCAGGGCTTGTTATAAATAAATGAAAATCAGGCATAATTTTCAGTTCCTTTTTTAAAAAATATAAATGGAGACACTTGCAGCCTGTTGCACCAACTGGGTGTAAGTTCAAACGTAGCCTAGTTTGAACGTAATTTCTCATTTAGGATGGAGTTTACACTCTACTAACGTTTTGGGCGTTGCACCAGCTGAGATAGTTCCAACATTAGCCTAAGTTGCAACGTAATTCTTACACTTGGCTCCTAGAAGGTGTAAAGTCCTCCGTAGAGTATATTGGCTGCCATGGCGCGTCATTTTGAAAGGTGGGATAATTTAGAGGATGAGGAGATACAGAGGGTTCTCCCGGCTATATTACGTTGGCAACGCTATATCCGTGAGAAATTACATCCTTTGGAAAATATGATGACCAAGATTTGCGCTCCTGCGTATTAACCTATGTTGTAATTGATAATTTTACCACTCAATGTCACTGTTATTATACACACACCATAGATTAAGGCAGTGTTTTTCAACCTTTTTTGAGCCATGGCACATTTCTTACATTAAGAAAATCCAGAGTCACACCACCAACCAAAAATGTTACAAAATGACACATTTAGTCTCTCAATTTATGATTCTATTGATCTGAGAGAGGGACTTAGGGTACTTCTTTAACTGTGTCAGGGCAAAGCATCTCGTTTACAATGGCTTTTGCAGGTAGTATTACTATCTCTGCAATCATGTGTGGCTTTTTTGATTTGGCTAAGAGTTCAGCTACTAAGTAGCTAGCTTTGAGAGCTCTCGCAGACACCAATGTAGTTTTTCTCATAAAAGTTGCCTTGTCCACCACCCATAATACGCTCTTCATCCAGGTTAGAATTTTGTCCAGGGCCCAGTTTGGAGTTTCATTTTTCCTTTTTGAATATTTATCCATCGCTTTTGTACAGCCATGTCTTGTCACATACGTCTCTCGTGGGCATCATTTATTCTATTGTCTTAAATTAACAAGGTCATTAGTGTGCTTTATTGCCACTCAGTGGGTGGGTAGCGCAGGTCAGAACATTGATAAGTATTTAATTACTCCGCCAGTCACCACACTGCAGGCACAGACACACTACATGGCAAATTATTTCTAGTATATGAATCATATTTTTTGGGACTAATTAAGTGAAATTTGATAATGTCCCACGGCACACCTGACAATTGGTCATGGCACACTGGTGTGCCACGGCACAGTGGTTGAAAATCACTGGATTAAGGCTTTAGGCTATATTTATCGCCTTACTTTAGTTTGTTTCAGCTGTTGGTCAGTTCCGAGAAGATTAAACAGGAAAGATAATAATGCATCAAAATTGGTGCTTTACTCTGATTGGCTGCTGCAAGTGTAAGTGTCATATCTGCGACAATGTTTTGATTAGTTTGGACGTTACGGTCTACTCGTTAAGATGAACCTTACATCTCTGTGGTGTAACCAAACAATGACACAACTTAAGTTACAAACTAACTAGTTTCAACGTATGGTCTAGGGTGAACTTTACACCCTAACTTAAGACACAACTTACACAAAGCTGGTGCAACAGGCTGCTGAACTTCAACTGTCTCTTCCTTTCGTAGAAAACTTGAGAGAACAGCTGCAGCTAGGTGGTTTTCTGTGGTTGTTTCAAGCCATATCAGACTGGCTCAAAGCTGCTGCTACCCAGAGTATTAACCTTCAGGAAAAAGAAAGCTCCCAAATACAGACGAGAGGTGTTCTTTGAAGTCATTGCACAAACTCTGTTCAACTCCTCCTGAAGTTTACAGAGCAAAACCAAAAAAGAATGACAAGCGTTCCCTTCATTAAAAGACATTTCACAGAAACATTCCTGCAATCACAATTTCACAGATTTGCTTTTTTTCTACTTATAAAAATCTCCTTGCACTCATCTCGGTGAACATCAGTTGATTTAAAAAAAAATGAGTCAAAACACAAATTTAAAATTCTATTTTGCTACCGTGTAGTAAAAGTGTCTGGCACAGTGCACTGCGTGGCAATAAATACAGAATATAAATACTTTACATGTACCTGAGCTCAGACTCGTAGCACCGTTTTGAGACAGAGCACCAAAAAGGGACACGGCAGATCTCCTGATTCTCAGAGAAGCCGCCAATTTTTAAGGTTTTCAGAGTTTTCATAGTGCAAAATCATTTTTTTTAAGTCTCTCATCACAACAATGTCCCCCTCAGGCCAAAGTCTCAGCTGCTGTATTTGACGTTGGCGATTATGCAAGGCTTTGGTAGTGTTGGAGGCTGCTTGGGACTGGGTCTAAACGAAGGGAGAGGAAAAATGAGTGTCAGTGAGTGATTCAAGCTTTAATGTTGCTTTTAAATGAATGTGATAAGGTGATGAAGTTCACCTGTTTGGACGTGGGAGAGGACGCATAGGTCGGGGTACACTGGGCAGTGACGCAGGGCCACAAACAGCAGCAGGCCCTTGCAGAACAGAGGGATTACGAACCAGACGAGAGCTCCTTGGATCAGCTGGGAGGGGTTTCTGAGGAGGACTTGGCTTCTCCAACTCCTGGAGAAAGAAAGACAGACAAAAAAATATATTTAAATAATACTCAGTGTCCACCAGATGGCACTCTCAGTCAGATAATGAGCGCTCTTTCAGGGGCGGCGCTGCCCATGCAGCTTGCGATAAGAGGAACATGACATGTGGTTTTAAACTTCACTAAAAAAGACTAAGATGATAAAGTCCTGCTACCTAGGCCCCATCTGGACTCATTTAGCTCTCTCCTCTTCTTCTTCTGTAAGAGAAGAATCCTGGTTCAACTGGCACAAAATCTACACTAAAAAAACTCCATAACTTCTCTATTCCCATCGACAACTCGTCCCTCTTCCCCTCCCATCAAGTTAAGAGTCTGGGTGTCATCCTTGACAGCACCCTCTCCTTCACCTCCCATATCAACCACATCACCCGGTCCGCCTACTTCCACCTACGCAATATTGACCGTCTCCATCCTTCACTCACTCCCCACTCCACTGCCATTCTTGTTCACAGCCTCATCACCTCCCGTTTGGACTATTGCAACTCCCTTCTGTTTGACCTCCCCTACAAAACCCTCCATAAACTACAATTGGTTCAAAATTCAGCCGTCTGTATCATCACACGCACCGCCTCCATCCACCACATCACACCCATCCTGCAACAGCTCCACTGGCTCCCCATCACAGACCGGATCAACTACAAAATACTTCTCCTCAACTTCAAATCCATACACAACCTCACCCCTCCATATCTCTCTGACCTCCTCCATACTGCCACACCCGTTCGCACCCTCAGATCCTCCTCCTCCATCCACCTCACTGTCCCCCCTGCTTGCCTTGTTACCATGGGGAGCAGAACCTTCAGCCGCTCTGCTCCCCAGCTCTGGAACTCTTTCCCACCTGACCTCTGTAACACTGACTCACTCCCACATTTTAAATCCAAACTCAAAACTCATCTGTTTAGACTGGCTTACTCCATCTGACCACAACTCCACTGTCCATTCACTTAAAACTTTTTAAATTGTATTTTATTTACTGTTTATTATTTAAACTCTGTTTGTTTTAATGTTGTAAGGTGACCTTGAGTGTCAAGAAAGACGCCTATAAATGAAATGCATTATTATTATTCTTATAACAGAAGAGAGAGAGGCGCCAAACAAGCAAACCTTAGATGTTACTCACCTGTGGGATTAGGTCTGCAGATTTAGATCATGACTATTATGTCAACATGAAATGCTTTCACTAAAAAACATAGGCACAACATGAAGTTTGTAATGCAGCACAAGTCTTTTATTTGCTCATTTCTGCACAATGTCACTAATTCTTCCTCAATCCATCGATTTCAAACAGTCATTGTTTTGTATATAAAGACAAATCCCCACAAGCATTATCTCTTGATGTTTCAAAAGGCACCAAGACCTCTATGAGCAAGGCTTTGGCAAAGGGAAACTTTCTTTCAACAGGCAGAAAACTTAAGCAGAACCAGACTCCTCATGAACAGCCATCTTCCATGACTGGGTGAACTGAATCATATTGATAGCCTATAGTGTTCTGCACATGGCCGACTTGAGCTCTATCCAAAAATATCAGCAAAGTATCAAAAGGTAGTTCAGTGAAACGGCACCAAGTGTCACTTCAGCTCCAACATATAATACTTAAACCCACATCTCACAAATCCAAGTCTGTCTAAAAAAAATCCTCTGTCTCCATCAGGTAAAGCTCTCCTTTTAGACCTTACTTCCAGACCCCCAGCAGAGAGCTTTGAGTGCGAAGGGGAGAAAAAAGGGCTTTGTCAAAATCTAAGAGCTGCCAAACAGCTGCTAAAGACACTGTTGGTGAAGTCTGCTGCCAACAGGCTTCACTTTCAAATTCACACCCTGACACTAAGAAGAGACGGAAAAGTTACTTTCTAACGTTGAAAAACTACAAAGAGCTGCAGTGCTTCACTTGTTGTGTTGGTGTAAAACTAAATGGAGTTTTTGGGGAACTATAGTGTGCATTCTAAAAAGGAAAGAACTTGCTATACTTATGCAGAACAACTTTTTTTAATGGCACCCTGAGAGAAGCAGATAGAAATTTGCAACTCAGCCAAACCTGTCTGTGAAGGTTCTCAGTCATCCAGGTCGTGGTAATTAAGATTGATACGAAAAGGCAACTGGACTTGCAATGTCCCTCAGCCTTCATGAACACATACCTATCAACTAAACTTCAAAAGGAGTGCTCTTTACTGAATTCAGATTATAATGGTCTTTATGAGTAAAACCTCCTCTGTTTCCACTCCATCCCTCGCCCCCTACACTTAATCCTCCATTCCTTGTCCCCTACCCTTAACCCTCCATCTCTCAACCCATAACCCGCCATCCATTGCCTTTTAACCCTCCATCCCTGGCCCCTACCCTAAAGCCTCCATCCCTTTACCTTTACCTTCAACCCTCCATCCCTTGCGCCCTAGCCATTACCCTCTGTCCCTCAACCCCTGCCCTTTAACCTACATCCCTGGCCCGTATCCTAAACCCTCCATCCCTTTACCTTTACCTTCAACCCTCCATCCCTTGCCCCCTAGCCATTACCCTCTGTCCCTCAACCCCTACCCTTTAACCTACATCCCTGGCCCCTACCCTAAACCCTCCATCCCTTTCCCTTTCCCTTCAACCCTCCATCCCTTTCCCTTTCCCTTCAACCCTCCATCCCTTTCCCTTTCCCTTCAACCCTCCATCCCTTTCCCTTTACCTTCAACCCTCCATCCCTTGCCCCCTAGCCATTACCTTCCATCCCTTATCCCCTGCCCTTCAAACTTCATCCCTCGCCTTCTATACTTAACCCTCTCTCCCTCAACCCTTGCCCTTCAACTAACATCCCTTAGCCCCTACCCGTAACCCTCCATGCCTCGTCCCCTATTCTTAACCCTCCATCCCTTGCCCTTGACCCTGCACCCTCCATCCCTTGCCCTTGACCCTGCACCCTCCATCCCTTGCCCTTGACCCTTAACCCTCCATCCCTTGACCCTCACCCATAACACTCCAGCCCTCGCCCCTACCCTTAACCCTCCATCCTTATATTCCACCCTTTCTGACCCCTCCCTTCAACCCTCCATGCCTCGACAATTGCCATCATCCCTATCCTCCTTATGTCATCATTTTAACCTTCCATCCCTTGCCTCTTGCCCTCAACCTTCCAACCCCTTTACCTTATCCCTTCATCCCTTCATCCCTTCATCCCTCTACCCAGTACCTTCTTCACTTCATCCTTTTGTTCCTTATCCTCATCTCTCTATCCCTTGATCCTTAGCCTCAACCCTTTATTCCTGAGCTCTTCATCCCTCAACCCTTATCTCATCCTTTCAACCTTAAATCCCTCACTCTTTACTATTAACCCTCCATCCCTCAACCCTTACCCTTATTCCTTGACCCCTTGAGCATTACCCTCATCCCATCTTTGAGTTCTTACCCTCAGTACTTCATTCCTCCATCCCTAGACTCTCAACCCTCCTAACCCTAACCCCTATTATTTGATCCCTTTTTATCAACACTTACTCAGCGTTTGAATCTTCCATTATTTGAACACATCTCACAATGAACTAATCTAAGCCTTTTAGCTATGATCTTTATTAGTAAATCAAATGTTTCATAAAAAGTTGCATACCTTCTCATACCAAAAAAACACAGAACCAATATATTTTCATTAGGCCAACATTTGCTGATCATTTCGGCTCAAAGATATACCAGCAGAGTTCTAGTATTGATTTTCTTTGAAACATTGATTCCTTCATTTATCATCTGAAACATTTCTCTATCTTTTTTTACCATGTTTTCTTTCCGTCTTTTCAATCCCCTCTCTCCCTCTGAGTCTCTCGGTCTGACTCGCCCACAGTGTACAAGTCAAACCGGATTAAAGGCAAATAAGAGTCTTTGAGAATCACTGAGTTAGAGGGATTTAACAGCAGGAACCTCTGCCTTCTCTTCCCCTCAACTCTGACAGCCTGCAATGCCAGAGCTAAACTCCATGGAATACCAGTGGCAGCAAATTTACCACCCTACGATATTTGGACACACTTGCTCACTCCAGTTGCTGTTTCATCAATCCCGTCCCCTCCCCCCCTTCCTTTGAAAGTCTGGCTCCATTTTCAATATTTATGTGGTGGTTTTGTATTGTAGAATTGAAGTCTAGCTTCGGTGATGCTAGCTCCTGGGTTAACCTCGTTATTTTATGGGACTGTCAGCAGGCATGCAGTATATAGGAAATACAAGAACCATGAAAGCAGCCATTTGAAGGTACAGTGAACAACACTGTTTCACCCAGGCCCGGCGGAGAAATTACAGCAAGTTAACATCATCAAATAAAAAGTGTCAGACTCACTCACCATGACCATCCTGCAGGAGTTATGGCGTAACGCGCTGCGAAACGGCGTCCCGCGGGCTGCGATGTGGATGTGAGGTGGAGGTACGGGAGGCCTTAGCTGCATGGGGCCAGGGGAGAGGGACAGGGTGAGAGACAAAGGGACAGGGTGGCTGAGGTGAACCGGAGGGCACTGGGGCAGTCTGTGAAGGCTGTGGTGGGAGGGGTAGGGGACTGGTGGGAGCACTGCCTCGGGCCCCCGGTGGGAAGGCTGTAGAAAAAAATAGATGAAAGACAGAAGAGTCGGTCAGAAAGGGAAAGCGTCTGCTTCCTATCAGAAACAGTCATGTTGAACCTTCTCTTCTTCCTTTTGCCGGTCTTCCTGACGCTGTCAAAGGTGTATAAATCAAACGCTCCCTTTTTTCCCCTTGCACACTTTCCCAACTCTTCTTCAGGTAACCCATCAAAGGGTCTAAATCAAAGGTGGACATAGCTAAAAAAAAGGCCACACACACACTCTGAGTGAGGCGGATCAGACAGAGAATAGAGCCAAAATATGACACTGCTTAGCATATAGATTCAGCCAGATGTGCATGCACACAATGTAACACACAAAGCACGCACGTAGCGCTTTAAAACAGCTCGCTCTGCCTGGAAAATGACCTCACCTGCACTGTGCTGACATCAAACAGCCTTACATCCTTTCTCTTCTTACCGTTGACCCCAAATGAAAACCACATGCGGCTAACTGGAAACACCAAACTCCTGCTAATGCATAACAGCTTTTTCCCCCTAACTTGCTGTGTGCCACCATGAAGCCCAAATGTCAATCCTCACACAGCTGCTCTCATTTCAGCGATCGATCACAGGCCTCTTCCCATTACAAAGCATGTCAAGGCAGTAATAAAGTAGTTAAGACACGCGGGCATGCAGGAATTAGAGGAAAATATCTGCTCTTTCCTGCAATTATCAGCAACAGGATGACTCTATTTCTCAAGTAAGCAGCCAGTAAACATTCTTCATATGCAGATAAATCAATTTCGGTCTTAACAGGCAGCTGTTAATGACAAGAAATGTATTCAAGTGTCACGAACACACTGACTCCATTATCATCACCTCCTCCTCATGTCTACAAACAGAGGGGAAGATTTAATTGGATTTGAATGAGCTGCCATTTGTGTGAAAACAACACGTCAATCCTGATGTGGATGATTTGTGGAGAGTATTACAGCGTGCTGGTGATGCATTTGTTTGAGTCAGATACCGTCCTTAAGATGTCTAATCTGTGTGTGTTTGGAGTTTGGCCTGTCATCTAAGATGTGTGGTGCAGTGACCTTGAAGATGGTGGCGCTGTGGGGGACAGGCGGGGCCGGCCGAGACGGAGACGCTGTGTTCACCGACGGACGCTGGTTGGGAGGGGAGGGTCCGCTGATTGCAGCACTCACTGATCTGGAATTAAAAAGAATGAATTATATATCCTCCTTGATATTTTTGAATGATATAATTACAATCTTCCACAAAAAAGTTACCTCAGTTTCTCTATCTGGTTCTTTTTATTGGTGGAAATCAGGCCAAGGAGGGTTTTTCTCTTGATGCAGATGATCAGAGCAGCTCCAAGGACAGTGAGGAGAGCAACCAGGATGCCCACAGTCAGATTTCTGTTGTCTGCTCACAAACACACATGGGAATAATGTTTCTTGTTTTCTAACAAATATTTTACAAACAATACTGAGAACATCAGACAGACAGGGTCATCATCATGAGCGAGTAAAAATGCTTGACATGATATACCACAGTAAGGGACTGAGAGGAGAAAAACAAACAAACAAACAAACAAACAAACAAAAAGTGGGGTGGTTAGCTGTGTTATTCAACAGCATGCATGTTCAGTTCTTAAATGTCTGAGAATTTCTTTCAAATCCTTAAAGGTCCTGTCAGTTCAAGGTTGTCCACAGGAAGCACAAACAAGGCATTTTCCACAGCAGAACATGTGAAAATATAGACATCATTACACATTCATATAAGTTGTCCAGTTCTTCCAATATTTTTCACCTTTTTTTGTTGCATGTCTTAGTGAGAAAGACAATTGTTCCATACAATACATTTCTTGAATAATTTCTTTCCATTCCTTGATTGTTGGGGATTCTTTGTTCAGCCATTTCCTGGTTATGACTTTTTTACTACCAGCTAATAGGATCTGTAATAAATACCTGTCCTGTCTTTTTAGCCCAGTTGGTATATTTCCCAAACCAAGTTGTATCTTTAAAGAGTTTACATTCCTGTTTTATGTTTTTTAATGTTGCAGTGTCACACTGATGTTTTCTGTAGAGAAAGAAAATAGCTCTGGAGAGGAAAACATAAAAAAAAGAGTCACTCTGTTTCTCTGCATGAATTAATGAAGGACGTAAGGGCCTGTGTCCACTAACCACAGCGCCCATTACCACAAGCACCTGTTGTTGCCTGTTTATAAAAGTTGTTTCACAGTACTTCTGCTTCCCTCAGTAGTGACAGTTAAGTCTGTGTCAGTTGAAAAGTTCTGTTTGTTTCATATTAGCTTTTATTCCAGGAAATCTTTCAGCGAGAACGCAAAAAACTTTAATAGAAATCCTATCGTAGCATTAGTAGCAGCTCTGTAACTGAGCATTGTAACCTTGATAAAACAAGTGTGGATAGTTTATCCTCTGTATTGACCTCTGCCAGGGTTGTTGACAAGGTTGATATCAGAAGTCCCGCCCTTTCTTGGTTTTGATTGATCAGTGATGGGAAAGCAACATTGACGAGCCCAGCGGTGTTCTAAAAGTGGAACTCTTTTCAACCAGGAGCACAAAACAAAACAAAAAGGCTGAAACTGAGGGTGTTTTTGTACTTTAAATACTGAGGACTGGAAACAGTGAACTGTGCATTGGTGTTGTGGAAAAAAGGGGCTGCCAGCACAAAAAATGCATTCAGTGGACACAGGCCCTTACTGATGAAATCTTTAACTTTCATGAAATAATAAAAATGAAATAACATGACTGTTTCTTACACAGATACTTATAAAGAGAACAGCAACTTGACATACTGAGAAATGGTTACATTGATATAAAAAGGATTGAATTTCTTCTTCTAACAAAAAATAATCGTCCTTTATAGTCTATGGTAGGAACTGCCTCCATGGTAATGGCAAACTCTGGAGTCTACTTAGCTGTAGAGCAAACATTTCCACTGATTGTGTTAGACAAGATGAACTGGGCTGAAAGAATCACAGCCACACTTCACTGGTGTTTTCTGCCAAATCACTGTCACATCCCATACCATGCTCCGTTTGGTGTTTACTCCACATGCCTTCTTTAATTTTGTTGATTTATCTGTCAGCTTTTTGTGCTTTATGGCCTTTTTTCTGCTGTGTAAGTCTTTTTCTCTCTTTTCCGCCCACATATTAATGTTGAATTTAACAGACTTCCTTTTTTCACAGGAGGGTTGATATGATTACAGTTAGTCTACTTCCTTACAATCGTCTTTTATTCCTAACGGAGGTCTGCTTTAAAGAAACAGAAGGCCACTCAGAATTGAGAATTCAGCACAGCCTTGTAATAAGCAACAATAAATTCAACCATTAGGTAAAGTGGAGCTGTTACTGTTGACCTACCTGCTAATCTAATGGGTCCGCTGTCCATGCTTCCTCCAAACCCTGCCGTGTCGCAGAAGGGTGGCGCCCAGTGAGCCTCACAGTGACAGTTCTTGTTGTTGTTGCACACCTGCAGCACATTGACAGGGCAATTACCTGCTAGATGAGCCCAAATTGCAATCATCATCTTGTCTTTTTCATGCAACATTTGAGCATATGCCATACAGTACACCCTGTTAATATGCAGCTTCTGCACTCATCTGGCTACAGTGCATTTGCTAATGGTGACAAATGAGTTGTGGTTATGAAATTGGATGCTGACTATAACAGCACCCGATCTGCAGCTAATGATTAATTTCAATGTGGATTAATCTACTGATTATTTTCTAGTTATTACTGTAATCAATCTACAGAAATTCAAAAGCCGTTCTGGAGTGACATAAACAGATTTCACCATTGATAAAAACTATATTTTCTTAGTTCATATTTGTGTCTCTTGTAACACTAGACACAACAGGATACAAATACTGATGCAGATCCTCTTTGTGCTGTATGGAGTTTTCAGATTAAACCACAAGCAAGGCCGCACTTTCAAACCATCTGATATAAAAACCAGATTCTTTTTTGCCTTATTCCACATTTTTATCTCCCGTTCCTTGTCTTCCTGTCCTGCCGAGTGAAAGGAATGGTAAATCCTACAAGGATTTCCCAGCAGGGTAATGCGGAGCAGGTGAGGGCCTCTTTCCAAGGCAACATCTTGATCTAATCTGCGTATGCGGGGTTGCCCTGTCTCCTAAAGGAGCAACATCTTTTTATTTCTGCGAGTAAAACTGTCCTAACAGTTTTATAGATATGTCTTAATTGGAACTAGACAAACAAATATGGCCGTATAATAACTTGAGATGTTTCACTTTAAGAGACAATAAAAGCTGTTTCCTCTGCCGCTTTGATTTAGCTGTCACAGTCAAAGCCTCTGAGACCTACCAGTGAATTTAAGAGTAATACCACAAAGCCACATTTTTCATCTCAAACAGGCCCACCCATAGACGTTTGTCGGGTGGCATTTAAGAAAAATCCAATAACCCATGCCCCCCTCTCTCAAAGTCAAACTGTGTGTCATCGTTTGGCCAAATAAAGCCTGGCCTTCAGATTTCAATACAGTTTTTGGGGACAAGGACGACTGCCTGAGAGTATGATGAATGGCACTCAAAGCTGAGCATGAATGAAGCCATTATGTCTAATTGATTGAACCTTTCAGCCACCATGGTGATTGATTGCCAGGCTGCGTAATGGCTCCCTAACCGGCGTATACTGGGAATTTTGAGCAAATTACAGACAAAATGAGCTTCTGTGTGAGAAGGGGAGTGAGATCTTAGGTAAACAGCTCATCTAGTGAGGGACTGGTCGAGATAGAGAGCAATCGCATCAGGGTTTAACAACAGATAGACAGAAACAGGAGGAAACAGAGAGGAAAAAATGAGCACTCACCCCTCGACGGCTGCACTTTGCCGAACACTCGTGCACCCCGAAAACACTGACGTTCTGGCATTGACGGTTCAGACACATCTGCGGCACACAAAGAAATTAAAAGTTGATGGAGTGAGCTCAAAGAGCTAAGAGTAATATTTGAAACCCTTTCATGTTTTGAGGGGAAATGAGCTAAAAGATTCAGCTTTCTTTTTCCTTTTACTTTGCCCCAGAAAAAACACTCCAGCTATAAAACAGCACAAATGTTAACACCGGGGTTGTATTAAAACTAAACGTTATATGATGCAGGCAAGACTGTGGGCGCCTCAGAGGCTCCACACCCTGATACACCCCGACTGAAAGTGAAGATGAACTTGGCAGCGACCGGCACACACAGTGATGCCAGGGCTTTTGACAGATGAGGGCTGAGGCAGGATCCTCCTTCAGGGTGGAGGCTCACAGGGAAGTAAATTCAACTAAATGGATTAACTGTATCATTGGAGTGACCATTGAAGGAATTGATGACCTCTGAAAGATGCCAAACAGACTGAATAATGCTAAGTCAATTAAGTGTGTGGGGCCAAAATGACTGGAGGACACACCCTGGAGAACGTCTAAGTCAGAGCCTGTCACCTGATATCACTTTCCCACTCTTACTTCCAATTATGTTGGAAATGCAACGTAACTGTGTTTTTACTTAAATAATTAAACCTATGCTAGAAGTCTGACAGCTTGCTTAAAAAATGTTGACAAGGCTTTCATGAACTGATTTAATTTTGGGTTGCTGTAATAATTGTATGGAAGAAAAATGTAAGGTTGTCAATTTTTGCAATAACGAATGATAATCAAATCAAATCCAGATCGTCAAATCAACAGAATATCTGAAAACCTTCTACATGGTTCTTTCTTTCTTTCTTTCTTTCTTTTGAGTTTGAACTACCACCTTCGAGCTAAGCTTGCAGGTGTAACAAGTCAGACTGATGTCAGCTGGCAGCCACATCAAAAAAGCAGATAGAGTTTCAGTGTATGAATAGCCACAGACCTGTAGATTAAACTAAATCAAAGAAGTTAACTACAGTGCTCGCTAAATGGTCGTAACTGACTACAGGCCAGACAACACAATGGAAGGCATGGGTCTAATCTGGACATCTTCAGATTGGCATATGCAGACCAGCTATGAGCTTTATTGTCACAATCAAGCAAGAGTTTTATGCATACATGACCTGTATGAAACAGAGAAAGCCACTATACTGGAACTCCTGGAAAGTGCAAATGCTGTTGCATTAACTGGGATAACTGGACAGCACTTTGAAGCTGTTTCCTACCTCTAAGTCACAGTTTTAGACCACACTGGTGAAGCAGTGAAGCATTAATTTGACTATTCTAAAAGTCAAGATCATAAAGTATATTTCATTGCATATACTTGCATTAAGAAACTGGTAAGAATGGCTTTGCATTGTTAATATGGACCTAATAATGCAAAATAATAGAGTTTTAAAGATGCATTAAAAATGGAATTAATCGTAATTAAAGTATATTGATCATTTCATAGCCCCCATTAAAAATAAAATGTAGAAGAGAATCAATCATAATCAATTTAGACAAGTCCATTACAAGGTTCCACAATTCAAAACATATCATTTGTAAAGCTAGAAGAAAATGAAACATGTGATTAAGTTAAAAGTACATTTGTGTGTTCCATGTTTGTCTCTACCAGCTGTATTAAGATCCTCTCACCATTCCATCTCCACACTTGGTCCCCGTCAGCACCAGGCCGGGGTCGGGCATGTCATCGCCCAGGTAGACGTGTGTTCCTCTGCACAGAATCCTCCCTCCTTCCTGCAAAGGGATGTTTGTTTCTATGGAAACAGCGTTGGTACCAATTACTGGACGGTTAGCTCCTCCTTGGCACTGGATTTTACCACATTTAGCATCTCTGCAAACAGAAGCAAGCACAGCGAGAAGAACAATGTGATAATTGACTAACATGTCACTGTTTTCCCAAATGTGTAAATACACAATTATTTTTCTCTCAGTCTTGCTGTCCAATTAGGGAACGAGCCGAACAGGCAGCTTGTTTGTGCTGTTTTTCAGAGCGTCACCTGAGAGGTTCTGGAACTTTCCGTATTTCACAAACTGGCTCTGTAACATTCAGTTACGGCTACAACTAATTATAATTTATTTTGTTCAAACTGTTATTATTAAAGTGAGAACACTTTAGTCTTTCAAGTGTAAGACAATTAAGAAAAGGTTCTTTGTTTCAAAGGCCAGGGTTTAATTTCCGTAATTAAAGCCACTGTGAGGAGATTTAAACTGGTTGTGAAACACACTGACACTGAAGTGATGCCTCTATATAACCTCAAATGAGTCCATCTGCAACAAGACATATTATTTATGTATTGTTATAATTAATGTCTGTAACCATACCTCAGATGATTTACAGCACACTGAAAAAAACACCCTTTTTATATGTATGCAAATCACCATGAAATAACACAGGGAAAGTAGCAATTGCTGAAATATTGAAAGTTAAACCAGTTCCATCCTTTAATCACTAAACAACTACCTGATTCATAAATTGATTCAGCTTGAGTGATTCCTATCCATTACTGTCTCAAGCACTGATGTCCCAGCCCTAGTAAGCACAGTAACAATGTGGTTTTGGGAGATATTGTGTTTTATGCCTCATGAAATGAGAAGTGTAGTCCTAAGGACCATGAAAGGCTCTTTCTAAAGATCTAGAACCCTGTTCTGGATTATTTGCTGTCAGATCTCAAACGCTGTTAGAAGGCTAGTGTCCTCAGAGTGGAAGCAAATAGTGCTGAGTAACATGTAAAGGAAACAATATTTTACACCCTTTTTAGGAATCTATGGGAGTTTGAGGACAACTCACTATACTAATACTTGAATATTTCTTCATAAAATTGTCACCCTTTATTTGTCTTCTGGGGTCAAAAGTCTGCCTATAAATGTTATACTTGGATACTACTACTACTACTACTACTACTACTACTACTACTACTACTACTACTGCTGCCTGAGATCCTCCGGCAGGTCCCTCCTGGAACTTCCAAGGGCGAAGTTAAACACCATAGGGGACTGGGCCTTTGCAGTCAGGGCCCCGTCACTCTGGAATGACCTGCCGAAGGAGATCAGGCAAGCCACATCCTTGTTCTCTTTTAAATGTATTTTAAAAACACACTGTTTTTAATGTGCTTTTATTTCTTAACTCATCACTGACTTTTTACCTTCTGCATGGTTTTTATTATTGTCTTTTACTTAACTCATTTTAGCTCTCCTTTGTCTTTGTCATGTGCTTTTGTGTTTTATCTCGCTATGTCTTGCACTCTGTAGCGCACTTTGTAAACATGTTTTTTAAAAGGTGCTATATAAATAAAATGTATTATTATTATTATTGAATGTATTACTACTACAACTACTAATACTCATTAATACTTCTACTAATAATAATTGTTATCATTGTTATTAGTTGTTATTGTTACAACACTAATAATAATTATTATCTATTTATTCATTTATTTTAAGTTGTTTATATGTACAGCATTTTGTGTTGCAATACCATTGTATGAAAAGGGCTTTATAAATAAAGTCTGATAGATTGGTAAATTGATAATATCAGACCTTATTATAATAATAATATTTTTTATCATTATTATCATTATTATTATTATGAGTAGTAGTAGTAATATCAGAAATCATTATTATTATTATTATTATTATTATTATTATTGTTATTGTTATTATTATTGTTAATAGTAGTAGTAGTGGTAATATCAGAAATCATTATTATTATTTTTATAATTATTGTCATTATTACTATTATTGTTAGTAGTAGTAGTAGTGGTAGTGGTGGTAGTAGTTGTAGTAGTAGTAGTAGTAGTAATAATATCCACAATTATTTGTATTATTATTATTATTATTATTGTTCATAATTATTATTATTAATCATATTATTATGAGTCGTAGTAGTAGTAATAATAATAATATCAGATTTTCTTTTATTATTATTATTAATTTATGTATTTTCTGTATTGGGGGGATATGACATATTTATTTATTTAACCTTTATTTCACCAGTTAAGTCAATTGAGAACCAATTCTCATTTACAATAACGACCTGGGTATGTCTGTGTCTGAAAAAATGCATTGTACACACAACAATGTGAGCTTTGTATTTTGTTCTGTTTTGTTCTAACTATAATGAAATCATACAAATATTAAAAAAATAAAGTTCTACTAGAATAAGAGTGTTAGGCTGAGCTCAAACTGGTCATAAAGATTTTTTTCTTTACACAGAATAACTGCAGTGTGTGACCTTCACTGCATTCTACAACAGACATACAATTAACCGCTTTCATCAGTTTCCATGGGAACACTCGGCCTTACTGTGCGTCACATTTGGCGAAGGAGCCTTTGGAGTCCTTGCCGCAGTTGCCATAGGGGTCTCCTGCTGAGTTGACCCTTTCAAAGCAGATTCCTGGAGCCGGCTTTGCACCTACATTAACACAGTAAATCACATTACAGGGCTGGAGACCAACATTGGACCGTTCATGGATACTGTAAGCCAGTAGGGAGGGGTTCTCTTTCACGTACCTTGACCCCATAGTGTGATACATTGCTGCTCATGAGTTTGGCAGATGCCGTTGTAACAGTAGCCGTCTACGCTGTGGCAGGCATGGCCGTCATGTAGGTAGACGTTGGAGGGGCAGCTGGGGCTGGTACCGGTGCAGAATTCAGGTAGATCGCAGGAGTTACTGGATTCACGGCATGGAGTTCCTGCTGGCTTCAGCTACAACCAAATGTAGACAGCAAGAGGAAGTCAGTGAGATGAAGACCCATAGGAAATCTACAGCTATAGGCATTTTTCCACTGCAGGAAATTTACCCGGAACTAGGGACTTTACCTCTGAACTACGTGCGTTTCAATTGGAGGGACCAGGGTCTAAATTTAGTTCAGGGGTAGATATCTCCCCCCTGAAAAGCCCCTGCTTGGGGGGGCAGTACTTTTCAAAGGTCCTGGGACTTTCAGTTGAACGTTACAGTGTTTGTGGAGTTAACACAGTTGTTGAAACACAGAGGGAGTTCCTGGGAATGCAGACTAGTTTAGTTTTTTATTAAGACTTCAAAATTTTATTCAGTATCGTTTTTTTTCTCCATACATCACTGGCTTGATTTGCACAATCTACCCAGGACTTCGGCCCGCAGTCGAAACGCAGACAACAATGGGGGCACAGGAACCTTTTAGTTCCGGGGAAAGTAGTTCTGGGGGCTAAAAGACCCCGCAACACTTGGTTGAAATGCACCTTATGTTCCAATTGAAGGGTTTTTACTCAAGGAATGTGTAGTTTAGGAGGAACTCAGTATACATTAAAGTCCCAGGAACTTTATTTTACTCCCCAAAGCTGAAGGATTTCTGAAAGTACAAGAACTTTTGGGTCTAATTTGGGTCTAATTTCTTATTCTTTAAATCTTGGAGGAACTACACAACAGTGGGATGGAGGAACGTTTTAACCCCTTCAGAAGTAGCCTCCAGAACAAAAAAAATCTGAATGATTTTTAGTGGAAACGCAGCTTTAGCTAAACATCCTTTTATTTTTGGCTGAAAGGAGATTTGGAAAAATCAACATTTCCTTCACGATGCTGAATTTGGATGTGGGTCACTCAGAGGAGCAGGTCACAGAAAGTATCTTCATCTAAAAATAAATCAATCATAGCAGGCTAATCAGTATTTGTTATTGTACCTGACAATCTTGGCAGCATTGTCCGTGTGCACAAACAGCATCTCCCTTCAGGGTGCAGGTAGTTGCATTGCAGCAGGGATTCATACATTCCTTCAGATGGGAGAGAAAGGAAAAAAGAAGAAAGGCAGAGGAATGGATTGTAAGTGAGGGGGGGAACAAAGGTAAAAGAGAATTAACTCAGCACAAAGAGGTCATATTCCACCTCAGAGCAAGAGCTCTGGCTTTGTTATCAGAGGGGATGCAGCCTGAGCAGGACTGTGTTTGTAGCAGCTAAAGAAACCTGACAGAGGGAAGGAAGCAGCAGTTTCTGGTTCTCTAAAAACAATGTCTCCCTCGGACAAGTCTTACAGTTCAGTCAGACCCCTGGAACCATGAGTGAGGTGTAAAGTACACTATATAACTGGTATAAAAAATAATGACTAAACAAAATGTCTTTGAAATACAATAACAGACCCCAGAGTACTAGCAGCTTTTATGGGCAGGGGCGTGTTCAGACTTTAATGACTGGGGTGGCCGAATTGAGTCACTCACTTAAGCAGGGGTGGCATGGAGTATGTGTGCACACACACCAAGTGACAACCTCTGATGTTGAGAAATGAAGCCACCATGGAGGTACAATAATCTGCAGTTCCTAAAGTGTCCACTAGAAGCTAGCTTCAAAAGACAAAGAACATCCATTAACACACACAGTAACATGTTCATTTTAACATCAGAGTTATTGTTCACGGCCTGGCACTAACAATGTCTTTTTTGTGTGAACTGCTAATCTCATTATTCACACACACTCAAAATTATTATTATTTTTAGCTTAGCCTTTAGCTCTTGTTATTTTTAGACTGTGACCTCTGTATATGGGACTGCTAGGCCAACCATCGCCCTGTAACTCTTAGCAATCGTTTTTTTTTATGGCTTAAGGCTGATTTATATTTCTGCGTTGCCCCTACACAGCAGGGGCTGACGTGGACATGAGCACCACATACTTGTGCGTCAATGTGTCCGTGTCACGCATCAATTCTCCACTGAAACGCTTGAGGGCAGTGTGGTCTCTCTGACAGTCGGCTGCCTGCTTCCGGCCTCGCCACGGTCTCTGTTTACTTTTCCACAGCGATTCAGAGCGTGTTATGTTGATCTACAGCTGGTATGTTGCTGGTCCAATCACAGGGCTTGCGGTCTGCGTCGATTCTACACATAGTTACATTTTGGAGGAGCTACATCAGCTACATGCGTAGGCCTCTGCGTAGGTACAGGAGCTACATGGACCTCCAACGTAGGCTATGCCGTCGATGCAACACAGAAGTATAAATCAGCCTTAAGTGTTGTGCATACATTTACATAATGAAGGGCGTGGCTAACTTGATTGACAAGCAGGCGCATTGTTGCTCTCAACTAGGAGGCCTAAGGCCCACTTCAGTGCCTCACCTGTTTTCAGATTGATTGAAAGTTAGGTTGAGTCAGCATTTCTAATATGGCAGCTGCAATTGTTGGGATTTATACGCCTTGTCAGAAACAAAAGGTGATGTCACTGAGACTACGCCCATGTTTTATGCAATTAATGGCATGCAAACTCCAGAATAAATAGCATTTATTTACACTTTTTGTCACCACTTAAGAAATTCCCAAGAGAGTAGTAAAACATATGTCTTCTTAGCTTAACTCTGTAAGGTGTTTAAAAGAAGTTAAAGGTTCAAAGTCAGAATTTAAAGCACTAACAAAATACATTTCAACATTGAAATGCAAAGAAAGCAACAAGCAGCCTGTTGCAACTCAGCCCAAATAGTTTACTTCAACACAAGGCCAAAGACCAATCATAGTTTAGGATGTTTGGGTGGAACAAGAGGGGTCAAACAGAGTTCAAGAGGTGCACTGCAACCCCAGGCCAGTTCCCTGGACACACCCCTGCTGTTGGTTGTACTTAACTGTGGAATACTGCACAAAAAAATCTGGCAAAAACTGAACACACTAACATTTCCAACAAGTGAGGGCTTTAAAAACACTGCTTTTTAGCTTTTAGCATACTCTTCAATAATAGAAGGTGATGGGGGGTTGTCATGAATATTTATTTAAGAATTTATTTTTATTCATCCTAACAAAAGATATTAAAACATTCTTGAAAAGCCGTTTTGGCAGAGCAGAGAGAGAGACACTCAGTCCATGACATACCTTCCCTCTAACAGTTCCCATCTCACCATGAAGGCCAATCTGTTTCGTGTTAGCTTTTATCATGAACCGTGTCTCACACCAATCGACAACTCGCTGCCTTCTGATACAGAGTCAATCAAGGCTAGGCGAAGACGCGTGGAACGTCTGTTTGTGCATGTATGATCTCACACAGAGTCAGGCCGTCCGGAAACCTCCAAGGTCAGCTCCCTCTCCCTCTTGCCATTAAGTCGCGTTGCAAGAGACTCGACAACTGAGTGGAAGCGAGAGCTGGGAGGAGGTAGATGGATGGTGCTGGCAGGGGACACAGCTGACATGATGGGCCTACCAGAACTTGTTTCAGCCTGAAAACCATTAAGGGCCTTTCCCATGGTCCCCTGGGCCAGAGGGAAGGCGGAGGATTCACATTGAAAAGAAGTAGCCTGTGATTGTGAGGAATGGGACGCAGGCTTTTTAATGAGGCTTTTTAATGGTGGAGGAGAGGTGCCGTCTGAGCACTCTGATCTGGCCTGGGTTGGCATGAGGCCGCTGGGCTCTGATTAGAGCTTTATTATCAGAGCTGCTGGCTCTTGCCTGCAGGGCTTAGGATGGTCCTTTGTTTCTAAGGACAAGGCCACTTTCAGCCTGACCCTGGATGAAGCCTGAACCGCTCATAAAAATCCTCGCTGATCATTAAGGTGTAGATGAATCGTGAAAGACAACAAGGCATTCTTTCATGTAGGCTGTTATGCAAGTCAAAAGATCCCACCAGATCACGAGAAGTCTCTTCTATACTTCCTGTTCCCGTCAGCCTGTCTTAGCTCATTGTCAGTTGCATCATGGATGACTGTTTTATCATCCTTTGGTCGCAGCTGTTAACACAGTGTGACACCATCACACATGTGTGCACCATTGCAGACAGATTTAAATTATTCAACAGTCGACAGGACTGAAGCTGTCAGTGACGCTTCCTCCCAGAGAACTGTATCACAATCAAACACCTCTTCAGTGCACAGAAAGAATAAATCCACGCTCACAATTTTAAGCTCATTTTCTCGAGACAGTGTTTGCGTTATGAGAGCGCTGCGTGCAGGCTTTTGAAAGTGGGTAGAAGTGTTTGTTTTCACTGTAGGAAGTGTGGGTTTGTGCCATGCGTCTGTCAGAAACCCCCCCACTAGCATTTCTGCTTATTTCATTCCTCAAATGTGGGGAACATAATTAACAATGATTTATGGGAAAGAGAAATGGAAGAGATTTTTGTGATTTCATAAGGGGAATAAAAGAAGAGAATTCTTCAGACAAAAACATTCTGTTGGCTATAATTTGAAGCGCTCTCACCTCAAGCTCCCCACAGTCACACTCCTCTCCCTCCTCCACGTAGCCGTTGCCACATTTCTGTCCACCGTAGAGCACTTTGACCTCGGGCATGTTGAACAGACACATCCCGACGCCTTTTTCAAAACTGGCTGTCAGGTCCTTCTTGCTGCAGCTACTGAACACAGTTGGGAAAGGATACCTGCGTGAGGAAAAAAATATTTGTGAGTGACAAGAGGAGACAGATGGAAAAAAGGACGATCAAGACCCCCATCTCCTGCAAGGGGTCCTCTTAGGTCTGATTTAATCAGTGCTAATTGCTGCTAATCACAAAATCAATTAACCACAAGAGCCTCTCCAGAGCTCCATCAGCATGCAAACAGCACTGATACTTCCCTCCATATAGAGAGGGAGATCTGATAAGGCATATTTTATGAGACAGGGGATCATAAAACTTAAACTAAAAAGTGCTTCCTTCGCAAGAATTGCAACACCCATAAATTTGGGAGAATCAGGGATGGCGTGTTTTTAATATTGTTTTTGGAGCGGACAGAGGGGGTGGTCTACTCCATGGGGAAAGCACACCGCCCAGGGCTCTGTCTGCCAAGAGCTTTGTTACAGACCTCATGTGGCTTTATTGAGCTTTTCTGTGATAATATAGTGCGTGCGATGACAGTGTGTGTATCTGTGAGGAGTGTGCTTGAATATGTGCAGATTTTATCTTGTGTTCTCAATGTGGCTCTTGATAATAAAGCACCATATGAGATTTTTTAATACCTCCACCCACACCATAAAATTCAGCCTAACAAGGCCAGAGCGGGTGAGACTGTACGTAATATTCACACTAAATCTGGGCTCGTTTTCAGTGCACATGGATGAGTGGAGGCATGAGACAACATGAGGTCAACTTGGATCCTCAAATGTTTCTTTTAACATGCACAACCCACCCAACAGCTGGCCTGCGCCATGTGGACGCAGGGTACTCGTAAAGCATTATTATTAGGCATTCGTTTCGATGATTTTATGATGTAAAAGTGTCACTTTTAGAGTTGTGACCAATTCTAAGAAGCAAGGAAAGTCCAGAATAAACCAAACACATGCCTTATGTTCAGTTTATAATGTATTTTTTTCCAACCCAGATTCAAAGAAAGTTGGAAAAGTGTGGTTGAAAACAGATTTTTATGGATTTTCCTCTTTGCATGGTACAGTTTTAACCTATATTTGTGGATGCAGCAGTGAGATAATTTCTTTTGAAGTGATTTTGATCCCATGCTGTGACTTCCAATACAGAGTCATGTCTGTTTTTAACGCATTTACGGCCTTCCCCATTCATTTTGGCCTTGCCCCTTTTGAACAGATATTTCTGCTGATTATCTTAAAGTGTTAATGACACTATATCCTCCAGATGATGAAATCCCAACTTTTCACGATTTCCCGCTGAGGAACATGATTTTGTAATCGTCAAACGATTTTCTCACACAGTCTCCCACAGAGTGGTGGACCTCTTTCCATCTTTACTTGTGAGAGACTCAGCTTCTCAGCACTTTTTATGCCTGATCATGTTACTAACCTGTCGTAAATCAGCAAATAAGTTGAAGATGTTCTGCCAGCTTCTTTTTGGAGTATACACAACCTTTTCAGTGTTTTGTTCTCCCTGTCCCAACTTTTTATGAACTTTGCTACTACATTTAAAGCTGGGCTTGGTAGTCAGATTTAGTTCCCCTTTTTGTTATACTGGTAAAAATGATCTTTATCTCCTGATGGCAGTCAATACATAATGTGTTCCTAAAAAAGAATGAAAAAAAGCCGCTATCTACAGCCGGAGTAAACCTGGGAAAACACCAACCAATCACCACCATTAGGGTCCAATTTATGAAACCAATCAAATCCCGTTCTGCTCGCCTTCTGCGCGTACATTTCCCTGGCATGCACTCCCCGTCTCCTGCCTCTGCTTCCCCTGACTCTATCTACTGCTCCTCTCGCTCGACCTCGGGCCTGTCCCCTCTGACCCGATGAGGTACTTTGCTCAGGACTGTAGTCCGGATCAGAGTCTAAAAAGCTCTCACCCCGGGGGCTCTGACAAGCAAAAGAATTAATGACATTTAGTAAGTCCTACAGGAAAATGTATGTATTGTAGCGTCAGTCCGGACGCTGTAGGGATGACGAGCCGATTCGTGAACATGTTGATCTTTACTAACCGGTCACTGTTGGCCGTGATCACACCAACCAACAAAACAACAATCAATGTTTGAATGAATGAAGAACTTCTCCTGCCTTTCTCTCCTCTCTCCAGCTCGCACACTCTACACCTCTCCTGATGCCTTCACTGACTGTCAACACTGTAGGAATTAAGAACATCTACACTGAACATGTTAAACAAACAGTAGAGCTGTTACAGTATTAAATGTGTTATAACTTTTCTCCTGATATCATGTCACCGGTACAACTGGATAATGCTAGCATGACAGTTGTGAGTACTAACAGCAGCCATGTTTGTTTGTGTTTTTAACTTTTACTAATAATGTTTTGGTGAGGACCGGTTTTGAATCAGTCACCGTCATATAATCGTCAATCAGCGGCGCTCATGCATGTGAGTGGGGGCGTCATTTTGGAGGAGCTCCGAGGGGAGGGGGGGAGGGGTTAGACAGAGTCCTGAGGAAATGCTTCATTCAAATTCATGCTAGTTTTCCGTGACTACCAACCCTAGCTTTAAAATGAGCATAGTATACACGAGTATATATGTTTAGTGAGGCAATATTTGAGAACCAACATTTGGTGATTTGTTGTCTTTATCTATTTTCAATTAAATGCAGGCTGATTTGCAAACCATGACATTCTGTTTTTATTAACATTTCAAACACTGTCCCAACATTTTTAGAATTGGGGTTGTGAATGACAGCAAGGGAAATTGGCTAGATATCGTATGAGGCGTTTGCGGCCATGAAAATGACAGTTCTGAAAGGACTGTAAACACGTCTGGTTGCAGCAGAATTGGTTATAATACCAACTATTTCAATAAGTTGACGTCGAGGGGAGGTTTTGCATTCAACATATGCACAGAATACACACTGTGGCTTCATGCAGTGATATATAATAGTCCTTTGCTTGCGGATGAATGTAGTTCATTAAGCTGTTTCAATGAGTGATAAATGGGAGTAAATGCGGTGGACTTTTAAGTTCGTTTGGCCTTAAACTTGATCCATCGGCTGAATCACTTCAAATTCTGCGAAACCAACTCTTTCTCTTTAGACTTTTTCCATTTCCTGGAAGGACACATTCAATGCGGCTCAATGTCGACAACTCTTTCAAACTGTGTTTTCCTCTGATTGGGTTCCACATCTATAACAGCTCTAAACATGTCATGGCTCTCTGTGAATGTTTTGACATGACCTCATTCACGGCTTGCCTCTGATTTCTCATCCTGTGCAGAGGCGGCTTACATCAGCTCCTGCTGCTGACCCCCCTCTCCCAAAACACATACCCCACAGCTCTCTTACATCAATGCTTTTGCTAAAAGGTTGTGTTAGGTGAAGTGGGGTACAGCCAAGCAGATCCCTAGACCCTCTGGATTAAAGCGAAAGATCAGAGTGGATTTGTAATGACATGAAATGGCAAAAGGAAATAGCAATAAGGAAAAGCTGAAATAACAGCCATTATTGCTCCCCTCCTTCTCTCTCGGCACCCCTAAAGATCTTGCTGTGATCAACAGCTGTCAAGGCTGCTGTTCAACAAGTGGGCCACTTCCTTAGTAACTGCTGTTGTTGATTTCCTCTTTGCCCCCAAAGCCAGAGCCAAAATTGCTCACTCAAGTTGCTGCATTTATTCAATTTCCATGAACTCAGCCCTGATCTTTGGTTTCCAGCCCATGCAATCCATGACAAACACTAACATCCCTGCTTTTTCTTTTTGTATATATAACCTGAAGATACATGTGTGGCTCAGGATCCAGCTGTTCTTTATGAGAGGCAATACAGAAATAATTGGTCTACCCTGCAACGGTCTGGAGTTGGGAGGAAGAATAATGGCTGTGGAAAGGCAGAGGCATCCATGAGTTACAGTGGATGGCATTTAGCAGCTGCACTCCCCGAGGCTGCGAAACAGCCAGGGCCAGCAACAGTGGGCACATCTGGGGCTCATGGCGAACTAAACATACTCCAGACAACCACTCACCCCGTGGGAGTCTGGGCCACCACCTCAAAAGAAGAGACCCAGTGTGACTTTGTGACCTTTGGGCTTGTTTTCATCTGGTTCTGGCTTTACAAAGGATGAGCAATGATCATCTCCCCCTGCTTTCTTTCTTTTTTCCTCTTGTGTTGTGCTCCAGTATCAGATCAGTTCTGCGTTCTTCTCTGAATCTCTTACCCGCAGTCGGGGGTTAGACAGCTGGCTCTTCAGCATCAGACGTTCTTCAGTTGATGGTTGATAGATAGAGTGCACAAAGCAATCACTGGGACTAAATTGCAGCCACGGCAAAACAAGGCTTTAATGGATCTGTGGGAGGTCTGGTGATAACGAATCATTCCCAGATCTATTACAGGCCCATATGATCTGCCCCACACAGTGATTGTAGTGCTCAGCTCAAGGCTGTTAAATGCCATACAGCCTCTTCGTCTACCACAAAGGAGTAGATGAGCTGTGAACTACATTTAACATGAAGAGTTGGGAGACAAGTCTTAATCACAAGTTAGAAGAGAGATAAGAAAATTCAAAATTCAAAATTATAATTAAAAGATCAGCTTGTCGATCATCCCAGCTATTATTGAAGCACAGGTTGTTTTGACGGCAGCCTATAGCTCATCTGTATTTTTGGTTCTGTTGTTTTTCATGTTGCTTTTGACAATCATCCTACAGATTACTACAGGGTTCAGGTCAGGCAACTTGGCTGGCCAATTAAGCACAGTAGGATGTACATTGTAAGTATTTTCCGTGATCAATTTTTTGAAAGTGTTAACGATCAATTATCGATTAATTGATAAAAAAAACATTATTATTCTTACGTCAAAAACAATGCCAAATAGGTTGTTTTCCCCCTAAATTTATTTTTTTTACAGCAACAAAATGCATAAAACTGACGGGATTGAATACGGGCACACGTTTGACACGCAGAATATCAACGATCAGGGTCATTAAAATATTCTGCGTGGACATAATCTTATAAAGTGAAGGCTCATAATACTAACAGAAAAGTACTTCAGACTCACAGTGTCCAGTTTTCTGTCGACTCGTTCTTATTGGGAAAAATAAACATGTGTATTCGGTCAGGTGTCAGCCGGGAGCGCAACCGGGTCATAATCAGTCCCGCTGGAGAAAAGCCCAGACGGCTCTGATGTTGCTGGTCTGTAAACGTAGCGTACCAGAATTTCCCACCTGTCTGTTGCCTTCGTATCCAAAGGTGGGAAACATCCTGTTTAAAGCTGTCAACCTTTGTGTCCGGGTCGTTGTTGGCAGCAGTTTTGTATTGATTCTCTTTTTAAAAAGCGCACGTGGACACCTGACGCACAGCCGCAGCTGCCAGCTGAGCGTCTCCGCTGTGCGCAACACCTTTAACAGCTGATTCACATCGAAACATGCTTTAAACTTAAACACCTCCCTGATAGATGAGTGTAATATGAGACCACATGACGTTTGTTCCACGTGACGGAAAATTGATAACAAAAATGTGTGTTTCGAGTAATTTCTTAACAATCAATTAATCGATAATCGATTAATTGTGGTCATCCCTAAAGCACAGTAATTTCATGGTCATCAAACCATGTGGTAGAAGTTTTGGCACTGTGGGCAGGTGCTATGTCCCACTGGAGAAGGAAATCAGCATCTTTGTAAAGCTTGTCAGCAGATGGGAGCATGAAGTGCTCTAAACAGCTGTGTTAGGTTTGATTGATAAAACACAGTGGAACAACACCAGCAGATGACATGGCATGACAAATCATTGCAGACTGTGGAAACTTCACACTGAATTTCAAACACCTTGGATTTTGTGCTTCTCCACTCTTCCTCAAAAGTCTAGGATCTTGATTCCCAAGTAAAATGCTAAATTGACTTTCATTTGAAAAGAGGACTTTGGAACAATGCGCAATAATCTAGTTATTTTTCTCCTTCGTCCAGGTAAGACATTTCTGAGGTTATCTCTGGTTCAGGAGTGGCTTGATATTAGGAAGGCGACAGTTGAGGTCTCTATCTTGAGGATGTCTGTGCATGGTGGCTGTTGATGCACAGACACCAGCCTCAGTTGAATCCTTGCGAAGCTCTCTCAAGTTCTGCAAACGACTGTTCTAGACAATCTTCTCAGGGCTGCGGCCATCCCTGTTGTTTACCACTCTAGTTTCTTGAGCTATAATGATCCATAATGATCACAATTAAAATAGAAAAATGCTTGAAATGCACCAAATGTCAAAATGAAAAAGGAACCCTCCTTCACTGTTTATGGGAATGTCCAAAGATCCAGAAATTCTGGAAAGATGTAATCAACTGTCTGTCAGAGGCGTTTAATATTGATATCCCTCTAAATGTTAAACTGTGTATACTTGGAATTTACCCAGCGGAGTTCGTACAAACACAGAAACAGACCAAATTACTGGACTTTGGACTTTTACATGGTAGGAGAGCCATTGCATTGTGTTGGAAGAGTTTGGAGGCACCCTCTATGACGATGTGGATGACGATGTGGATGAAGGAACTTTCACAATGTATTGGTCTGGAGAGACTGACATATATTGCAAAAGGGAAACGGAAGGATTACGCGCATTTCTGGGAACCGTATGGAAGCTGGACAGTAGATCTCACCTGAAAAATGTGGGATCAATGTTATATAATTTATGTCTTTATTTGTGTTTATTTTTTCAAAAATGTACATTCACTTTTGAATTTATGCAGGTGGAGTGTGTGTGGGTGTGTGTGTGTGTGTTCATTGAAATTGTTGTTGTAATAAAACTAAAATGCCAATAAAAATATTTGAAAAAAAAGAAAAAATTGAGTTTAGTAGAACACATTATATTTCACTCTTAGATAACTGATTGTATGATATCCTAATTTGTAGAGATGAACATGCATGTGGTTAAGTGTTTGTGTTGACTGTGAGGAAGCATTTCCAGAAACCCATAATGGTCATTGGATCAAGAACTAAAAACGAAAGTAAAAATGTGGGGAAAGATTTTTGAGAGATCAAAAAGATCTCTCTACAAAAGCACTGCAGGCTGTTCACACGTTTCCTGTTCAATGCTCTATGACCGACTCTGAAAGATCGTGTTTACGCATGATTACGCTGCAGATTATAATTCATACATTGAACCTTTCTTCCACCAGCATTTATAATCCTCTCAAAGCAAAGTATCACATTGAAATCAACTGAGTCATTTCACCCAAATGTATCTGGGCAGGGCTGTCTCCTCCTAGCTGCTCTGTCCTTGTGGTTCAGATCACACAGACCATAGAGAACATCCTGCACAGCTAGTTTGTCACAACTTTTCAGCCATAAAACACTGATCAGGCTATGATTCAGATCTGCCGGCCTTTCCAGTGACGCATCTGCCAAAACATTTCCCTGAAACCGTTAGTAGAGAAAATAAAATATATGTGAAAACACTGGCTGACCCTACCCTTGTTTTATAACATTCTGAAAGACCTTGATCATCTGGCACTAATGTGAACAAAAGCGGATTCAAACCTGACTGTTACAGCTTTAACTTTGACAAATATTTCATACTTGCCTTGAGTAATTCAAAACCACAGGGCTTCACTACACATTTAATATTCATTTTACAGCTTCCTTTGTTCATGTACAGCCTAGGCTTCAGGCGATGACATTAGGTGATATGATCTGCCGTGGCCTTTGGTGCCAGGCAGTCTGGCCTACCATGTAGATACTGAAGAGTGTTTTCACATTGATTTCCCTATGGACCCAATTAAACAAGGCATAGTAGAGAGTTCCTGTTCTTCAGTGGGGCACGGGTCACATTTCCATCGCATGCCTTTGACTGTGACTCACTTTCTGTGATTCCTGATTATTTTATGACAAGGGAAATAAATCACATCTCTGTCTGAAGACGATCACGCACTGCACTCATCATTTTACTCAGGGTCTTACCGATGAGTGGCTGAACCATGTCTTAATAATGCACCCCGGAGTCTTTCTGTCCATCTCAGCCTGGATGACTGACTTTGATGGCAAATGGCTGTTTTCATTTTCATATAATGAATGTATGATTTACATTTGATCATCATGAAATTTGAAAAAGATGTAGAACTTTTTGAAATCTTGATCCCCGAGTAAAGAGTAAATCTCTCCTTGCTTTGTAAAGCTGAAACTTTTTTGTGCTGAGTAAAATTTTACCAGAATAAAACTATTGTATCATCCACATACATCTTAGGACCGGACATCAGACACATATTTCTTGTAAAGAAATGGTCTGTGAGATATGTAAATTATGCTATCGTTTGCATACATCATCAGACACAAAATGTTGGTAAAAATTGACCTTTGAGACGCATAGGGAGGGTTGGTAGTCACGGAAAACTATAATTAATTTGAATGTAGCATTTCCTCAGGACTCTGTCTAACCCCTCCCCCTCTCCCCTCGGAGCTCCTCCAAAACAACGCCCCCGCTCTCATGCACGAGCGCCGGTGATTCGCGACCATATGATCGTGACTGATTCAAAACCGGTCCTCAGCACATCATTTGTGTTTTGCACTACGTCAACTCATGTCTCACTCAGCGGTAAGAAAACATTAAAACATTATCATAGTGAAAGTTAAAAACACAAACAAACATGGCTACTGTTAGTACTCACAACTGTCATGCTAGCATTATCCAAAAGTACTAGTGACACAATATCAGGAGAAAAGCTATAATACATCTAATACATATACATTTTCTGTAGGACTTACTAAATGTCATTATTTTTTGGCTTGTCAGAGCCCCCGTGGTGAGAGCTTCTTAGACTCTGATCCGGTCTACAGTCCTGAGCAAAGCACCTCGGGTCAGAGGGGACAGGCCCGAAGTCAAGCAAGAGGGGCAGTAAATAGAGTCAGGGGAAGCAGAGGCAGGGGACGGAGAGTGCACGCCGGAGAAATGAATGCGCAGGAGGCGGACAGAACGGCAAGATGGGATTTGATTGGTTTCATAAATTGGACCCCAAAAACGGTGATTGGTTGGTGTTTTCCCAGGTTTACTCTGGCTTTAGATAGCAGCTTTTTTTGCTCTTTTTAAAGAACACATTATGTATTGATTGCCATCAGGACACAAGATCATTTTAACCAGTATAACAAAAAGTATATCTAAATCTGACTACCAACCCAAGCTTTAGGACAAGCCATCATATGCACAATTCCTTTAAATGTAGTTGTACTGGATTTAATAACTGGTATCATCTGCATAAATCTTGAGACAAGCTATCAGACACAATTCTTGTAAAAGCTGGTCTAAGATAAATATAGACAAAGGTATCATCTGCATACATCTTGGGATTTATCACCAGACACACAACTCTTGTGGAAATGTGTCCACAAGTCATATAACTTATTATATCATCTGCATAAGTATTGAGACCAGCCATAAGATGCACTGTTCTTGAGAAAATGTATCCACAAAGCACACAAACATCATGAGAGAAGCAATCTGACACACACAAGTCTTTAAATATAGCTCCATTAGACCTTAAAATTATGGTACTATCTTTATACATCTTGGGACAAGCCAGCAGATGCACACTTCTTGTAAAAATCGGTCTGCCAGACAGATTAATTATGGTATCATCTGCATACATCTTGACACCAGTCATCACATAGTAGAACACATAGTTCTAGTAATGATAGGTCTATTAGACATATAAATTATAGTATCATCTGCAGACATCTTGAAACCAGCTATTAGATGAACAATTCTTTAAATCATCAAAAAGGTTCACATTCATGTTTGAATAGGAATCTCGGGGCTCTATAACTCAGAAGTCTGACTCTCTTTGGTCATTTTAACATTTCTCCTCTTTGTTGTCCGTTTTTGTCTGAACACCACAAAAGAGGCACCAGTTTTAGCAACGCTTGTATACAGCCACATTTGTGTCTCATATAACAAAGTATTTAGACAGGGCACAGCTACAATAGTTAACGGGTCTTAAAAGAGAACATCAAACCAAAACGCACCATAATAAAACTGAGGGAAGTGGACCAAGTATAGAACCCTGTTGACTTCCTGTTTGTTCTCTGGAAGATGGATTCTTTTGCATGTGTTTGCAGGACTTTGTATCACCCTGTTCTATTGGTCTATGAGTATCAAGCAGCAGCCTGGTTGTTGTTGTGTGTGTGGGTGTGTGGGTGTGTGTGTGTGTGTGTGTGTGTGTGTGTTTTAAGACCTAAAACCTCGAAAGATGAGGGACACCAGCCTGTTCTCATTATAATCTAATGGAGGGATGGAGGGATGGATGGAGAGGGGGATGCGACAATTGGCCGTGACCAATGCGAGCAGGAAACAAGCAGTGCTCGGTGCAGATGTGCAGCTGGCAATGGGACAGCGTGTAGCTTTACTACCCCCAACCACCGCCCCATGACCCCCCTAAATCTAGTTTAATAACAATGAACTGGATCTTATTATCTCGTCCACTCTATTCCTGGAGCCAGAGCAAGGCCAGGAGAGCTCATTGTGTCTGTATCTTTGCATAAAAGAGTGACAACGAAGAGTTTCCTGTGCTGTATTTGAACAACATGACAGATAAATAAGACCGGGGAAAAAGAACACCACAAGGTACTCCCTCACTGACTGAGTGTGGGCGAGTTTTGCAAGTACTTTCAATTACTGAATGCAGGGGCTGGTAATCATTGGGGCTTTTGTACTCATCCAAGTCCTGGCCTTGTGAAGAGGCATTCTGTATAATCACATTGTGCTTTGAATAGAGCTGGTGGCTTGCCTAGAAAAACATGGCAGTGAATGCTGTAAACAAATAACTGTAGCTGCTGGGTGATGAACAACATTCAGGTGATTGCAACAGAGCCCATTTGTGCAGCCACATGGCGTTTTAAAGCGTGGAACTGCGTGGGGTTTGAGCTGGACCCATGGGAGATGTTGTACTGCCTCAGGCACAGTGTATGCTGCTGACCTGGAATTAACCAAGGAAGCAGAATGAAGGAATAAAGACTTCCTAAACATCCTTATTCAAATGTATTGCTTCCTTAATCCTAGATTTAACAGCAGAACAGCAACCTAGAGCACTTAAAAGGAGTAGAGATTATTTTGAAACCAAAGACTGTCTTTTGTCAGCTGTAATAGGAAAAAAACAGTCCCTCCAGAGAGGAGAACAAAAAACAAAAAATTCATGCAGATTTTTTTGTACCATATTTGGTACAACTAAATACCACCTGAGATTTCGATTTGAGTGAAGAGGGGGCAAGTTTGTCATACATAAGCAGCGTATTACACAGATTTCAAGGTATTAAACTATTTATTAGACCAGCACAGAGAGATTTTCTACCATTAAAGTTGCATTTGTGTCAAATAATAGAATCACTCTAACTGGCTGTGAGACAGAGAATGGAAAAAAAGAGATAAAAACGACTGTTTTTATTACCTCTTTTATGTGTTTATCTTGTTTCCAGTTTTAGGACAGTCCTTGTCCAGGTTTCCCTCAATCAGGGGTAAATATAAATCTCCCCTAACTTCTGTGCTGTTTTATGTGTCTATAATCAAGAATAGTATCACCCTGTTTTTCATGGGTCTGGTCCAAACCAAATACAAAAGGATGTTTCCAGCATAAACACTAATCTTAGGCTCCCACAGACCACTAAACCTTGGGTTGGAAGAGCTTTTTGGTGTTTCCACCAAGGATATCCCTTCACTTTGCTGAGTCTACAACAAGACTTAAGATGTTAAAATCCACAGTTTTCTCTATTCTCTACTGATACCTAATTGAATGCAACACAATTAGGTAGACTTATTTGACATTTGCACAATGTGTGGATTGCAACACCTATCCTGCAAAAAAAAAATGGGAAAAAAATAGAATCTAATGTTTTTTTTTTTTTTACAACACGTTTGTTAATCATTTCCTCGGCTAAACAAATGTAATAATTATTGAAAAGTGAATGAAAGTAAGAAAATACATTATAAAAGTTGATGTTTCTTCACATATTTTGAAGCATTGTCTGTAGGTTTGCAAAGGGGGTCCCCGGCCAGAAGCTAATGCTGTTTGGGGGGCCTTGGCATGGGAAAGTTTGGGAACCCCTGGCCTAGCGGTCAATGCAAGCTCCATATACAGAGGCTATAGCACTCGTCGCAGAGGCCACTGATTTGACTCCCAGCCGCGACCATTTGCTGCATGTCTTCCCCCACTCTCCACTCCCCACATTTCCTGTCTCTCTTCAGCTGTCCTATCAATAAAGGCAAAAATGCCCCAAAATATAACTTAAAAGAAATTCAACACTGTCATATTTTTCCTTTTCTTAATTGTGATCTTTGAGCCCTCAGGCAGCACTGTGTTAAAAAACAGACACATGACTCTGTAGTGGAAGTCACTGCATGGGCTCAAAACCACTTCCAAAAGCCACTGTGTCATTGCTGCATCCACAAATGTAGAATATCACACTACTACAAATATAAGTCACACTGATCTAAAAAACATCAGAAAAAATCGTATTCCAAGATATGAAATGCTAAAAGTTAACACTGAATTGCTTGTAATGAGTAAAACTATCTGCCTATGTATCAAATGATAACTTTGCTTGCTGTATTAGCAGATATTTGTACTCACTCAAGCAATTCAGGCCTTACTTTCAGAGCAAGAGTCAGCTTTATTGGAAAGGTATGGCACATACACAGAAGTTCACTCATGTTTACTGTGCTATCTATGTAAAAACATCTGAAATTCAAATATTTAAGTAATTGTAACCAGTTAAAGTCCTGAATTTAGGGCAGGTCAGTTCTCATAATTTTCTCTGCAGACCTGATTGTCCATTGTAGTCTGTTGCCATCCTGTTTGGTTGCAGATCCAATCCAGACGTGCAGAGAATGTGGCTTTAAAATCCTCAAAATGCACTTAGTTTCTGGACCTGTCAGGTGGCTGTGACTCATTTAAAGTGTAATGACATATTTTGACTGGGATTTTTATATATTTTAGTTTTTGCAGTCTAAGCCTAACTAGTTTATAACCTTGTGTTGTTGATGCAAAAGCAGATTTCTGCACAGTTGAAAGTCTACTGTAGTCTGTGTCAGGATACATATTACTGAACTGTTTTGGCCATGCACTACCATGAGCCACTTGCATCCCATCCAGAATGAGTCATATTGCCTCAGAGCATTAGCACAGCTGTTGAATCTGCCTTAAACCCATTGGCTCAACAGTTCCACAGCTTTATTTGCTTACCACTGGACAGACAATTCATTACAAATAGTGAGCATGTGGAATAATATTTACATATGATCACAATCTTGGATCTCTTTAGATACACTGCTGTACTTAATGAGTTAATAAATCAATTTAATTAATGATGGTTTCACTTTGAGATGATGCATTTCTAATGGAGTCAGCCGTCTCGAAGATGTTTTGACTTTTAATTGTCATGATAGAAAAATGTGACTCACCCGGTGGAGGGAGTCATAATGCAGCCTCCTCGATCCACTGTCACCCTGCAGCCGCACCCCCTCTCTGGCGTGTCGTGGTTCATTCCAAAGTTGTGTCCGAGCTCGTGGGCCAGAGTCACTGCAGCGCCAAGGGGGTTATCCGAATGGTCCTACAGAACAATCAGTCATGCAGAAAGTGAATTGGCTTTTTATTACGAGAATATTTAATACAAAAGCTCTTTACTCAGGGAGACCGATTCCTCAAGTTTATTTCTGGGCTAGACATGATGTTAGAAGATATAATAACATTTGCTAAGTTTACAGTTCTGGTGCAGCAAACAATAGCTAATTAAAAACAGACTTTTCTGTCTACATACTCCAAGGAAAATAGCATAATAATAAAAACTTGATGTAAGCCAACTTGTGGTTCCCCGCAGGACTCACTGGAAAAGCATTACTCAAAACAAGTGAGTGCAATGGCTAATACTGAGATTTAACAAACAATGCTGTTGGGTTTTGGCAAATCAGATCATTACATCTGCTTGACGTTGTGGCACCAGAGTAAGAAATGAAACAGCAGACTGCATGCTGTCACCCTCAGACTGCTCTGCGAAATTTTGCCTGAGCCAGATGTGCTGCTTCATCAACACAAATTAAGACGTGTTCACGCTCTGAGTCCGACTAGCAAATAGGTTGACAGAGAGAAAACCCTCAAAGGAGAGCTCGAAAAACACAGAACAATTTGGCAATTGTGATAGAAATTGAAACAGAGCTACAGGATTGCACGAGGGAGAAACTACAGTGACACACAGGGGAAAACTGCTTTTGGCCGAGGTGAGGTGCGGAGATTTCCTGCAAGGTGTGTAAAACATGAACGCATGAGGACGCCGGATAAATAATGTAACTGCAAAAACAGAATCTATCATCTCTTCATAGATTCACAGCTGTGCGTCAGAGCATCTTGCCTCTAGAGTCTTCCGTCACCGTGCATTATTCAGGAGCATTCTGCAAGCCTAGCTCACACAGATGTGCAGCTCTGCAGGAGGCTCCTGAAAGCAACGGTCATCAGCTGTCTGCACTTGCCATGATCCGACCGTGCAGGACGGATTAGCAAAAAACCCTCTCTGATTCTGTTTTCTGTTAACACTCAGACACCTTCCTTCAACTGATGAGGCTAAAAACGCTTAAGAGGTTGAGTCATGCCACTGTCTGTTCTGTTTCACCACACCAATGAAATTAATGTAGCATTCAGGGCTGGTAAATAGAGATCCCAGATGGTTCTGGAATGGATGTTTAGGATTTAACAGCCTAGAAAGATAACAATGAGACCCACAAGGGGAAGCTAATGAGTTCAAAAGGTACTCTGTAAACGAAGACAGACAACTGAGACAACAGGGTCGTGATTTGCCCAGCAGAAGAGTCTGCGGTTAGAGACTAATCTTTTATGTCTGTGACCTGATGTATGCGTGTATGTAGAGTTCTATCATAATGACAGAGTCCCCACTTTACCATCTGGTTGGACAAGAGTGAGGAACCATCTGGGGACTCGCTGTAAACCACAGAACACAGACAGAGTATATAATAATAGCATGATTTTGCTAATACAGCTAATACTTGTGCTCATAGTATAGGGTTGCAGTTCTGTAATGAGTGATCATTTATGACATACTCATACATTCAGCCTGCTGTATGCGGTTCAACCTTAAATTCACTCGTTTGTTGCACCTCATTAGGAAGTAAAGATTTCCACACATGTATGCATTACACATTCTGATACGTCTGCACTAAACGAAGGGTACCATGCGTGCCCTTGGCTTTCCTGGCAAAAGACCCGATGATGTGTGTGTCTTGAAGCTAATATCAAATATGGAATCCTTAGCTCAACCTTTACAGGAAAGACCCAGGGGAGAAATATGAGAGTATTATGTCAGACACGAGAGAGGGAGGGAGTCGGGAGACCAAAGCAAAGAGTCGGAGGTGGGGACAGGAAGAAGAAATGATGGAATAAGTCTGGTCTCTTTTCTAAAAGGCACAGCAAGAATTTCTTTGTTGCTCAATTGGACAGGATGGAAAAAAGGGTGTTTTTACAAGATATACATACCATAACAATCCCCCCTGACTGCTCGGCTGTGCACATACTCATGATGGGCGCCATACCAATGGTGGTGCCCTGGAAGTAGACCCCACTAAAGGGAGAGAAAACAGACGTCATCACATAACTGAGATCCTTTTTAAGTGACAAAGTAAAAGTCCCAAGGCAAGTTTTGACTAATAATGGCTCTGTAGAGTGATGTTTAATGGTGCGTTCCATCTACATCGGAAGTCGGAAGTTGAAGCCGGGAATGGTGTCACATCTTAGTTGACTGTTTTCCAGTTATGAGTTGAAAACATAGTCGGAAAGTTGTTTAACTATTGCTACTGTTGTTGCTACCTTTTTTTCACTATTATTTTTGTTAGCCTATACCTTGGGACGTCACAAGAGGGTAATGAGCACTCCCAACTCGGGGCTGTTTGGTCAGGGGACCCAAAAAACACTTTTTTGGAAAAATGCTTTCAGCTACATGAAGTCAATGCACATATACAAGTACTATAATTGCATAAATGGTCTTACAGTTATGAAATTTAGCAGGGAGTATCCTGAAGCTTATGGGGAAGTAGCAAAATAAGATTTATGGGCTTGCTGCCCTTGTATTTTGAATTATTAAGCACAACTTCTTCAAAAAGACAAAAAAATGACAGTTTCATTGACGAAGCCTCATCAAAAACGGTTATTTTTGATAACGGTTATTTTTGATAACATTCTATTGAAAATCAAATATATATACATATATATATATATACATATATATATATATATATCAAATATAATACCAGGTGCTATCAACACACTATGCAGTAGTTTGCGCACAAAAGCAACATGACATCTCCACAGATAGAACTTGCACAATACTATCTGTGTGATTGGTTTAATTACACAAAACAAGACTAATAAGCACTATCAAAAGTACAGCTTTATTTTACAGTTGATGCAGGGAGCAGCCATCTTGGATTTTAAGCTTGTGGTTACCGAAGTTCTTTTAAGTTTCTGAGTCGGAATTCCAACATCAGGAGATGTCTTGGATGACATATCCAACTGGCAATTTCTGACTTCTGAGATCAAATAGAACGCACCATATTGACATTAGGCATTTTAATTAGGGATGCACCGAGCAAAAAAAACGCGGCCAGCAAGTGCTTGTCTGGATAAGGGCCAACGTGTCTGCATCCGTTATTCCTTTAATTGCAGCACTAAAGCGTCTTCTAAGCACAGAGGTTGAGACGGACCACGGAGTGAAAACAATGAAGAGTACACTCTTAGAGTCTGTCAGCACACGTTTCACTGAGATCTATTCAGATCCTCTGCACTTCATCGCGACTGTACTTGATCTGCGTTATAAAGATCATTACTTGGATGTGGGAATAAAAAAGCATGCACGAGAAATGATCCAGGCCGCAATGGATGCGGAGAACCCGCTTGGAGACGGAGAAGCGTACAGCGCAGGAGAAGGAGAACAGAGCGCAGAAAAAAAGGACTGGTCTCTCTAAACCAGATGAGGGACATGCACCCTCGTTATCTGACATGTTCAATGAGATCCTTGATTTTAGGGAAGTTAACACACAGTCATAGCCATAAATGCAATGGTAGGGGAAACCGGGGACAGTTGTAACATATTTTAACATTTCTGTCTATAACGTTCAGCTCTTTTAACCCAGTGTGTCCAAACTGCTATACAAACTAGCTTCAAGTGTCTGCTAATAAATGGCCTAGAAAATGCCTGTGCAACACAAACAGAAAATGCATGGCTTAATCTCAAATCCAAGGAGTGAAATGTTACAACTGTCCTCAGTCTCCCTACTAATAATAGGCATAAGTAGCTAGCTAGTAGCGCTTTCATAACACATTCAGATGTGGTACTTTTAGCAAAATGCTAACACACCTTACTTTACTAGAAGCAGAGAGGTGGAGTAACCAACAAAGAGATGAATATGGCAAACAGACCAGTCAAGGGACCACCTTTATCTTGAACAGTTAAACTACCTGTGCTAATGACATTTATTCAAATAACTTCAACCCTTTCTCATTGTTAGTCACTGGGCTACTAGCATATGTAACAGAATAGCTTTTTTCGTAATCTATTACTGTTTACTGTAAAGCTAAAACATTTCTTTCTCAGGCTAAATGATAATTACTCTCTCAGCATTTAAGTGATTTGGTTAGCACTGTGATCTTTTAGCATTCAATAGCATCATTTGTTAGCATTTTTTTTTTTTATCATCAACCAAGCAGGTTTCAGCTTTCTACAGAAAGCCTGTGTTTTTTTTCCACGTAAAATCTTTAGTCAGTAACAAACATCACACACTTTTCCATTTAACCAAGATAAAAAACCTTTCAGAGAGTGGTGTGTATTTTTTGTTAGCATTTCTGATCTCTTTTCTAGCATCACAGTAGGCTTTCACAGCAAGCCTGTGTCTTTGACTGGTTCAAAAAGCTTTTCTGGATGTTTTATGAGGTAGGAAATCAAATTTGTTTCGCTGAAGTAACGCCGTGTATGTGGGTTATGAAATATCCTCGCTGCAGGGCACCTTGAGGGAAGCTCAAAGAACGGGAAATAGCTTTCACATGACAAAATATCATATTTTATTGTGTTTGAACAAAATATTAAACCAACTCCAAATCCACCAGGTCCTTTTTCTCAAATTTTATGCTCTCTATACCTGTCAGAATAACACATCTCAAATAGTGTTATGCATTTTGAGGCTGTTCTACATGTCTATGCTAGAAGAACAGATCTACCTGATCAGCTGGGCGTTGTCGTGCGGTTTCTGAGGTAGCAACTTGACCTTCCTCCAGTCGAGGAACTCATGCAGGGTGGTGAAGGGGTCCTGCGTGACGGGACACTTGTCGACATCACTCCACACCTCCAGGCCTACCAGGGCCACACGGATATTCAGAGCTCTGTAAAACTATAGTGGGAGGCGAGGGAGGGGGAGAGATGTGGTTTAAAGTTTAATTTCTTTAACCCCCCGTACTGTACATTACACATTAAAACATATTTTCTATATAATAGTGCTTTCAAAGAAATCACCAGGTATTAATCACACACCTTTTCACATGAATTAATCATTTCTCACTTTTGTTTTATTACTCCACCACCCACTGCTTGTTTTATTATGCAGTCCCACAAGATTTCTCTGCCCAGTTATAGAATTGATCATCCATTCATAATCCAATCAGCCTCTGCTCACAGGGCGGTTAAGTCTCACCAAGCTTGATGTGACCTCTAATAAATCACATTCCTATACGACAATCCCTCTGTTGATTTGATTGTTACCTTGTCCACGTAATTGGCGATCTCGGCCAGCCGCTGCTTCACCTTCTCCATGTCCTTGCCTTGCTTCTGAAACTGAACAACACCAGCGGAGAGAATAAAGCAAGGAGAAATAGAGGAGATCCACCCTCTTGAATGTTTATTATCATCAAAGACATTATTTGGGACTTAATAACTCTGTCAGCACCACAAATGTCTCCGCGGGGGTGTCCTGGAGCCGTCATGTTAATTCCTGTGGTGCTTTTGCTGCGGTTGCTATCATCAAAGAGCTCCTCAATGGAAGCTTAGGCAAAAGAGATAACCTCAGCCACCTTGTCTTACTATATACCCAGCACTTATTCATGTGACATTGACCTACAATATATGTCTCATTCCAGCACGAAATACTATCCTCTCTTTGCGCTCTTTAAGATGTTAAGGCTTGAGATAATTCAAAGCACAGAAAAATGAAAGAATCTCATTTGTGAGTCAAGTGGTGTGATGATGTATGCAGAGAGTTGTAGCTGGAGCTGAACAGATGAGTAAGTGGGCGCATCAGAGGCGAAAACAAGGCAATGCTAGAGTCATCTTATCTCTGTCTCAAGGGGACAAGAGAGCAGAAAAGCATGCAACCCCTTCCGCCTTTTTCCTGCAGGATTCAGAAAAGGTCAAGGTTGCGCGGCCTATGCTTACCTCTCTGTTGTCAGCCACGATGATCAGCTCCACGTACTTGGTCGTAGTCTGGACATGGCGTTTGTGCTGCATGGGTGAATGAGAAGGAGTGGACAGGGGAAAAGTGGGTGTAAGAGGGAAAAGAAATATGACAAAAAGTGACAATGAGGTGAGGAAATGGGAGAGGAAAAAAGGGCGGGAATGATGAAGAGGAGAGAGAGAAGAAAAAAAGGACATTAGGAGGACACACTTAACCGCAACTTTCTGGAAAAGGCAGCCTAAATTTAGCAGGTCACCACTCAATAAAGCTTTTCACCTGGGCTACACTCCACACAAACGGCTGCAGAAACTAGAATCAGCACAAAGCAATCAGACACACTTCACGGTCCGACCCAATGAGAGCTGCTGAGGTCACGTAGACCTCTGATAACAGCACTCTAAAAGGAACCGGCTTATTAACTAATAAATCAGCGTTTTTTGGACAATGCTGCCTGCACTGTAGGAAGCACAAAGAATAAAGCACTCACCCTGGTGCTTTTCTTTGAAAATTCAAAGACTGATATGATAAATATTGATTATGTGAAAACTCTGCAGTGACTTTATTTGTGATGTTCTATATTTGAGTACGGGGATGTGAGTTGAATAAAAGCCGCTGGGTCTAATCATGAAATGAAGTGCGTTTGATGTGATAAGTCTCTTTATGCAGACCTAAATTAGTTTTTTGTCATTTATCCTTAGAGCAGGTAGAATTAATCAGAAGCACTAATTTAAATAATCGGTCACATCGGGGTCTCATCTCACCCTGAAGGGATCCTAATTCATATAAACATAGTGATCAGAAACTTAGAGATGCTCTTACCTGTCCAGGCAAGGACAGAAGAGCTGGATCTTAAAATGTCCTTCAAGTAATTTAGCCAACTTATTAAAACCAAGCGGCGACCTCTGGTCTAAAAATATGAGTCCAATGCGGAACTGCTAAAAACTGCAGTTCATCAAGGATCCGCTTGAGGCTGGCCCCAGAAGTACCGGAAGTCACATACACAAGACGATCTTTACAGCAGAAATAAACATGTTTACAGCCTGGTACAAAAGACAAGTGTAGTCTGGATAGCTCATTTCTCAATCGGCACACACTGTGAGGGGGGTGAATTTTTTTCTAACGCGGCAATTTCAAAGATATTATGATTACGACTCTTCCAATGAGAGGCACCGCTGACTCGATTGACAGGCGGGAACACTGTAGCTGTTGGCTAGGAGGCTCAAAGCCCGCCTCTTTATGTCACAATCACTCCACAGCAGCAATATGGCTGCCGCCGTCGACTGGCCTCAAAACAGCGCTTCAGAAACAGATGGGTGACATAACGGATACTACGTCTATATTTTATGCAGTCTGTTTAAAATTACGAATATAAGCTCATGTTTTTGCCAAAGTGTCAACAGGCAGCGGTGAAATACACCAAACTCCTTTACGCAGATTGATTAGATATGATGTGTGTGATCAGGTTGTCCCTGGTGCAACTTTGGCTACTCAGAATTTATTAACGTTGTTGTGGGTTTCTGATCAATCAGAATCAAGTATTTCCCACAGCTTGGCAATAAAAACACATATCAATGTTGCAGCCAAGAATACAGTCGGACGCTGGACGGACTTTCACTCGTCTCAACTTTTTTTTTACCTTCACTGAACTTCTTCCACATATTCTCCGGCTGCTCACAGAACACTGCAGCTTCTTGCTAACAGCATCTTTCAGTAACAACCATAGACTGTATAAAATATGGACGTAGTATCTGACACGTCACCCATCTGTTTCTGAAGCGCTGTTTTGCAGCCAATCGACGGCGACAGCCTTATTGGAAATGCGGAACTCAACCAGGCAGAGTGTGACGTAAAGGGGCGGAGTTTGAGCCCCCTAGCCAACAGCTATGTGTTCCAGACTGGGAGTCAAGTCAGTCATGTACTTATTTGGGCAAAAACTCGTAATCTTAATATCTTCTGCCGTTGCGTTAGAAAAAAATTCACCCCCCGTACAGTGTGTGCCGATAGAGAGATTAGCTACGCAGAGCCAAGCCGTTTTTTGAACCAGGCTGTAAACATGTTTATTAATGCTGCAAAGATCGGCTTTTTCCCTATCATGTCTATGTGGCTTCCGGTGTTTCTGCAGCCAGCCTCAAGCGGATTCTCGATGTATTGCAGTTTATAACACTTCCGCATGAGCTTCATAGTTTGAGACCGGAGGTTGCCGCTTGGTAACAACGAACAATATGAAACTCTTCTTCTCACAAAACGCATGTGTATTGCTCTGTTCCTGACTCACAGGCACCACCTAGTGGTGTAAATAACACAGCGCATGTAATCACATGTCAACATCAGCTGCAAAATTAATACTGCAACTCAGGAAAATACATTAACTTTCTCGATTTCGAAACACAAAATGACATAACTGTAACAAATTCCAGAAGGACCTATTAAAACCAAACAAATACTTATAGGGTCCCTTATTAACATGGTCAACTCAATAGTCCCTGTTGGATCTCTCACATCAACAACAAAGCTAAAAATATTAGTGATTATATAGTGAATATTAGTAATTGCTAGCAAATGACAATGCAGGAATGCCGAAGGGGCTGGTGAGATTGGGTAATGCTTTCATCCAGAGGACATGACAGTGGATAAAGTGAGAAACTGAGAAGAGAAAGTGGCAGATAACTAGCAGCAAAGGGCCACAGGTATCACTTAAACCTTGGCAGCCCACCTCAAGGACTATAGCTCCTGTACGTGATGAGCAATTCATGTCTTGACAGTAGAAGTAGTGCTGCTTACTTGTGCATCATTCTCATTTTCAATTCCTGTATTTACACAATGCACCAAAAACACAAAGGCACATTTTTGAGTGTGTTAACCTTCTTGGTAATAAATCTGACTCTGGTTTTGACTCTGACCTGAACATAATACAAGACAGTTTAAAATACCCACCTCATGACAGAACCATCAGTATTGGTATCAACAAATATTCATCCCCCCTGGGGACCATGGACACCTGAGCAATATTTCATGCCAAAAGCAGACTTCTCTCCATGAAGCTGCTCTTGTGCCATATGGGGGAAGCAACTCACTTTCGCAGCCTCACCTGCACACACACACACTCACACACTCACACACACACACACACACACACACACACACACACACACACACACACACACACACACACACACACACACACACACACACACACACACACACACAATCTCAGTCTTTCCACTCACACCCACTCACATCCTATACTATCCTGCTGGCTAAGTGTTCTGCCTCCGCAGTATGGCCGGCTTTCAGCCTGAGCCTCTTTATCCTCGCTGGCCTGGCAGCCTGGATCCTCTCTGCTCTTATCTGCCTCCTCCATAGATAAGCCAGGATGGGCAAGTGAGCGCTAAATGCCCCCTATGGTGATAACCAAGTCTCAGGGAGGCCACTGGAGAGGACACACACACACAAATACACACTCAGCGAAGACTACCCCTGGTCAAGATGGAATCTTACAAGTTATGGCATATTTTTAAGCAAACTACCTATGGGGATTTTTCTTGCAGCCAATTCAAGTACATAAATAATAAAAGGAAAATTCTGCTAATGTGAATATTTTTCAGTAACTGCTAGAACAAAGCTATTCTCCCCTGTCCTTCGGTTCCTGCTTTATACATCACAGCATGCTGAGTTCTCTTTCAATTTATATGTGGAGGAGAATTTAAGAGCCTCAGAGCTTTCAAGCCAATCTCACGCTCTTCATTAGGAGAATGGAGCTGGCTCAGGTGTGGATCAAGATGAAAACTGAATAATGGAGGTTTGTGATTACATTTTCTCCTCGCCATCCACAGGACTGCTCTCAAAGATCAAAAGTAAAACCTAAGAGCTTAAACTCAACAATTAACTAAGGCTGGCAGTTTTTTAAGCCATATACAATCTGATTCAGATATGATATATTACAATGTATATTATGTTTGCCCATAGAAGTGGATGTAGTCTCAGTGACGTCACCCATTGAAGGCCAAAAACCGGAAGTAGCCATGTAGTAAATGCTGATACCTCTTATCTTATCTGACATTATAATGCATATTACATTATATTATATAATTATCTTCTTATATCATATGTTATATTACATTATTATTGTTTACTACAACTTACGGTCATACTATATACCCATATTTATTTATTATATCACTTAATCTGTCATTACCAACCATAATCACACCATGTCAACCTGTCACTACTGAAACATTTTTAATACTGCCTGTTATTACTGCTATTTAATCTGAATTCCATTTGTAATATTGTATATCTAAATTGTATTCTATCTTTATTAGCTAAGAGGTAAAGTTGAGGCTACGGTCTTGTCGTCTGGCACTAAGCTGCAAAGTGACACCTGTTAGTCAAATCAGCCACACCCCAATTATGCCTTATCATACATAACTATTAGCCTTAAAATCTTCAAAATGAATGAGTTATAAAATAATTAATCCCTTGTACATTAAGAGTCCAAAACACTTTTGCACAACTGCTGTAAACAAGCATTTCAATATGAGCTTTAACCACAGACTGACTGTATAGTAAATGGACGTAGTATCTGTGACATCACTCATCTGTTCTTGAAGCCTTGTTTTGAAGCCATTCATCAGCGGGTGCCATATTTGAAAGGTCAAACTCAACCTAACATCTGTCGAGCAAGTGTGAGGTAAAATGGCGGGCCTTTAGCCTCTTTGCTAACAGCTACAGGATGCCCGCCTGTCAATCAAGTCAGTCATGCCCTTATATAGGCAAAACTTGTAAGTCTTATATCTTCAAAATATCTTTGAGATTAGCTATTCAGACCTAAACTGATTTTTGAACCAGGCTGTAAACATGTAAATTAATGCTGCAAAGATCGTCTTTTTTTGAATGGGTGTGTATGTGGTTTCTGGTGTTTCTGCAGCCAGCCTCAAGTGGACACTCAATGAACTGCAGTTTTTTAACACTTCCGCATGGGCTTCATATTTTAAGATCCGAGGTTGCCACTTGGCTTTAACACAGCTTCCTTGGCTTTAGGAGCCAGCTTCAAGTGGACACTCAAGAAACTGCAGTTTTTTTGCACTCTCACATCAGCCTCATTTCCAGCACCTGAGGCTGCCGCTCAGGTTTGCCTCTTCATTCCGCTTTCACAATGCAAAACAATAAGGATCTAAACATGCCTCTGCCTTTGTTGTTCTTAGGTCTGACATCTTAGGCATTCAGATTTCTCGTGACAATAGAGGCTTTTCAGGAACTCATGTCGTTGATTTGCAGCTTCTGTCAGCCAGCCATCATATCGCTTTTCCCTTCTCCTCCACATCTGACTCTCATCATCCAGTGGCACTCTGCCAACACGCCTCTTTATCTCAAGACCCTCAAGCAGGGCACACTGCAGCTTATCAAAGCGGCGGCAGCACACCTCAGCGTCCCTGTGCCGAGTTGCTGCTGCAAATTCTCACTTTTTGATGCACCTTCTCTTTCCAGCTGACATAAACCTTCAGCTCTACAAGTCACACGTGACATTTCTTGAAAATATCTGTTTTCATTTTCTCTTATCACCTGTGGGATTAGCATGTTTGACCACCTCCCATATAAACCACATCTGTCTCCACTTAGTTGAGATGTTTTCCCTTCTATGTCTGACATCTCTTGCTGTGTTAGAGGGGTTGGGATCTTGTATTTTAAACAAACAAAAGGGGACATTGTGATCAGATAGAGCACAATGAAAAACTGATTTTCCATTGCAATGAAACTATATATTTCATTCTGGTATCAATCATCGAACAAGCTTATTCCTTCTTTATATTCCCCGTCTTTGGTTGCATGTTGGAACTTATGCATTGTGGCATCATCAGAGCCACAATGCTGTGATGAATCCTTTCAGCTTTAATGACAGCACTCTACACTGAAGCCAACACTATAATCACCAACAGAGATCAAAATGAAACGTCAGGAAAAACAGCAATCATATTACTTCATGAATACATAAAAACAAACAATGCTTAAGGACTGTATGTTTCAGCCAGGGCAGCCATATGTTTGGCCTCCTTCCTGTAAAACACTCTCAATGTTCCCTTATTAAAATGATTAAACAATTGCAAAAAGAAAATGGAAAGTACCTCACATTTATGATGCATGTGCTGTCCCTCCTTTGGGTCCTAGAACATCTGTTTCATCTTTTACACCGCCTATCTCTGTTTCTTTGTATTGACCTGATAAATCAGACTTGTTCGTCCACTTAGATAGAGATCACTATAGGGTCCAAGTTTTTTCTCTAATCAAGGCTCACCATCTTTAAAGCCTCATCCCCCCTAAAGATAGAGACCCACTGCCACCACAGACCTTCTGATTCATCCCTCAGAGTGCAGAGTGAGCTTCAAGGTAGGGTTTCTAAAGTGCAATCTGCTTAAATCTGGATGTACGGTCCTCACTGAAGGAATGATGTACAAACCTGCTGTCTGATCTTGACTTCAGAGCAAATGTTCCTTCTTTAAGGTCAGTATACTTTTCCACAGGCGTTTATAAACCTGCTCCATACACTCCGGATCAATCCTGTACACCCTCAGATGGAAGTTAACAAGGAACAAAATCTACAATTCATATGCTTTTTGCATAAAAGGATAAAGGTTGGACATCTTTTAAATTCACTGCAGTTAGAATTTGAATACAAGCAAGTATAATAAAATCAAATAAAACGGTTTTCTTTTCAGCCAGAGGATTTATTTTTTTTGGCTCATTCTTTTTGGAGCATGTTGTGATAAAAGAACACCAAGTGAAGCATTTGATTTGGGAAAAAAACAGCAGAGGCAAAGGGCTGAATTAGCTTAAAAAGAAGGAAATTTATGACAAGTGCTTTGAGAGTGAGAATCAAAGGAATTAAAAAACAAACCTCTCGAAGGTTGGGCTAAATAAAGAAGCATGTTAAACGTCTACGTGGTTATACGGTTTTAAACATGAACCCCACTTTGCCTTCAGGGATGAAATAATGACACTAATTGATTACACCTGCTTTACTTTATAGACGAGCTGCAGGAAGGAGGTAAACATCATCCCATCAGGTAATGAAATGAGCGCAGATGGAGAGAAACATCTACCATTATCGGGCCATCCATTATCTTCAACCACAAATGGGTTGTCATTGTACGGATAACACACAAACAGGCAGCTATTAATTATGAGGCGCCTTCAAATGGGTTCATGGTTACTGAGAGCTCCATATGAACGCCCCCACTCTCACTGTATGACACTAAAAACAGACATTCTCCAAGAGCTTGTATTCAGAGTGAGGCTGCGGATGATCACGATAGCAAAATACTAAAAATACTTTTAGCTTGCTAATAGTGGTGTGACATTTAAAGCTAGCCTCAATCTTAACATTAACCCAACAACAGACACAGCTATGCAGACTTTTCTACATATAAAGTGTAGATCACATTTACATATGTAAGATTAAATCAAACAGATTGTTTGAAGTGAACACATGTTTGATTAATTTGAACTCCTACAGAGCTCAGTTGCTAATCTACACACGATAAAGGCTTCAAACAACCCTCTGTCTGTTCTGCCAAACAGCACTGAATGAACATTTCTTTTGAGAGACTTGATTTGTTTATTAAAAATAAACAGATGTTTTAAAGAAAGCCTTTAAGATGGCAACAAGCTGAAATGTTCTCAGTTGAAGTCAAGCTAGGATTCATGACTGTCCCTCATCCTTCTCTTTTTCCTGCTATTGCTTGACTTTCTACTAGGGATCTAAAGGTATTGTAAATATCACAGTGTCGTCAATATAGTATTGTGTCTCCATACAACGTGGACCTGTGACAGTAGGAATTGATTGCTCTTCATGGCAAGTGTAGTTTTTCTTTCAGTGGGACTACAAAGACCATAGTCCATAGTAACACTTCTTTCTAGTGTTAATTCACTGAATCCATTTGTAATGCAATGAAGCACAATCAAATCAACACAAGCTGAATTGCCTCGATGCTAACAGGCTAACTGTGGTGTTGCACATGAGGATGCCACAGTAAGCCTGTTTGCTGCCTTCTATTAGGGATGGGCATTTCAAGCCAAAAGCTGTTCGACAATCATTGGCATCTATTCGGCGATTATTCAAATAATACCCCCCCCTCAAACGCACACACACACACACACACCTGCCCTGTTAACGGCCTATTTGTGTGGCAGTCACGTTAACCAGCAGCAGGTCGAGGTGCTTCTAGTAGCAGGCACTGACAGCGTCTGTTTCGACCTTTATGTCAGTGTTTCTGTGACACGCCGTGGCGTGTGTGTTCACATTTTATAGCCATGCTCAGTCTCTGGAAATACGTGTGTTTTAGTGTGAGATTCAGAAACGGAAAAAATCGCTGCAACTGTCCCTAATGTTTTCTTCTTCTTTTGCTATTTAATGCAGTTAGCATTCTTCTTCTTCTGTTACTTAATGCAGTTAGCAAACAGCTTTAAGATGCTCTATAGCCACCGTCTGGCGGGAATACTGTATTACAACCAGGCACTGGTGGAAACGTTGAAAATTTGTACTTTTAAAAGGAGAAAATATTCAATGTAACTTTTCGATTTTTACAAAGTGAACGAATACTCGAATATTCGAAAATCATTGTCCATCCCAACCTTCTATGGCGTCATCTTTGTTGGATGGCCTTTTTCTTTTATTTACTGCCCTCATCTGGTCTGGCGGTATAGTGCAATTACCAATTTTTTTTCTACAAATGTCACTAGCCCAATTTGAATAATCTTCCCTGGACTTCCGCCCACAGTCCAAACGCAGATAACAATGGGCCACAGGAACCATTTAGTTGCTGGAAAAGTAAGAGCTGCTCTTCCAGGAACTAAATGGTTCCTGTCGAAAAGCACCTTAGTTCTTTGGGAAAGTCCCTGCAGTCGAAAAGCACCAACTGGCTACAGTGGAGAGGGACAATAGAGAGATGGTTTTGAAATTGTGGATGTTCCAGTAGCTTTTAAATCTGCTGTGTGGAAGCATTTCAGTTTGTTCGTGTCAAGAAGTGAGAAAGAAGAAAAGCTGACGGACAAACAAAAAAGATTGCCAGATTGTGGTGTCCTACGCAGCAGGGATTACGAGTATGGTAAACCGAGAGACAAAGTCTAAAGTTACACAGAGCATCAACCATGGTTGAGTGGACAAGCTACTCAGAACTATAAATAGCATTTTTTTCCAAGTTTTCATAAGTCTTTTTTCTTAAATATCACAATAAATAATGCATCATGGACTTGTAATCATGACATTATCGTACCAAGACATTTTGATATTGTCTCATCCCTTCCTTCTACTAAATACTGAAAGCATATAAAAAAACCTCCTAAAATACTTATAAGAAGAGACAAATCTTAAATACTGGAGCTTCTCAGCTTGAGGCAAAAAGCAGAAAGGTTTACCCTCGTCCTGAAAGCTGTGAACGGACTCCTGTCTGTGTGTTCGATAGGAGAGGAGATGTTGAAATCATGGCCGCAGGTGCCAGGAGTAATACTGAGGTGTTCAGTTGAGTAGATCCAGTGAGTCCCATCAGAGTGGTCGGCAGATGGTTCCAGTACGTAGGACTTGCCTTCCAAAGATATGAAACCCCTGCAGAGAGAGGAAGAAGAGCATGAAAAATACCTTTCAGATGGTGTTTTCTAGTTCTTTTTCCTGAATCCAAACACTGATATTGCATTTGGCTGAAAAAGAAGTGGTCCTGATTTAATTGCAACATGCTAACATAACCAGGAAAGATGATACAACTGATCATAAGGTGAGGTAAAAGTGGCTAAACCTTGAGTGAGCACTTGATGATGGAGCGGTAACAGTATCTCTTGGTTCCTCAGCTCATAGCCGTTGTTTCCTCTTTCCTCACCCCTCTTGTGTTTTCATTGTGGCCTCTTCTCTTTAATTTAACGTGACATCCTCGCGCTGTGAGCTTGGACAAACTGTGCGATTCTCATAAGCCCTTGCACAATGTTCACAATCGCATGAACTCATAAACCCCTTCCAAATCCTGGACAGTGCCAACCCAAACCAAGATCAATTTGTCTCACTGAGCTCTGCAATATGTGGGCTCTCAGTCAAAACAGCTCTGTGAATCTGTCACTGCCCGGGATAGGTTGCAGAAAAACAGGAATAAATAAATGAATATTAAGACCAAGGTCAGCAGCGAGGGGATTCACAATCAGGAGGAAACACTCTGCAGAAGGTGAAGATGTTTGGCTGGTTCATCAAAACATTCCTGTTGGTTTCCAGTGATATTAACGCAGTCATTATTCCTGTCTGACATCTGCAAACAAAGTGCTTCCAACCCTGAAATCTCTCACATCGGAATGCCTTACAATATATCAAGTTTACAGCTTTTCAGCAGCACGAAAAACATGTTTCCTGCATTCACTCATGTTGAAGAAATCTGTTGTGTCATTCCTCGGACTTGGCTGCCTCATGACCTGATCTTACACAAAAACTGGAGGAGACATCGTGTTATTACAACCTGGAATTGTAATGGTAGTTTTGATGAACATTTTAATAGTTTAGACAACAACTCCATTCCCTGAAGCATTTTATTTAGTCTCAAAACCTGAGAGTCAGAACCAGACTTTAGTACTAGTTGTTCCTTTTGAATGAAGAACTAGCTCACAACTATGACAAGTACAGCAGGTCCTCCAAAGATGCTTCAGATTTGCTTTACATCTTAATGGTCGCCTCGCAGCTCATATTTCTTCCCTTATAGACTAGTACCGTTTCTAAAAAAAAGACAATCACGAGTGACTTGGACTTGATTATGGCTAGGGTTAAGTATTGTAGTCCTCGGGCATAGTGGGCTTAGCGGGTTCGGGTTAGGGTTAGGGTTAGGGTTAGGCACATGACCCATGTGCTGAGCATAGACTGTATAAAATATGGACGTAGTATCCGTGACCCATCTGTTCCTGAGCGCTGTTTTGAAGCCAATCGACAGCGGCAGCCTTATTGGAAATGCGGAACTCAACTAGGCAGAGTGTGGCGTAAAGAGGCAGAGTTTGAGCCTTCTAGCCAACAGCTATGTGTTCCCGTCCGGGAGTCAAGTCAGTCATGTCCTTATTTGGGAAAAAAACTCATAATCTTAATATTTTCTGAACCGTTGTGTTAGAAAAAAATCACCCCCGTACAGTGTGCGCCGATAGAGAAATTAGCTACGTAGGGCCAAGCTGTTTTTTGAACCAGGCTGTAAACATGTTTATTAATGCTGCAAAGATCGTCTTTTTTGAATTGGTGTGTATGTGGTTTCCGGTGTTTCTGCAGCCAGCCTCAAGCAGATTCTTGATAAAATGCAGTTTATAACACTTCCGCATGGGCTTCATCGTTTGAGACCGGAGGTTGCCGCTTGGCCCCATCCATCTCTGACAGGGAAAAGATCAGAGAGCTTGTGAGTGCGTCTCTAAGTTGCAGGTTACTAAGTTACTTAAACCATAAGCGGGCATTGATGACAGCAACAATGTTCAAAGTTTGACATTTGCATCAGCGTCTTGCTCACCCTGATGGGATTCTAATTTGTGTAGCCATCCATTCATTAAACATCATCCCTCACATATCCATAGATTTAACTTGCTTGTCTTGTCAATGTCACAGGCACGTCCATAGAAGATCATGGGACAAAATTCATGAGGTTAAAAAACCAACAGTGCAAAACGCAAAGTGTTTTTTGTCTGAGATTACAATCAAGAATCAATGCAGTCAACTACATAAAAATAATTAATTGTATTGAGATCAGTGGTGAGACCAAGTCCAAATCCATTGAGGACTTGAGACTTACGGGTAAGCATTACAAGACCTATCATAGCAGTATGGATATGAATTTCACCTACGAGTTAGGCGTCTTCTGACTATAGTTTGCATGCTCTCTATGTGCCTGAAATGGTTTCCTCTTGGTGCTTCAGTTTTTTTTCAAAAGTCCAAAGGTTAGGCTAATTGGCAAGTCTAATGTGCTCATTTGTGATTGACTGACAACCTGTCTGGGGTGTAAAAGACCTCTTATACAATGGCAGCTGGGCTTGGATCAAGCCCCAAGGGACCCTCAAGGAGAAGCAGGTTTGGCTGATGAATGGATGGGCGTGTTATTAGACTTGAATAAATCTTGACTTGAACTTGTCTCTATAAACTAAGTATGCCTCTGGTATAGTTCACCGCATTGATTTTTTTCTGGCTTTATCTCATGGAAGCATTACCAATCAAAAACAAAGAGTGACTGATGCACTTACTTAACGCCTCGACAAGTGCTGAGGCTGACGTCCGAGTTGGCATGACCCTCCACCTGGCCGTGGTAGTAGCAGTTTACCTGAGGGAGCACACACAAAAAAAAGAAATTTGAAAACAGGAACACGAGACGTGTGAAACAAAACATGTCAAAAGTTTAAGCATAGTTCTACAACAGCAGTCCCAAATGATACGTGTGAAGTATGAGGGAATTAACTTTTGGGAAATAGTCTTTTCAGGGTAAGCAGGAGCTGTTCAAGCCCATCACCGCAACCTAATGATGACTGAAGTCTGAGCAGATTTTCCCATTTCCTTCACTTGCTGTTGCTTTCCCAGGTACCCACATTCATGGACCACCTGTCAAGCTGCAGCAGGGAGTAAAGAAAGTGAATTAAGCCTGTGTTTATTGAAGCAGGCCTGGCAGCGAGAGGGTGGGGAGGAAGTGTCTGGTTTGGAGTGAAAACAGCCGCTCTGCTAGAGTTAGACGGCCTCGCTCAGGTGAGGTCTGACCAGTGGCCCCTTTCTGCCACCCTGATCTGGAAAACAAGGAACTTTGAGTTTACCTACCCTCTTTGGCTGCCTCTAAATATAGAGTAAAGGCAATAAAAGTCTATGCTTGGCCTTCTTGGATGTGGCTAACTTGCTGATTTAGCAAGTTGAGTGTCAAAATAAGCTTCTGGTATTTGATGCAACTTTGCTTTGCCTTGCATAAGCCTTGCATCACAGTGCTTATTCACACCGATGCTGCAATAAGACATAAATTCAATTAAAGTTTTATCACTTTTCAAATGAGCTACTTAAAGAAGCAATGATTAAATATCTGTCACTCTTGGTCCCCAAATAAAGCTGCGGTTAATGGGCAATCTTCCAATCTGGATCGAGTATTGAATTTTAATTCTCATTCCCTCCCACCATCACAACATTAAAAGGTTGCAGCAAGCTCTACTTTCATAGTAGAAATAGGAGCGGCAATCAAGCAGCGTATTTCAGCAAGAAAACTGGGGAACATTGAGGGGCATTTATTAGAATGAGAAGAGCAACAGAGCTTAAAAGTAAAGAGATTCACAGATCTTTGTTTACCGGACTGTGAGAGGCTTAGATCCAAAGGTTTGCTAACTTGATATCATATCTGCTGCTGTGTACTTTATGTGGACAGCTTACCTTAACAACTGTATAAAGATTAAATACTTCATTGTAGCGTCTCCAGGTTTGCTTGTTTTTTTGCTTCTTCTAAATCAACCATTAATACTTCAACTTAAATCAATCAAGCAATTATTCTCTATTAATATATCCACAATTCCTAACAACCGTTTTCTCAAGATGCTTTACAAAATGAGGTCTAGACTGTACCCTTTGTTATATTATTTACACACACCCAACATCAAAATAGGACAAGATTCAGCTTATCTTATCTTAATCTACCATGAGCAGCATCAACCAAGTGCACAGGGGAGAAACTGAAAGGGAAAGCTCCCTTTCTTTGTTGAAGTGTGGCTGTATGAAGTACTTGTCAATAGTAAGTGTATTACGCATAGGAGATGCCAATCAGCTTGGCCCCTCTATAGAGAAACCAGCCACAGAACAGGCACAGAAGCTAGTGGTAGTGCTAGCGATGTGTCGCCTAGCTTCAACAGACCACTGCCAACATGGTTAACCCTCCTGTTATGTTTGTTTCTTAGGGACAGCAATAATGTTCCTGGGTCAATTTGACCCGGGGCATATTTAATGATTAAAAGTGTCAGAACCCCAAAAAATCCCAATGAGGCTAACTCACTCGTTTTTTAATGAAAATTCTTGTTAAAACTTTATTTAATATACATTGGAAAGACCTAAATATAAATACAATAGTTTTACATGACTTAGATTTTTGTTTATTTTATTTTTTTATTTTTTTATTTTATGAAGTGAAGTTGATAAATTATTCTATACGATGATTGCGCTAATTAAGCCAAGTAGAAGAAGCTTCACATTGAAAAAATACTTAAGAATTTTTTTTTGATTTTTGAACTTTAAAATGGGTCAAATTGACCCGCAACATAACAGGAGGGTTAATCTTACCACACTAGAAAAACACATGTGTAGCATCTGCGAATAGTGGCGTTCTGACGGTGAAGTAAAAAGCTGAAAAATATTTCAGCTTAGCTTTTACGTACACTAACACTGGTGTTTGAGTCACACTTTCTTCAATTTTGCTAATTTATTTGGTAAATTTGATGCTGTCTGTTAGCTACTGTGAAGGTTCTCTGGCCTCATACAATCTCACTTATAAAAAATCTCAAACTGTTCCTTTAAAACAGGGGTGTCAAACATGCGGCCCGCGGACCAAAACCGGCCCGCCAGAGGTTCCAATCCGGCCCGCGGAATGACTTTGCAAAGTGAAAAAATGACAGAGAAGACATTAACTGCAATTTTTCAATAAAAGTAACTACTATTTCAAATTTGTCCTCTAGGGGTCGCATAAAATCAAACGGCTGACGGAGCGCACCTGTACGGCTTCTTTTTTTCCAGGACTTTTTTTCTCAAAGTGAGAAAATAGATGACTTGCTGTTTGTATAATCCGGTTGAGATTCATAAAGACTAGAGCACTATAAGATGATCCACTATCTACTAACACTAGCTCTACACCCCTGCATACAACACTGTCCAGCAAGCAGACTGTTCATGCTGGAGCTGAGGGGTCTAGAATAGTCAACTTTACCTTCTTCATTATTAGAATCTATCTGTTCCTTTTGCAGTAAACATTACACTCTGTGTCAGGTGATTGGGAAACCTGTGTTTGGTGTGTTCGCAGCAGGTTTCAGTGCTTAAAGAGTTAAATATTCATCCCACTGAGACTCATCATGGCGAAAAATACAACAGCTGTTTTTGTAGAAAGACAGTTCATTAAATGTGAACATTTTCAGAATGTACTTTTTTGCACTAAAACAAAGGGAAACATTTAGAGTTGTCGTTATTTATAGGTTATTATGTTGTGATTTTACTGGTCCAGCCCACTTCAGATCAACTTGGGCTGTATGTGGCCCCTGAACTGAAATGAGTTTGACGCCCCTGCTTTAAAAATACCCGAAAGCAATATTGAGAATTTCAAAACAAATGCCAGAGGAAATGATGAGAGATTTTACGCCAAACTAGCATAAAATGGTAACCATATTAGCCATGGCAACGAATTGGGAGGAAAATTGTTTGAAGACTTCAAATTTAAAGCAGGTTCATATTGCAAACAAAAAAGAGCAAAATGACTCTTTTTGTACCAGGAAATATGAACCAAGCAGCTCGTGTTCTTTTTCCAACACTTAGCTTGCAGAACGGTCATGTAGCACAGAAACATAAATTTTTTAGAGCCGAATTTGAAATATGGATTTGGCTATCTGAACCCACTAAAAAAACGCAGTCGCTTATTCAGAGTACATTCGAGAAACAGACCCTCGAAAGCCTTCGTCTCGCTGGCCACTTTCCATATCTGTACCTTAGAGGTGCACTAAGAGAGACCCATCCATTATAGTGAGGCAAAAGGTGCAAAGAAAGGACAGCCCATTACATGAAATATGAAATTGGAGTGTTACGGGGAGAGGCAGCGCTGGATTTAGTGCACTGAGTTAATGCTACCACCTCATGTTTCTTTGATGAGATCATGACGGTGATGCATCGATATGCAGGATATGAATAGACTTTTTGTTTCAGAGGATTCTGCAGCAAGTGAAAAGTGCTTACGTCTTCATATATGGAATAAGGAAGATTAATAACTAATACCCAGATTATTGTGGGAGGCCACCCTGGGTGTGAATATTACATTGTTTACCATAGCTCTGCACTTATTATTATTCCAAGTTAACTCTTTAATACCAATGATGGTGATTCATATTCCCAGTAGATGCCTCTCTTGCAGCACATGGCATTCATTTAATGTGTTGATGTAGAATTGGATTCAATGTGAAAGGGAGAGGACGCAAAATAGACAGAGGGAACCAAGGGAGGGCTGACTAACGCTGAAGTCACTCCCAGCAGTACCTTGACTTTAACAAACACAACTCTAGATCCCTTTTCCTGGATCACTGGATCAGTCTCCTCCCTGCCGGCAGGACAAATAAATTAAGAACGGCTCAGTCTCGAAAGGTTTGGTCGTTTCCAGGAAGAAAAAAAACCCTCCCATGAAGAGCTGGCTGCAGTCATGAGAGAGGAATGAGAGATCAGAAGATGTTGGTAAGTTACCAAGCTGGTAAGACACTAAGCAGGTAGATACTGGCAGTGATCCTTTGGGCTATCTATTAAAGCTTTAATCCAACCATAAATCAAGTGCAAAATTTATAAGCTTGTTAATAGAAAACCACAAGGTTATCATTCAATTTGTACACTTTGAAAAAAAGACACCAGTTTGTTGGTTCATGCTTCTCAAATGTTAGACGTTTTTCCTTTTTCCATTTGAGGAGATTTTTGGGTTGTAGCAAGAACAAAAAAAACACTATGCAGACCTCATATCAAGCTCTGGGAAACTAAAGCATTTTACATTATTCAGGCATGTGATTCCCCTGGTTTAAGTGAAATAATGAGAATCTTTTAATATCTACATGCTAAAACGAGTGACAGTACTTCCCATTTTTAAGTTGTGTTAGGCTTGAACTCTCGTTTTGTTTTAGCCATCCTGTTATGGTCATTTTTCCGGAACATTAATAATGTTCCTGGGTCAATTTGACCCGGGGCATATTCAATTATCCAAACATGTCAGAACCCCAAAAAATCCCAATACACATCTCTTTAGATCTAATTTTTAACTCCATTACTAACCATTTAAATCAAGATTTAGTGCATTGGTGTTCTTTAATTCTCACAGATAATAGTTCAACAAGGATAACTCACTCGTTTTTCATTTAAATTAATGTTAAAACATTCAATGTACATGGGAAAGCCCTAAATATAAATACAATAGTTTTACATTACATAGATTTTTGTTTATTTTATTTTACATTTTTATTTATTTTTTATTTTTTATGAAGTGATGTTGATAAATTAACACGACACCTCTTCTGTCACATAGTGCCCAGAATTTTATGGTGCATTTAGCTGGTTTGGAAGGCATATATTGCCTAAAATAGACTTTAAAAGGGTCAATTTGACCCACAACATAACAGGAGGGTTAAAATGACAGAGGTGAGTCATCAAAGAGCTGGTTGTGTGTCAGCGATGCTTGATATACCCGTTTTTGGTGTTCAGCAGCGCAGCAGCTATAGTTGCTAAGCACTGAGAAGAAAGTCAGAAGTGAACACAATTTATTTACGTGGCCAAACACAAGGGAGCAAAGAGTCTGTGGATAAATTATCCAAATTGGTTTGCTGAGTAGCGAACATTAGCAGAGCTAGCACCACCAGGCTTCAGTTTTGTGCTGACTAAAAACTGCTCAGGTTGAGTGGCTATACGCCTATTTAACCCGACACAGCCTACACACAATTATTATTTCCATTCTCAAGATCAATAAACTGCCAAACCACACCATGTATCAACTTGTTTACATCATGAAATTATGGCATAATGGCAGTGGACATTAACTGGAGCTACAGCCCCAACTAGTGGCAGGCGACTGCACTGCATCTGAAAGACAACGTTTGACAGGCATTTTGGGACCTTCAATGATAAAAATATTTAGTTTAACCAGCGAGTATTTCTGTTACCAACTAGCAAAGTTGATGACATAGATTGTTTTTTTAAGCAGGGTTTTATTAAGTACTTTTCACGCAGTATTGGCTTCAGAGTTTATTTCAGCTGAGTCTTCCCCTTTAGCATCTAACACAGTATGTTTTGATAAGGTTAACATCCTGCCAATCATGGCTTGTGTCATCAAGCATTGAAAAAAAAATGAGAACCAGAGACTTGCTTTGAAGACACGCACTCATTGGGTTTTTTGATTTCTGATTTAACTTTTAAAATTTGAGGAAAGTGGGTAAAATAACAGCGTAAGCACAGCAGGGCACTCGAGTTGGTGAGTTTCCTGCAAATTGGCCTTTTTGATGGCAAAGTAAAGCACTGAAAAATTTCTACCAAGAGCGTAAACCTTCACTGACATTAGTATTTGGATTGGTTTGGCCTCGTCTGTAGCAGTTGGTAGCCTACCCTCTGCTCTGGTTCCCTAGTAGGTTGCTCAAAAAAGGGGCCGACCTGACCAGTATCCCCTGTGGCTAATACACTATTGATAAGTACCTCATGCAACAACACTTCAAAAAAACTGGACTATCCCTTTACTTGTTTAGTCAACATAAGCACACATCCCAAGTTTGACTAGCCATCATTCTAAGCATTTTGGGTTGGGTGATATCAGGTTTTCAGAGTCCACTCTGGACCTATAAACTACAACTGCTTTATTGTCTTTATGCATCGGAACGGCAGCCAAGCCCAGCTGATCATTGTCCAGCTCCCCTCTCTCTGCAAACCCCTCTGGAAAATATTGTTCATTTTACTGTGTAGGTTGGCCATTATGATTTATATTAATCCTATCTGTTGTGGATTTCATCATAAGTAGGACAGACATTTTGTACACAGACCTCACATGCTGTCTATTATCCTGCTTCCTGAGCATCTAAACAACAACAAGACATTAAGATGTGTGCTGTTCAAACTGTTAATGATCAATTCTTTGGAATCTTGTGAGTAGGCGTGTGATTTGATGCATGGAAAACCTTTCCACATGAGGATGCACAACATACTTTTTCCACTGCAGTGCACTGCTGTTCATGCAGCCTCCTAACAGCACTGCTGTACCTTAAAATGAAAACCCTTCAATAGAGGGCTATTTATGGATCCATGGAAGATGTTTTCAGAGAACCATTGTATTTGAAGCAGGACATGTTTTGCTGCAACGAATCCTACTGAGCTTAAGAAGATGAAAAATATCACAGCACCAAAGACAATCAAAAGAAATTGGAAGAAAACCAATGTAAATGATTGGAATAGATGCCATGGAGAATGTACTCGATGCAGTTATTGACTCATTAACAAAAAAAAATGGGACATATTTGTACATTTCTACGCAAAAAGTGACACTTCATCCTCTCAGAGCTGTCGTACTTTCATAGATGCATCTCAGACAGAGAGACTAAACTCTTAAATGAAAGCATAGTTGCTGAATATTTCACTGTCAAAGTAACTTCTGGAGTGCACTTTGATGTTCACTAATTCAATATTTTCTTGCAGATCTGTGCAGCAAAAACATATTTTAAGACAGTTTGAAGCTAATCCATAATAAAAGGGCTGCTCTGTAGAATTGTGTCCCTTTCTCAACCTCTGTTTGCCCTTTACTTCATCAAATATGAATCTTCTGGGAGAGAACAAAAAATGGGTCCCCTCACCTACACTAGGCGTCTAAGTGTGCAAGAATGACCAATCTCAGAGGGTTCATAGGAAGGTCTGGCTGAGACATTAATTTTTTAACGTCCTAACTGGGTGTAATAGAAAGATTGAAATGTTTTTTATTTATTCATTTATTTTTTAAATAAATATCACAAATTTATTTGGGATTTTCGTGACAGACAGATGTGCAGAAGAATTGACAACGTTATACAGAACACATGACTCGGAACAGCAGAATAACTAATAATATGGTAGTATTAATGGATCTTGGAGCGATTGAAAAATTGTCAGTTCAAAATTTAAGGGAGTAAGAAAAAGGAATAAGCAAAAATAAGTAAATAGATAACTATGTAAATATGTAAATTGAAGGGGAGAGATATCGGACAAAAAATAAGTAAATAAATAAATAAATACAAATAAAAGTAAAACAAAAAGATTGAAAAGTTTTTGTTTTTTTATAGCATTTCATTTTTCATATGAAATCATGACGCACATTACAAAAAAGGACAGACAAAAAGGAGAAAAACACAAAGAAAAAGAAAAAAATACTAAAGTGGGAGATATTGAAATGTTCCATGATTAATTTAAGTCGAAAAAAGAAAATAATAATAACAATAATTCTCAGTCTATTCCAATGCAGGCAATTGATAACCACTAGTGGCCAAGATACACACTGAGGGGGGACCACTTTTTGATAAAGTCATCAAGGGTTCCTTGTAGTACATGGGATAATCTCTCGTAAAATTGAAAGGTGGGCAGTGTACAACATAATATTGAGCAGTTCAGCCTTTGGACCAGATAATGAGCTAATGCCAAGAATACACAGCTTTGGATCTTATTCTGTTCCGATGCCAATACATTTCTCTATCTCAGTCTGGACAGGAGACCAGAATGATAATTGCAATGGACACGACCACATGAAGTGAAAATAAGTGCCTACTTGTTTCTGACATTTGCGACACAGAGCATTGCATAAATTGTCATATTTACTCCATATTTCAGGAGTCACATGTAGTTTATTGATTATTTAATATTGTGTTTCATGTGATTTAAATGAACAAGTAATTTTTACTTGTTCATTTTTACTTTTTATTTTAACTTTACTCCACGTCTGGTCCTCAAGCTGAACACCAAAGTCCTTTTCCCAGCTAAGTTTAATATCAATAACAGTTTTATCGTTCACTAGCAGCTGACATGTTTTTTTAACTGAGGATGCAAAAATGTAGATTCAAGATCCTCAGCCTGATTTAAAAAATGAGATAAGGGCGATTCAAAACATACCGTGAAGTTGTGAGAGCCAGTGACCTCCATGCCATCTTCCAGGTAATGGGTTTCTGTATAGTTACTTGCAAACAAGCCCCTGGGAAAGAGAAACAAAAAAAAGTGAGTGAACCTGACAGGGTTTCTTCTTAAAAAATCATTCACAATATCTGTAAGTAAACTGTTTGATTTGGTTAGAAAATGAACCCTGCCTCAGGAGAGCAAATATTGAATTGAGCAGCTGTTGGCTTCAAGGCAGAGTATTGATTCAAAAATGTTTCTGTGACGCTTTTTCTATGAAAGATTTTTCTTTATATATGCACCATGAAAAAGTATTCCACATCAGTCAATAACTCATTCCATGTGATACGGTCCAGCATTAATTAGCTTACATGTTGCAGGTAATGAGCATGACAGGCGTATATGATTAGGAATAAATGGGACATGGGGATTATGCTGACAGAATAACAGTGAAGAAATCATTTTTAGTGACAGAATCAATAACAGCACAGAGAGACTATCAGAGCTTAACAAATTATCCATTTACAGTTTATGTCTATTAAGAATGATGAACATGGAAAATCTCTGCTGCAGGCAAACTGAGCGTTGCTTTGTCTTTTCTGCTACACTCTGAAGGAACTGATAAAAGAGCAGCATATATTCATTGGTCCAAAGCCCCCTGTTGCTTAAGTCAATAAGAAGTGAAGGAGTGATAACTCCTCAGTATGTCCTCTATTCATAAAGAAATTGACCTTTATGCATATTTTGACAGAAAGTCTGTAAATATTGAAGGACGGAATGTTAAAGAAGAGATGGCTACAGTGAGCTTCACGGTGCCTTTTGGGTTATTTAAGGAAGCAACACTTTTTATCATGATGTTTTGAGGGTTTGGATGGCTGCCATGCTGTAGTGGAGACAACTTTATCACTGAAATATAACTGAGAAAGTACACACTCTGAAATATACTCATAGTATAGAAGTAAAAAGTGGCCTTCTGGAGAGTGTTCCTATATGTTGGTGCAAAGCTAACTGAACCCCAGGCAATATTTGGGAGATGACAAACTCAAATTGTCTTTTAAGCACAATTTTAAATACAGTTAGCAAAACATCTCAATTCAGACTCTTTGGAGGATCTGCACAGTCTCCGTTTCTGACCTCATTATCCATGCAGGGATCTGATGTGCGAGGATACTATGAACTGAGGCGCTGCGCTGATTGGTTGCCTCAATATTGTCTGAAGGAGGATGGTGCAAACTGGTGCAGACAGATGCAGAGGTGGAAAAACCCCAAAACAAACATGGGGAGCGCTCCAGAAGAACCCGAACCAGTGCCAAGCCAAATGTTTCTTGTCATAAACTTCAGGGGAACCTCTACCAGTATGTTCCTGATCCTGACCAGGAACAGGAGAAGGCGCTGTTGCAATTGCAAGTCTGTGAGTGATACATTAGAATTTGAGTGTCAATCCTACTTTCTTGCCTTTCGAGTGCAACATTATGTGGTAAGCCCTCAATAAGCCTCACCTGTAGTCAGCTTGTTAAAAATAACGGAGCAGTAGGTGTGTCTGGCTCTCAACTTTGACACCTTGACTCTGCAACACCACAGCTAAACCACATTAGTGTAATAGGAGGGACAATTTCTCAAGAAGTGGGATTGGTTTTGCATGCCTGCCTATACAAATCACTCGTCATTACCCCACCACAGGAGCCGATTCAAATCACCTTGAAGAAGTTATGTTTCCCAGTAGGGGGGGCTGCTGAAATGCAGAGGCTTTTCTGTTTCTGAATGAGTAGAGGGAAGTAAAGCATGTTCTTTATTATTTGGACCTTTAAATCATTCTAACTTTGGATTTAGTCTAAAAAATACAGAAACTCTTATATTTGGTTCAATGTGAAAACCAGTTGGAAGGAAATTGTCATGCAAGCACGGTTTTGACTTAAACCTTACTGGTTCTTCCTAATAAGCATTGAGAGATATGCAATGTTATTGTCTTTTCTATGGGCATTTATCCACTTCTTTTAGGTTCAAAACAGACTTCATTGGCCAGCGTTTCATCCACGCTTCCTCCCAGCAGTAATGGATCATAGGTTTAAACAATGGACCAAGCAAGGCATCGCTGCTTTCTGTCTTAATGTTAAAAAAGGAAGGTTAAAGAGTTTTGGGGATTTATGCCAGACATAGGAACTGGGGAAAGAGGATTTTTTTTATGGGTACTTACAGATCCGACACTTTTTTCATAAAGAGGTGGAAGCTCCTGACTATGCCGAACCATCAAAAGTAACACAACTATTCATAGATGCTTATAATTCAAAAGGATGTCAGAGGCATTATTGGAACAAGAACACAACAACTTATATAAGACATCGCTGGGAAAAAGAGGCTAACATTGTGATATCCGAAGAAATGTGGCTTCAAATATGGCAAACTCAATCCTCATCCACAAATAATTTTTTGGGAGAGATTTCTATTGGAGGAATGTCATTCGTTTTTTTATTACCCCTCATCAGAAGTCCAAATCAAGCGGGCCACAGTATTCCTGCTGGAGGGAGTGTGGAGCAGTTTCTGCTGACTTTGTTCATGTTTTCTGGTCTTGTCCATTCCTTCAGCTTTTCCTGAGAGGTGTGGAACACTTAATCTCGGAGACCTTAGAAATATCATTTGAATCTTCTTTCATTTTTTTGTACCTCGGTAAAATACCTGAAGGCCTCAGAAAGAGAGACAGGTATCTTCTGAAGATTTTTATTGCTGCAGGTAAGAAAGCAATAACACAAGGCTGGCTTCATAAGAACCCTCCCACCATTAAACTGCTTAAAAACATTATTGACTCTGTTCGCAGTATGGAAAAAATGACTTTTGCTCTTTGCCTTCAAAAGGAGAAGGGGGATACACTCTGGGGAAAATGGGATTGCTATAACCACAAAGACTCTTAACTTTCTCTGTTTGTCTGAATGCCTTTGTTGGGTACTGTACCTGTCTATAATGCTCAAGTTTCAATTTATTTTTTACTGATCATAATGTAATGTCCTAGACCTCACTTGTTCAATGTTATTTGTTCATATAAAACAAAAATAAAAATGAAAGTTTAAAAAAACAAAACAAAAAAACAGACTTGATGTTTTCAACAGTTCCCATCAAACCTGAGGTACTAATGCATGTTTAGAAAATCTCAGCAGTATGAAGCACAGATATTTATTAAAAAGTTATTTTTAAGTGTAAAAACCTGAAAACTCAGTTGCAGTGCAATAAGAAAGTACTTGTGCATTGTTACTTCAGACTTATATACACAACTGGAAAATATGCATCTAAAAGCTCTTGTGTTCTGACAGTTCCTTCTTTACTTTGTCCATGAAGCCTTAAACCACATCTCATGGTCTTCCTCTGCTGAATGAGCTGCTAAGTTGTCAAGGAGATGTACAAGTATGTTGAACTTTGTGGTATTTTTAATATATTTCACGGGCAGGAAGGAACCTTCAAGCTCTTCCTGTATTTTGTCCTCAGAGGAAATGCATTTTCTGCTGTCTCCCCAAGAATTCTTTCCTACATCAATATAACGTTAAATATGCTACTTTGTTATGTTCTTTTCTTTCTGAACATATGGGCGGACAAAGCATAGAAGTGGGTTATGGAACAAGAGTTTGGTTTGAGACGTTCCTGTAGACAGTTTTATGCTTTCCAGTTGTGCTGTGGCTCTGGGCCAACACTGAAATCCTTTTTGACTGTTTTGAATTTAAGCATACATTGATACTGGCAAACTGGTAACCCTCATGTACACTTTTCAAACCTATAAAGCAGTTGATTTTTTTGACACCTAGAAAACAGATTTCCTTAACATGATGGAAATTGACTTGGCCCATGGGAACGTATCTTTTAATGAAGCTCTTTACTTGTAGAGTTTAAGTTTTCAATGTTTAGAGCTTTTCTTGATCCTGATTCATAGCCAACATTATTAGGTTGCTTAGCTTCAAAAGAGAAGAGCTTTGCTGATTTGTTGAACAAAGGGGAAGAATTGCAATTGTTGATTGGCAGTCTCATCCTCATCGCCATTACCTCCTGTTGTTAAAATCAACAATATCGATGGCTGTTTTTACCACAGGGGGGGGAAAAACTCCTCAGTGACCAAAAATCTATATTATCTTTGATTTCCATCCAAGCGGCAACCTCTGGTCCAAAAATATGAGTACAATGCAGAAGTGCTAAAAACTGCACTTCATTGAGGATCCGCTTGAGGCTGGCTCCGGAAGTACCGGAAGTCACATACACATGAATGGGAAAAAGACGATCTTAACAGCTGAAATAAACATGTTTACAGCCTGGTACAAAAGACGAGTGTAGTCTGGATAGCTCAGTTCTCGATCAGCTCACACTGTGAGGGGGGTGAATTTTTTTCTAACGCGGCAATTTCAAAGATATTGAGATTACGAGTCTTCCAATGAGAGGCCCAGCTGACTGCAGGAACACTGTAGCTGTTGGCTAGGAGGCTCAAACTCTGCCTCTTTATGTCACACTGGCTCGACAGCAGCAATATGGCTGCCGCCGCCGATTGGCCTCAAACAGCTCTTCGGAAACAGATGGGTGACGTCATGGATCCTGTGTCCATATTTTATACGGTCTATGCTTCCATCTGTGTGCAGTGCTGGTACATAAAAAGTCACTTAGACCAACATTTGGCACACTGTTAAAGGTATAATGTGTAGAAATGGGAATATTTAGCGATATCTAGCGGTCAGATTCTAGATCGAAAAACTCTTTCTCACCATCTCCATCGATGAAAAGAAGGTAGCCTTTGAGGACAAGAAGTTCCTGTGATACATAGTATGTTTGGTCCTCCATTTGTCAAGTTCTTAGCATGAAAAATGTCAATCAATACAAACTATTTTGTGTGAAACAACTACTTCCTTCTTCCTTAACTTCCAATTAATTTTGCGCAACCACTCACCAGATGCCAGGAACTAGACTAACGACCCTACTTAGGACCCTATTGTGACTACCTGGACACACCCAGGACTGTTAGAGGCTTATATTTTCTAGCTCTTCCCCAGTCTGGTCAGAACTGAAGAAGCCTTTCGGAGGAAAGGTGAAACGTCTTCAAGAATTTCTACCAGTCCAGTTGCCTTACGGATCAAGCTTTGGATACTAGTTTGTCCGTTCTGTGCTACAATGGAAGGGGATCTATGGTATACAAGGCTAATTTTAAGTTGGGCACAAATTCCAATTTTGGGGGAGATTTAATGGGTATGCCTAAACATACAGTGACATATTTTTAGCTGGTTATGAAACCGACTCAAATTAACCATCAACAGACTAAATCTGGGGGGTTTGTGCACTACAAAAACATCAACCTGTTCTACCCTGTCACTGCAAAGACCTCTTGACCGTCACAGCTCTACATCAATCATGGCTGCCCCTCTTGTCACCTACATAGATTACTGATTGCTCTCCATTCTCTGGGGAAGTAAAGGACACTTGGCAGGGAGTTAGAGGATCAACAGCAGACAGATCAACAAATGAGTTCAGATCCAAAAGAGCCACACAGACCCCTGCTGGGTTGATTATTCCAGCGGGTGTTTTTGTGTTTGTAATTTGTACAAGTGAGGATTGCAAGTGTCTGTGGCTTTATGTGTACTGTACAAACAGCGAGTGCATGTACAGTACTGCACTACAGGACATCAGCAGATGGTTGGCTGGTGCTAATCCACAGCAGAGGAACAAACCTCAGCAGGCAGCTGGATTCTCTTACTGACCTCACCGCTGACAACCCAGCTGGGAGTGTCAAATGTAACAACCGGGGGGGGGTTATTTTGTTTGGGATCTGTCAGCATGAGACACAATGCTTCCCCGCCCTCCACTCCTCTGCTGAGCCAAAGAGCTGGTAATAATCATTGGATCAAAGCGAGGCCAAAGTGGAGAGAGCCAAATAAAATGATGTGTTTCTTCAGTCTTAATTAGGTCTGCGCTCTCGGTCGGACACAACCTTAACATCTGCCCACAACTGACAATCCAGTGTGGTGACAGAGTGCGTCTGCCTCTGCCTGCCTGTAGCACCCCAGGAGAGTGTGGGTATAAAAATATGTTGCAGACACCCCATGTGTCATCCATATGCTGCCATTTCTTTATGACTATCTATGAAAAATGAGTGTCTTGCTCCGGAACTCTGACAGAGAACATGCACATTCAGCTGTGGCTGGATTTCAACCAATGAGGTTACAGTCACTGCCAGGAATATATGATCAAAACTTAGTATACTTCAATAAAGGCACTGGCAAATGTCACCAGTCTGTGAACCTGAGAGAATAACCAACCTGGTTTTGGTTTCTCCCAAGTGCATTTTTTAACGCTTACTTGAGTATCAAGCAGCTGGAGTTTTCAACAATAACTGTATAAAGAAAAAAAGTAGCCTCTTGGCTTCTGATAGGCTATCAGGCCGGTCGAGGGAGTATTGCATTATTTATTTTTCCGATAACACAATTTTATCAGATGAAGACGTCACTATGTGCATTTCTTAACTTTAGAGGAGGGACACGCATGCAACTTGCAAAACATGTGTTGCAAGTACTCTGAGAGAAGAAAGAAGGTCCTCAAGTTTCTCAAAACCACCACTAGTCACCTGCAAAGTCATCATCACAGAGCAGATGTATTGCTGAAATATCAAGCAGTGGTTGCCCCAGTTAACATTGGCGGCAATAAAATGACGAGTGCCTTGGTGCAGATTCAACAGGCATCTGGGAACTACACTGTCCAAGAGACATCACTGAAATCACAGCACCTAACCCAGCTTTTCCTGAGGTAGAAGACTTAAGATTTCACCAGATTATGGTGCATTTAGAAGTGTCCAGAGTCCCTGCTACTTTGCAGACATATCTCTATCCACCTTGATTAATGTGATCTCTACACAAACTGATCAACAACAACAACACCAGCAACATAAGTTTTACCAAAGACATAAAGACTTCTGATTTTAGTCCAGTGAGTATGCTCAATTTGACGTCTAGTGGCTGGATGAAGACTTAGACAGGAAAAATGACATTGTTGTATGCACGGGAGTGTTCGGGTTCACGGTGAAAAACACAACAAAATTATGACAACAGGAGAGTGTTTTAATTGGGTGAGATCTGAAATAAAGACTTGAAACACCAACTTTCCTTTGAGCGTTTTATTCTTTGCAAAGAAGGGGACTGTCATACAGAGTGCTGTGCAGTCTGCAGAGAGTGACAAAACTAAGATGAAACAAAGCTTCCTCTCATAGTATAGAGTGTGAGAGCCTATAATCATCAGTTCCTGCTCCAGGAGATAAGTCAAATTAGCTCAAACCGTTCTATGGTCAGGTCAAGAGAGCACGACTGTTGAAAACCCCAATATCAGATGGAACACATGCAAAAGAGAAGGTGAAAACAGTCACAGCAAATACAAAGGGTTACAAAAAGGTTCAAGAAACAAGCTGTCTTAAAGTTTTCCATTACACAAGTCAGGACTGTTCTTTGTTTATTGTGTGTGGTAAATATAGAATATTAATATATGCACATCTTTGCCCTTCTTATCTTGGTGTTTTTTTCCCTTGGGTGGGCTGAAACTACACATTTTAAGATACTAAAGGCAAAAAAAAAAGGACTTTAATGGTGATCTTATAAGTATTGGCCATCGGAAGCAGATTATCATCAGTATCTGTGCAATGTCTGTTTTTTGTTAGTATGATGTATTTTTGAAAACATGTGTACAGCCTGTTCATGTGCATGGCATAACGCATGTAGACGAAAGGATGTATCATGTATGGCACTTTTTGAAGTTCTGTCAAAGTAGGGGAAAGTGACAAGTAGTCCTTTTCTGCAGAGCTATTTATATGCTGTAGGTATCAGTAGCCAGTAGTAGCCATGTCTGCGTTGACACAGACAAGTGGACTATTCTACCTTGGCAATCCAACAGGATTTTTCACTGACGTTTAAATGTTCAAATTGACACCTGGCTATCGTTTTAGACTTGGAAGGGTGTCTTATTGTTCTTTAAAGGAGCTATAATGTGGTAAAACCAACTAAAAGTACAATCTGTGGTACATATGGCTAAAAAAATGCAGAGGAACAACTTCCAGAAGTGCTAATGTACTCACAGAAAATCATAAAATCCAATGCACTCCAACTGGCAGCTCACAACACTTATGGTTTCACCTCATCCACGCACCGCAATGTACCACCCGCCAAACTCATCATGTGTTCAATTCCAAGACCTTCAGCCCGGCATGACAGCAGCAGCTTCACTGTTTATCAATAAGCAGGAAGTTAATGAGGCATTAGGGAAGGAAGGCAATGGGGGGTCTTGCCCCCCATTTTAAATGCATTACCCAAGGGAGAGGCCACCAGCAAGGCTCAGGCTGACAGACAGGTTATTGGCATCTAGCAGAGGCACTAGAAGTCAACAAGAGGATGCAAAAGGAACGGTTGTTAACACCTCACCTGCTCCGAGTGCAGGCATCCTGACACTTTAACAACCACTGAATAAACACACAACTGTAAGAGTGTCACAACAGAAAGTAAATATGGGTACGATTTCTGCCACAGGAAGAAGAACTTGTCTTAAAACTCAGACAGAGCAATATTTGTTAACATCTCAGCCTCTGTTAGACAGGTAAATAACTATAATTAGAGTCATCATGTTTACATCTTGTCATGCTGTCTCCCGGCTGAAACTTACAAAATCACTTTTTGAAAGGAAATATATTAGATTTGGGAAAAGACTCACAATAGCCTGTCAGTAGATCTGACAAAGCAGACAGAAATACAATGAAGTCACTTCAATCTAATCCTGAATGCCAGCAACTAAATGCCAATTCTGTTCTTCTGCATCAAATTATTATAATTTGCTTGTTGAATCTCTTTTCATCATTGTCAGCCTCTTCTGTCCGTCTTTGTATAGGGAAATAACAAGGATTTACGCAGCGCCTCATCTAAATAGAATACATTCTCCTGAGGACATACATTTCATAGCTCACATTCAAAGAGATCTTCGTTCTGAATGGTCTCATTGAGAGCACAAAGACTCCAAAAAAAATGTGTTTGGCGAATTATCAACAAGTCCAATCAAGCTTTGGCATCATCAATGTAGTGTTTCCTCCGCTCTCATGCATGTTAAGTAAATGTTGTGGGGTTTGAGACATATTCATTGCAACAGGCCTGATGAATTGGAGGCAGTGCCCAATCAATCAACAGCAAAAGGGAGGTCTCCTCTGTCAGTGCATTTGACCTGAAAGAGAGGTTCTGAAAGTCAAACTTTGCACCTGGCAATCATGCAGAAGGAAGTAGTTTTTATACGATACTGCAACATGAGTTTTTTATTGATTGTGACTATTGACTGCATTAAACATGGAGGTTGTGTTAGTGACCTCACGCATTGGTTTCCAATGGTTGAGGCCACCATATTGGAAATGCTGACTCAACCTGAGGCAAAGAGGTGGGAGGAGGCGGGCCTTTAACCTCCTACGACAATACGTGCTTGTCAGTTAACCCAGCCACGCCCCTTACTGTGCCTAATTATGGAAAACCATAGACTGTATAAATAATGGACGTAGTATCCGTGACGTTACCCATCTGTTCCTGAGCACTGTCTTGAAGCCAATCAACGGCGGCAGCCATATTGGAAATGGGGAACTCAACCAGGCAGAGTGAGACATAAAGAGGCGGAGTTTGAGCCTCCTAGCCAACAGCTATGTGTTCCCGTCCGGGAGTCAAGTCAGTCATGTCCTTATTTGGGCAAAAACTCGTAATCTTAATATCTTCTGAACCGTTGTGTTAGAAAAAAATTCACCCCCCGTACAGTGTGTGCCAATAAAGAAATTAGCTACATAGAGTCAAGCTGTTTTTGGAACCAGGCTGTAAACATGTTTATTAATGCTGCAAAGATCATCTTATTTTAATTGGTGTCTATATGGTTTCCGGTGTTTCTGCAGCCAGCCTCAAGCAGATGCTCGATGAACTGCAGTTTATAACACTTCCACATGGGCTTCATAGTTTGTGACCGTAGGTTGCCGCTTGTGGAAAACTCTAGTCTTAATATCTTAAAAATGGACGAGTTATAAACCAGTTGGACCTCTGTGTGTAAGAAAAGAGAGATGAGCTATATAGGCCGTAACTATTATGGGTACCAGGCTATAAACATGTTTATTTCTTTTGTAAGTGGACACTTAAGGAACTGCACTTTTTAACACTACCACATTGGCTTTATTGTTCAACAGCTTAGCCGCTTCATTGTGACACAATATTGTACATGTTCTGGTTACTTGTGATGGCAACAACGAAGCACTTAAGTGTAAGAGAGAGCGAGAGCAAAGCAGAAGTTACACAGGTAGTAAAATCTTGAAGGCTACAGTCCTTGTCGCAGGGGTCGCCAGTTCAATTCCCTGCCGCAACCATTTCCTGCATGTCTTCCCCCACTCTCTACTCCTCACATTTCCTGTCTCTCTTCAGCTGTCCCATAAAATAAAAGGTGAAAAAGCCCCCCCCCCAAAAAAAAATTTAATAATGTGAGAGACCTCCATCATGACATCAAATAATGACTAACTCTACAGTTTTGATGTTATAGTGTGTGGAGTGAAACAAGGTGGCCCACACAGCACACCACAAACTAACAGTTTCAACCCACTAACAACTTGAGTCCTGACTCTCATCACTTGAAATCTCCTTAAATCTCTTGGATGGTTGTCAAGCTAAACATTGCTGGCTGCTTCTGTTGTGGTAGCAATGTCTGTTCCACTCCTCTACCTGTCAGTCTGTTTGTGATACCTTTCACAGGATATATTGTCTTCTTGGTCCTCTGTTTCTGACGTCTATCTAGCTGAATTCTTTGCTCTTGCTATCGTGGCCAGCTTCAGTCACCTTTCTTCCTGATTGGATATCGTTCCATTACATGTGACAATCGACGGAGTGTTTGCTCAACTGTCCACTTGGTTCCCACCACACAACCAGATATCAGATCGTAGATACTGAACATGTTTAATGTTTATTTTAAACTGATTGTCTTTCGAGCAGATCTAGGGAAGTGAAAGCACTGTTGTCACACATCTCACCACAAGAGAATCTGGCAAGATCATCTAAAGAATCATCCAAAAATCAAAACTTGGACGACTTTTGTCTGAAGGGGGGAAAAAGGGCCCACAAACACCTGATTGTCTTATAGTGTGTACGTTTGAAGTGGTGGCACCAACATTGTGGAATGCTCTTCCTGTAAATATTCGCTCAGCTGTCTGTTGTCACTTTTAAAAAACTGTTAAAGACACATTTATTTAAACAGGCCTTCGACTCACCTTGTACAGACTAATGTTTTAATTATGCTATTGTCTGCTTCTTTTATTGTTTTATGATTTAATTTTAATATTTTTCCTGTGAAGCACTTTGTGATTTTATTCTATGAAAGGTGCTATACTAAATAAAATGTACTTACTTACTTACTTACTTACTTACTTACTTACTTACTTACTTACTTACTTACTTACTTACTTACTTACTTACTTACTTACTTACTTACTTACTTACTTACTTACTTACTTACTTACTTACTTACCCCACTGGAGATATGTTTGATCAAATTTGGTTGGAAAGGCAAAATGTTGAATTTAATCTGACTGAAAGCCAAGAAGAATGCCCCCCAGAACTGTTGCTAAGAGGCTTTAAGATACAGTTACATGTACACAACAGTGCAGCCAGCTTGCCATTGTTGTTGGCATATTTCTGCTCCAGTAAGCGGAAAATAAAAGTCAATTTTCTGGTCACTAGTCACAAATGGGGATCCAACTTCAAGCTCTGCAGGATATCATTGTAGGATATCCAACCATGCTGTAAGTGTAATTGCGCAGACGAAAAGGTTAGCACTTACATGTTCCCTGTCAGTCGTGGATGTACTTCAAAGAGTACACACACTTCCTTTATTGAAATATACAACTCGAGTATCCTCAATTGACCTTCTATGATAAGTCCTCTGACACTTTGGCTTCCGTTATCATTGTTAGAAAACAAGCAAGATCAATGCAGAGAGATTTCCAAGTCACAGGCTTGGATGTGTCTCATTACACTCAGACAACCTTATCAGGGACTTGTTGACAAATCCTAGAGTTAACCATGATGAAAGAGAAGACAAGCATTAAGCCTCTCCAGTGCCGGTACCTCTCTTGCACTTGTAAGCCCGTCTCTGTAACGGAAAGTTATTTAGAACAGATGTAAATAAAAACATTAAGAGCAGATGAAATCATCATCAAAGAAGTGCGTTTCTCATAAAACCTAATCTAGGAGCTCCAATTAGTACATTACTTTGCAAAGGAGAGACCTTGTGAGGCAATGTGGTAGTAATAATGTCCTTTTGCTTTTATGTGGCAAGTGGCAAGAACCCAGATTCATTCGGAAAAAGTGGGATCATGTGCATGAAAAACCTACAATGGCGCAGAACCCCCCCCAAGCCAAAAGAACTTGTCTCAGTGTAAGTAACATTTTTTTTCCAGAAGCAAGGGAAGAGGGCCAGTCTTCCTGGCTGTGATCTGTCTGACATCAGGCAGTGTTTCAGGCCAGTGCCAAGTAGAGCAGAGAAGCAGAATTCCCCCCGCTTACCCCAAGCTCAATGCAACTCCCAGTCTTCATGAAGCATGTCATGAACAGAGCCGTTAGAGCATGCCAGCCAATGATTTCTGCTCAAGAAGGAGGGAGGAAGAAGGGGGGAAAAGGCAAAAAAAAAGGCAAGGCAGATGGTTTTGACGTTATTTATATAAGCTGCCATGTTCAGAAGCGAGCTAACATGCAGCTCAATGGCGCTGCTGGCACCAAGACCAGCAGTCTGTCCAACACGACAAGAGGGAAAAAAAACGTTTTTTTGGCCAGTGTCAAGAATTCTGTTGGAAGCATAAAAATGAAAGTGTGATTTATTCATACAAGGAGAAAGCAGGTTGAGTCCTGGTTTGAACTCATCATAAGAGCCTCATTGTGATTCTTTACACCTGTGTGGCACCTTGGGGTGGTTAATTGGCCAATGAAATGGTCAAACAAAATAGCCATTAGTAGCAGTGGCACGCAATAATTGCAGTGACTGTCACCCAGAGATTGATGTGGTTAAGCCCAGGCATGCCCTATGAAATCAATAAAGTGTCATCACTGTGCAATGTCTGTGTGATTGATGACTCCACAGGACCCCAATTATAGAGACAGGATGATGAATACCACCCCAACAATGGATGAGATAATTGGAATTAGGATATAAATGCAACATGAATCTTAGATAAAGTAAGAAGATAACGATGTGGACTACACTGAGATACACAAGTCTGTTACTTATAATCAAAAGTTAGGTAATACAGTTTCTTATTCAGCACTTTAAAATGTTTTGATTTCATAGAGGACACATAGGACACCTGGATGGTCCGCAAACCATTCCTCCTGAGTACAAAGAGTTGCTCCTGGTGACGAAATCCTATGAAATTTCTTAGAATCATGACACTTTCTAAGAATTACCCCGTAAGGTTAAGACTAGAAAATCCTGGTAAAGATAAAAGTTATTCACAAAGCATCACAGCCCTCAAGAGAGCTCTTAAGATGGATAACTTTAAAGAGGAGTAACGGTTCCCTATAATGAAGAGCATGTTTTATACGTTTCCAGTATACTAAAGTCATTCTTCAGTCCAGCAACCCTGAGATTGTGGAAGCTAAAAAGCCTCTACATTGTTTCTGTGGCCCACCAATCAGGAATAGCTTCTACAAGGTAATTTGAATTGGCTACTGTGGTGAACAACAGGAGTTCTCCTGGAGCGCTTGCCATGTTTGTTTTGGTGTTTTTCCACTTCTGCATCTGTCTGCACCAGTCTGCACCCTCCCATTCAGGCAGTCAAAGGCTACGTTCACACTGCAAGGCTTAATGCTCAATTTGGATTTTTTGCTCAGATCAGATTTTTTGTTTGCCTGTTCACATTAACATCTATAATGTGACCTGTATCCGATTCTAGCGTGAACTGTTTGCGGCTCCAAACTGCCCCGCATGCGCAAAAGAACAGTAACAATGACGTCACATGCAGCTGTTTCACAAACGTCAACATGGAGGAAGTCAGCATTTTCGCCTTTGTTACAAAGTTTTTGTGCAGTGGGAGACGGAGAATGAATGACCAGGTGTGGAGGAGGTCAAGTATAAAGACAAAGAGAGCCAAATTGCTTGTTTCGGCTTTTTGTGGAGCTGTGGCCGCAAATACGATTGAAAGGTCTATGTGGACGCGGACACGGAGTCAGGAGTGGTGGGTGTGCATCGTTAATAGTTTCACAGAGACAGAGTTTATTAAAAACTTCCGGATGTTGAGGTCAACTTTAAATTCATCTGTCAGCGGCTCTCCCTGAGACTCCTTTGGCAGGACACTCCATTGACTTGCTCCATCGTTGCTATCAAGTATCAAGTGGATTTCTGTTATATCGTTATCATATTTCAATACAGCTGTTTGAACTTGCTGTTTGTGTTTGTTAATTTCCTACCAAGGTCCAGAGGCGGACCTCTAGCCCTATTATTGAGCCATATGACACACATTTTGATTCTAAACTAATTTCATAAGTGTTACACTATCCTCCATTTTTGCAAGGCTACCGCCGCGCAGAATTGTGACGTGTCGCTATAAAGTGACGTGAAAGTATCAAATGTGCATCAAATCTGATTTGGGCCAGATTTGAGTGTTCACACTGCCTCTAAAAAATCAGACCTGGTCACTTGACCCCCAAAAAATCTGATTAGGGCCACTTTTTCCTGCAGTGTGAACATAGCAAAAGAGACACAAAGACAATGTCCATGTTTTATACAGTCTATGGTGTGTTCACACTGGGAAAGGTCAACTGTTTTAGCCCCCCGAGAGTGCTACATTTAGAGTTCTCGAGAATTATCAATACAGCATTGCACTGCTCTGAGTCTTAAGCAAACTCACGCCAATAGTGAAGTCATCTGATGAATGGTTTTTGAGGTATGCAAAGTTAGAGAAACATGGAGAGGCAGGCAGTGGCTAAAGATGGGCTGTTAACGACATTACAACTTCTAGTATCTTTTTGTGTAGACAATGATCTGGTCTGTCCTTACTAGGAAAAGGACAGCTTTGATATCTTGTTCAAATTCTAAAAAAACACGTGTCTTGGCTGAAATTTTCTTTCCCATCAAGAAAGCTTATAGCAGGTCAAAGTGGATGGTGAATGTTCATTCCCTCCATTGTTTTGGAACAATGGCATGGGTCATCTTAAAAAGTGCAAGGACCAGCATTTCTTTAAGGTATGAGGCCTCGTTTTCATTCAGCTGTCCCTTAATACAGTTGCTTCCTGTGTCACATTAGGCACACATGCTGCTGCCTCATCATATTATGTCAACACTTTGTCTCTTGCTGCTCCACGGTCAAGACATTCCAGTTGACATACACAATGCAAATTTGATAGAATAACAAAAACTCATGCTGTTCATGTTTTTACAACTTATCTCGACATACGGGCCGCTCGTGGCCACAAAGGCATGACCACCAACACTACAACCACAGGAGAAGTGTAACTTGGAGTCAGATGTTGTTCCTTTGCCTGCTGTCACTTATCGCCATGTTACGTCAAGTCACATCTGGCGCTCATGTGTTACTTACACCCCAGTGTTTATCACCCAAAGGCATGCTCGCACACGCCAAAGCCTGTCTGTGAGAACAATGTCCCAGCCGATCACTCATGGTTTACGACAGGAAAAAGGGCCTATTTCAAACACATCCATAACTGTACTGTTCATGATATCACATTCCTAAAGGATTAATCAAAGACAATGTGGACTCTAAATGCTCCACTCAGGCTGGGTGCAGACAGGGCTCAAGCATTCTTTTTATTGCCTTTACACAAGGAAGTGATAACTACATTTAAATTGTAGGAAATAAATAAAAGCTTGACAGTTTGTCCCAGGTGGATGTTTTGCTGTTTGTTGTTCTTCATGGCATGGGCCAGTGACATTGTTATCTGAAACTAATTATCCCGTGTGCCGAAGCAGCAGTCTCTCAAATCGCCTTTGTTGTTGTGGATCACTGGAGGGAAGATCCTTCATCCTGCTTTCTACTCCTATCTGCCCCCGGGGCCTCTGTTCCTCCACGGTGAGAGAACGTGCCTCCGCTTCTGCCTCTTCATCATTCTCAGTACCTGCTGTGTGTGCGCGCCGTACCCTCCAAGGATGTGTGAGCGATGGAGAGTGTGAAAGTGTATCCCTGCTTATGTGACCAAACTCCTGCCTGGCTGTGATTTATGCACAGTTGTGTTGGAGCTTGTTTGTGAGCTTGTTCACATGCAGGTATAAGCAGCATGTGGATCGTGTCGGTGCTCCCCACACACAGGCTCACGGCTCATAGATCAAGCAACACATTCTTTTCCTTCACCACTATCAGCAAACCACAACACTCTCCGGCTGATTTCCTAAACTACTTACTTAACCCTCGGTGCATTCTACATTTGAAATCAGGAAGGCATTAGGGGACTGAATTGTTTTCCTGAAGTATTTCTGCAAGCTCTTGAACAAATAAACGGACTGCTAAACCCAAGTTAGAGGGAAGTACTTTACTCTTTGATCAAATAGTGCCTTGGATAGTTTTTCAGCCAGGTCTGTGAGAAAGGCTGAAACAAAGTCACTCTTTATTTTCTAACTATATTAAAGAAAAGAAGACCTTCATGTTTTATCGTGGTATAGAAATTATCATTTTGATTGTTGTGTCTTTCTGCCTGTCAGCAGATGTGGAAATATTGCTGATTAGAATTGACTATTCCTTTCAAAAGGGACTGGGGATGCAAAATTATAGTTTGCCCACAGTTCAGAACTTACCTCAGTTTTTGGATGGTTCTAAAACCTAGGGTCGTTGGAGTGTTTTATAGGTATTCCATTCTCAGGCATTTTAAGCAAAGTTAAAAGGAAGCAGAGAAAAAATATATATATATAATTCCAATTTTTCTCTATTTTACTTTAGCAATGTTTTTCCTTTTATACACTTTTCTGGTATATTAGATTACATACAAATAATAAATTTGCAATGCAATTCATATGTGCACACTAACTGAATGGAGAGGCTATGTGATGTGATCAAGAGGCAACCTCCGGTCTCAAAATATGAAGCCCATGTGGAAGTGTTATAAACTGCAATTCATCGAGAATCAACTTGAGGCTGGATGCAGAAACACCGGAAACCACATAGACACCAATTCAAAAAAAGACAATCTTTGCAGCATTAATAAACATGTTTACAGCCTGGTTCAAAAAACATACAGGGTTGATTTTTTTCGCGATGGTTCAGAAGATATTAACATTACCAGTTTTTGCCCAAATAAGGACATGACCGACTTGATTGACAGTCGGGAACACATAGCTGTTGACTAGGAGGCTCAAACTCCGCCTCCTTACGTCACACTCTGCCTGGTTGAGTTCCGCATTTCCAATATGGCTGCCGCCGCCGATTGGCTTCAAAACAGTGCTCAGGAACTGATGAGTGACATCAAGGATTCAACGTTCATATTTTATACAGTCTATGGATGTGATGTATACAGACATTAGCGTAACAGCCCGGCTTCATTTCGTGGCTTTAATAACATACAATTGCAGTTTCAGATGTTTCTATGATCATATTATTTTAGCTGAGGATCTAATCTGCCTGCAAATAACATTGTGAGGTAATAATTGCCAAAAGGACATTGCTTTTTTGGTTAAAGCTTAAACTTAGAACCTTGCCTGGTCATGACAAGAGACTGAAAAAAGTCTCAACCAGGTTAGCTAGCCAGGTTAAGACAGTCACTGAAAACTCTGACATAAGAAGCAACAGATCTGATTCCTACTTCTGAATCTAGTTTTGTAGAACATCCCCTCAACTTTTTAACTAGTTTTTTCGCATTTTTGCTTGATTAAGGCTAAACGCCAACAGTAATGCTAACAGTGCGACTAAATAAATATGATGTAACCGCAATGACTCTGCCTACTGTGACGCTACGCATATTTAGCACGTAATGATTTAATATTTGGGAGTGGTTTCTTATCCCAGTGCATGGACTCACAGGCATACACAAACAGAATCAACATAATGCAGACACTTCAAGAGAGAGAAATTTCCTGCATTGAAGTTACTCATCACAAAACTGAAAATACTGCATTTCACAAGCATTTATTGAATTACCTGTGCTGCACTGTTCAATTCTACATTGGGAACTGTGGCATCCCTAGTGGATACATTTCAATTGTAAACAATGGGGCTCAAAAGAATTACTGTAATAGCATCACACTGTCAATTTTTTTGCATCTTTATTAAGCACAGTTGATTTTCTGAGGAGACCATTGGCTGAGAATGCAAAGAGGCACAGTTGAACGGGTGAATGCAAAGTCATTTCCAGGACGGGTCATGCTAATACGACAGCTCTGAGCTTTCCCATTAATCCAAATGGTTTGCAAAGAACTGGCCTTAGGCCCTGCATCTATATTCATTGCAACCTCATGCTTGAACTAATGAGCAACTTGGGAACTTCAAACAATCAACCCTATCGTACTTTTCAAGAGGTAAATGCTCGTCTGAAAAAAAAAGCAGAATTTCAATTAATTAAATCTGCCTGTACTTGAACGCCCTCCTCTCTTTTTTTCCGCTGCCCTTCTCCCCCCATCTCGCAAGGTCTCGAGGGAAATCAAACAATTAAGGACTGAATACAAATTCACTCTCCCTCCCTTCATGTCTCTCACCCCTGTGATTGTGTCAGAGAGAGAGATGTCCTCCCTCTTTCTAGTAAAAGTCTACCTTTGATGTATTTTCCATGGATGTGTCTTTTAAGGGGATGACTGACAGGAGGAAAAGGATGCAGGATTACAGACGAAGAGGGGAGAACAAAAACAATTAATTTATTTAAAGAAAACGAATAACTAGTGGAACGTGCAAGGTTGGGATTCTCATGCATTTTCAACACATGGCCAGTTGCATTCATAAATCTTTACTATCTTTTATTAAGTATGACTTCTGAAAACTAAAGCAGACAGAAATTGACCGCTGACTCCTCAATCATTCACAACATGCTCGTGGTTGGTCCATTGATTCTTGGAAGGAATATTCCTGCTGTTGTTCAGCTGCTGCAACCAGGAAGTGGAACATTATTGGCTTTTGCTGAGAGAGTGTTTGTAAACATCATATCAAACGCCAGAGCGTACAGATGGAGCGCACAGCTGGAGCTTGTTCATTTTTTACTGCATGGATGACCCATTGAGCATACAGAGAAGGTGTGTGCTTGATTTGCATTCATGTACAAAGCTGCTTGTTAGTTCATATTCACCTGCAAATGCAAGATCAAAGCGATAGCTATGAGTGTACAAATTCTGAGGTCTTCAGTGCACGTTTCCCCGAACATAAAAAAAGATTTAAGTACATTTTAACCTGACCCTGAATGTAGCTTCCTATCACTTACATTTTTAATGTTAACCAAGCAGTTAACTTGCATTTTGTACAGAAACAGTGAAAGTATTACTCCATCTCTTGTGCTGGGCACTTCGACTAAATCATTTATTAACTTATAAATTAATTGGCTGATAGGAATACATTGAGTCTTATATTCTTGGAAAAGGTTTTCATAGATAAATCACCATGAGAGGCAAATGTAGACTAGTTAGTAACACCAGGTAATTTGTACAAACTAGATTTGTTTGCCTGAAGTGACAGGGTGGGATTAATCCAACTCTCATATATTGTATGAATGTATATTATATTTGATCTGTGCAAAAGGAAAAAATGTGAACACAGCACTAATTTTAAATCCAGCCACGGTTTTATCCAGAAAAACTGACGATATGCTGATGATTAAGTGTTCCATCATATCATATTGTACTAGGGATGCACCGATCCAATCCTGGTATCGGGTATCGGCTAGATCGGACTCAAAAAGCTAGATCAGATATCGGTGACAAAGGGCCGATATATAGTGCCGATCCATATGGCAGATCTATCAAGAGAAAGATTACAGAAACGCGAGTTGTGTGATTTGGATGTCTTTATAAAATGTGCTGCTGATTAATATTGTCACAATATCAGACACGGAGAAGGGAAACAATAAGGGCAAAGCTGGGTAGAGTAATAATGCATTCAATGATTTTAACAGCCCTTCTCCCTGCCACAGGTACACAGTACTTCTGTGGGAAACACTCTATGGAAACACTACGTTGACATATTATTTAATTTCTCATTTGAAGCATTTTTTTTAATACAGAATATTTAATTCCTCTTATCCACTGCTGAGGTTTACAGTTGAATTGTAATATCAGTTGGTTATGAAGATTAACTCACCAAACTGTTGGTACACATTTATAATGTCTTGAATAATGATACTGTCAGTTTAAAAATGTTTATTTTATTTTGGTTTACAAAGTCAGAAAAGCCTGAAGTTGCCAAAACATGATTCTATCCTCACATTAAGGAATAGAGATTGTTAAATCAATACCAGGATCGGCTCGGCTAATATCGGTATCAGCAGATACCAAAGCCCAGGTACCGATATCGGTATCGGGACCTAAAAAGTAGGATTGTTGCATCCCTATATTGTACTGTATCACATCGTATCATGTGGTATCACATTGTGTCTTATTGCAACGAATAATAACATATTGTAACTATCCGATCGTGCCGTATAGTATCATTGTATCAGATTAATTTGGCAATGTATCACAATGAATGGTAACATACTGTAAAGCATTGTATCATGCTGTATTTTATTGTATCCGATCGTGCCATATAGTGTCATGTCTTATTGTATCGTATCAACTCTTATCGTATCGTGTTGTGTATTATGTCATATCAAATCACATCCAATCACAGATGCTTGCCAGTTAATGTGTTTCTTGAAATAGAAAAAGGGTGTGGGGTTAAAAGTCACAGCATATCCACATCCAAGGGGAAATTTGATTTTTTTTTTCCTCTGGTATTGAATCATGCTACACAAACATAGGCTGAAATACACACTCATGCAGAAATAGAATCCTTTTGACATGCAATAATGCACACGTATGAGCTTGCCAAGAAGTTGAGGGTTTGGTGCCTTGCTCAATGGCACATCAGCAGAAGTGAAGGAGTATAAGCAGCAGTAGAAATGAACTGGCACTCCAAACCAAGTCCCTCCAGATTGAGCAATTACTAAGGTGGCCAGAATGCATTTTTAGCACACCACCACTCCAAAATTGATGGTGTTGGTGAATTTGGTTTTGTCTCCAGCATCTTGAGGCTGACACTGTCTCAGGGTTCCCACTCTTTTCCAGAGATCATTTTCCAGGACATTTCCAGGACATTTTCATTGATGATCAAGCTGGTATGACAGTCTAAATTTACTTTCTAATTTAGTTCCTAAATAGTCTAATATGTTCCTCTCAGTGGAAGTCTACATTGAAAGACATGTAGTCTATGGCTATCAATGAAATCATCTCTTACATGATTAAAAATGATGGCAAATTGATAATAGAATAATGCAACCACAGATGTACAGCACTTCACTTTATTAGTGCAACCAAGTAACAATGATGGGCAACATCTCTTCTCAGCTTTCTCTTTTCTCAAAAAATATAAAATGAGCTAAGAAAAAAACAAAAGAGCCAGAAAATGAATCAGGAAGCTGCCTTATTGAAATCATTAAATAATAATAATGATCAGAAGGTCAGTGCATTAATGACCTAAATAGATCTGAATGACAAAAATGGCCACAAATGTTTCTCAACTCAACTTTCTCGACTCAAAATATACCTGCTTAATCATGATATTCATCCTGCTAAGTGGTCGATATAAAACAAAGCAAATGTCACGTTTTTTTATTTGAGTTAAACTCTGAAAAAATCACACCGGTGTAAAAACGCACTCTGTATTTAAAGATCTCACAGAGAATAAAAAAATGTAAAATGTCTTCCTGCATGGCGATGTCTATTATGATCAGCGATGTCTACAACGTGGAGTTTCTGTGTCGCTCTTTTTGTTTCGTTTGTTTTCACTATCGGGAGTTTGCACTCCTACTAGCTAGAGCAGGGGTTCTGAAACTTTTTGGAGCCAGGGACCCCTTACAGGTGAGAAAATTGTCCATGGCCCCCTCATAATTGTAACACAGATTAAGCACATTAGTGATGTGTCATGATGAAAAGCTGCGGCTCTGAGAGCCGATGCTTTACAGTGCATCAGAAGAGCCAGCTTGCATCCAGAGAGAGCCAGCTCCCAGTTTTTTCCTTTCGCTGCTTAGCTCTCTCAGTGCTCAGCCCCAGCTCTGCTCACAGCAGAACTTTGTTTTGATTGGTCCGCATGGCAACCATGCGGCCAATCACATGTGAGGATATAGGATTCAGGTAATGGAGGGGAGGCTGTGTATCGTGGATACATCTGTTCCTTCAGAGAGAGTCTTCTTGAAGACCGGGCAAATACTTACTGGGAGGAGAAATCGGATCAGCCCATCCAAGCTGAGAAATCGGATTTTTCTCAATGCCAACCTGAGGACGTTAATGTTTGCTTAAGTTTGGTTCTGGTTCTGTTTGCTTGAGTTTGGTTATGGTTTTGGTTCACTTTGCTTGAGTTCGGTTCTGGTTCGGTTCTGTTCTGGTATGGTTCTGGTTCTGTTCTGTTCTGGTTCGATTCTGGTTCAAGTCTGGTTCAAGTCTGGTTCAAGTCTGGTTCGGTTCTGGTTCGGTTCTGGTTCGTTTCTGGTTCGTTTCTGGTATGGTTCTGGTTCGGTTCTGGTTCGGTTCTGGTTCAGTTCTGGTTCGGTTCTGGTTTGGTTCTGGTACAGTTCTGGTACGGTTCTGGTTCGGTTCGTTTCTGGTATGGTTCTGGTCCGGTTCTGGTTCAGTTCTGGTACGGTTCTGGTTCGGTTCTGGTTCGGTTCTGGTTCGTTTCTGGTATGGTTCTGGTTCGGTTCGGTTCGGGTTCGGTTCTGGTTCGGTTCTGGTACGGTTCTGGTTCGTTTCTGGTTCAGTTCTGGTACGGTTCTGGTTCGGTTCTGGTTCGGTTCTGGTACTGTTCTGGTTCGGTTCTGGTTCGTTTCTGGTATGGTTCTGGTTCGGTTCTGTTCAGCTTCGGTTCTCGTACAGTTCTGGTTCGGTTCTGGAACGGTTCTGGTTCGGTTCGGTTCTGGTTCGGTTCGGTTCCGGTTCAGTTCTTGTACGCTTCTGTTTCGGGTCTGGTTCGGTTCTGGTTCGTTTCTGGTACGGTTCTGGTTCGGTTCGTTTCTGGTATGGTTCTGGTCCGGTTCTGGTTCAGTTCTGGTACGGTTCTGGTTGAGTTTGGTTATGGTTTTGGTTCACTTTGCTTGAGTTCGGTTCTGGTTCGGTTCTGTTCTGGTATGGTTCTGGTTCTGTTCTGTTCTGGTTCGATTCTGGTTCAAGTCTGGTTCAAGTCTGGTTCAAGTCTGGTTCGGTTCTGGTTCGGTTCTGGTTCGGTTCTGGTTCGTTTCTGGTTCGTTTCTGGTATGGTTCTGGTTCGGTTCTGGTTCGGTTCTGGTTCAGTTCTGGTTCGGTTCTGGTTCGGTTCTGGTACAGTTCTGGTACGGTTCTGGTTCGGTTCGTTTCTGGTATGGTTCTGGTCCGGTTCTGGTTCAGTTCTGGTACGGTTCTGGTTCGGTTCTGGTTCGGTTCTGGTTCGGTTCTGGTTCGTTTCTGGTATGGTTCTGGTTCGGTTCGGTTCGGGTTCGGTTCTGGTTCGGTTCTGGTACGGTTCTGGTTCGTTTCTGGTTCAGTTCTGGTACGGTTCTGGTTCGGTTCTGGTTCGGTTCTGGTACTGTTCTGGTTCGGTTCTGGTTCGTTTCTGGTATGGTTCTGGTTCGGTTCTGTTCAGCTTCGGTTCTCGTACAGTTCTGGTTCGGTTCTGGAACGGTTCTGGTTCGGTTCGGTTCTGGTTCGGTTCGGTTCCGGTTCAGTTCTTGTACGCTTCTGTTTCGGGTCTGGTTCGGTTCTGGTTCGTTTCTGGTTCGGTTCTGGTTGAGTTTGATTCCGGTTCTCTTTGCGTAAATTTGGTTCTGGTTCTGTATGCTTAAGTTTAGTTCTGGTTCTAATCCTAACCCTAATCCTAACCCTAATCCTAACCCTAACCCTAATCCTAACCCTAATCCTAACCCTGACCCTAACCCTAATCCTAATCCTAATCCTAACCCTAACCCTAACCCTAATCATAATCCTAACCCTAACCCTAACCCTAATCCTAATCATAACCTTAACCCTAATCCTAACCCTAACCCTAACCCTAACCCTAATCCTAACCCTGACCCTAACCCTAATCCTAATCCTAACCCTAACCCTAACCCTAATCCTAATCCTAACCCTAACCCTAATCCTAACCCTAACCCTAACCCTAACCCTAATCCTAACCCTAACCCTAATCCTAATCATAACCCTAACCCTAACCCTAACCCTAACCCTAATCCTAACCCTAACCCTAATCCTAACCCTATCCCTAACCCTAATCCTAACCCTAACCCTAACCCTAATCCTAATCCTAACCATAACCCTAATCCTAACCCTAACCCTAACCCTAATCCTAACCCTAACCCTAATCCTAATCATAACCCTAACCCTAATCCTAACCCTAACCCTAATCCTAACCCTAACCCTAATCCTAATCATAACCCTAACCCTAATCCTAACCCTAACCCTAACCCTAATCCTAACCCTAACCCTAATCCTAACCCTAACCCTAACCCTAATCCTAACCCTAACCCTAACCCTAACCCTAATCCTAACCCTAACCCTAATCCTAACCCTAACCCCAACCCTAACCCTAATCGTAACCCTAACCCTAATCCTAACCCTAACCCTAATCATAACCCTAATCCTAACCCTAACCCTAATCCTAACCCTAACCCTAACCCTAACCCTATCCCTAACCCTAACCCTTACCCTAACCCTAATCCTAACCCTAACCCTAACCCTAATCCTAACCCTAATCCTAACCCTATCCCTAACCCTAACCCTAATCCTAACCCTATCCCTAACCCTATCCCTAACCATAACCCTAACCCTAACCCTAATCCTAACCCTAACCCTAACCCTAATCCTAACCCTATCCCTAACCCTAACCCTAATCCTAACCCTAACCCTAACCCTAACCCTAATCCTAACCCTAACCCTAACCCTAACCCCAACCCCAACCCTAATCCTAATCCTAACCCTAATCCTAACCCTAATCCTAACCCCAACCCTAATCCTAATCCTAACCCTAATCCTAACCCTAATCATTACCCTAACCCTAACCCTAATCCTAACCCTAACCCTAACCCTAATCCTAACCCTAACCCTAAAACTAACCCTAATCATAACCCTAACCCTAACCCTAACCCTAATCATAACCCTAACCCTAATCCTAACCCTAACCCTAACCCTAATCCTAACCCTAACCCTAACCCTAATCCTAACCCTAACCCTAATCATAACCCTAACCCTAACCCTAATCATAACCCTAACCCTAATCATAACCCTAACCCTAATCATAACCCTAACCCTAGGATCAGGGTCAGAATGATTTTGTAACAGAATAAATGCACACAATTGGGCAATTATAAGGCTTCTCATAAAAACACTGTTAAAGGGGTTTCAACACAAACCATTAGTTTTTGCAAAGTTAAGGTAAAATATACGGCTACAAAAGATCCTAAATTAAGAGCCGTTCGGGAGTCAAAAGAGCCGGTTCTTCTTTGGGAGCCGAGTCAAAAGAGCCGGCTCTCTGAAAAGAACTTCCTATCACTAAAGCACATGCTTACTACCATTTGCACCCCGTTTTCTGTGAATGCATGATTGGAATAATTTTCCAGGACTATATGTGATTTTCCAGGACATTTTACTTTTTCTCCCATTTTCCAGGTGTTTTTCCAGTACTGGAAAACTGGTCAACTGTTTTCCAGGTTTTCCAGGTTTTCCAGGACGCGTGGGAACCCTGCTGTCTCTATTGCCCCAATGGCCAAAGTCCTGGACAGAGCTGCTGTGTATCCCTGCCCGTAAACTAGCCTCAGTTGTCAGTCATGGTCTGGGCCATGTTCATTGGGAGGCAGTCTGAGCTGAAACTGAGCTAAATAGCCGGTGGCAACAAGTAAACACATTTATTCATCATTAAACTCACAAATCAGAGTTCAGACAGAGCTGCTGGATGACATCAGAGGGAAAACCAGAAGATATTTTATCCATAAAATATAAACCAGTTTTTAGTTCAAATCAAGTTTATAGATGTTTTTTGGGAGGAAAAGGAGACTAGGCCCCAAGAAACACTCGGGTAAGAACTTTGACTAGGACGCTCCGGCAACATCAGGTCATGTCGGTGTCATGACCCGGCCCTGACGCAAACTTTGAGGATTATAAAAGAGCTGAAGCTGATGGTTGTATGTCTACTATCAGCTTTTATATCTTTACAATTTGTAGCTAGTCCACATTGCCAGGAGATGACTCAGCAATATATGTTGTATCATAAAAATCAGGAAACATGCTGGAGAGGGACTGTAGCAGACTTTATCTTATCAAAGTTTAAATAAGTACACGTAATACGTAACTACTCTTTGAGCCCTCATTCAGGTTGCTGTAACCCCAAAATCTGAAGAAAAAACACCCTCAGCATCCAAAACTGAAGCAATAATCCTGCTTCAGCAACTGGATCCACTCCTGCCAGCTAAATATATGCTCTGTTGTTTTTTAAGGACAGCCCATAGGTCTTCTCTCAGCTCATGCGTCAACAAATGATGTTTCCTGCTTAACCCTCTGTGAATTTACAACCTGCCTTTGACCCCTTTAGAAACTCTGTCTTGAACTTGGGGTCCCTGCACCCTGAAGCAGTCCACAGCCTCTTTATCAAACCCTGGCAGCTCCTATTGTTGTTGGCAGCTCGCTCCTGTCGCCTCAGCTGGAGGGATTAGGTGAGAGTGAGCGAAGAGGAACACAAGAGGGCTAACCTAATGAGACCCTGTGGTGTCCGGTATGCCAACAGGGAGTTGTTAGAAGCTGCTGATGTTGAGAAACTAAGTAAAGAGGGAGAGACGTGGAGGCAGGTAGACAGAAAAAGGAGGCTTTCACACCTCATCTGACAAAAGCACAAACACCAGAACCTCAAATCCAGTCATCACACATCTTTTCCTTCTCCCTGTGTGTCCATCTCTCTGCACCGAGGGGCCTCTGATGCGTAACCTTAATGACGAGTGGGATGGGGAACCAAAAGCATCTGCTTTTTCTGCATGACATGGAGACGGGGAAGAATCAGTGCCCCGGGTCCCTGACTTTCTCTACACCATTTCCTTTTACCACCAAGTTAAATTTAGTGATGAAAGAAGCATTTGAACTCCTACACAGGTTTCCAATTGAGTCATGTGCAGATTGGCTATTTTAAATAACTGTAAAAGCAGGAAAATTACAGGAAATATATATATATATATTGAAGAGGCTCAGCAGCAGAAACGTAACCTTTTAGGGCAAGAACAGCAACTGAAGTTGCAGTATGTTTTGCTGTGCTAGTCAACTGGAGCGGATGCTGTTTTTGTGCTTAATCCAACACTCTTTTTTTTGTTGTTGCAAGGACACTGCTCTGCATGTAGAGCAACAGAAGAAGAAGAAAAAACTCCCAAATCAGCTGAAAGAGACAGGCTTCCTTCAGCCCTAATCTGACCGTCTGACTGATGACCACGCGCAGCGTCTTCGCTCAGCCGTTGACCCTGCACGCAGGGAGGACTGGTCACAGGAAGGTCAGTTAAGTGTGAGAACGAGGAGAACAGGATACAGGACAAGTAGAGCGAGCGTTCCCTCCCGGGCTGACACAAACTCACACTGTAACTCTGGCAAATTTGTCTGTCTGTCAGAGCGAGGATGGAAGCCAGAAGTTTGAGCCTGCGCTGATTATCTTTAGTCAGCAGCAAAAGAGGTCAAAAAACTTTTGGCTGCTTTTGTTTATTCCCTTTGGCACCCCGAGCCTTGAGAAAATGAGATTTCACTCGAAAAATTTATGGAGAAAGTTTGCTTAAATAGGTGAAAGGGAGAGATTGTGAGCCAGAGAGACAGAAAGGCAGACAATCTGATGAAAAGAGCAAACAAAAGGGAGATGAAGGCTGAGGGACTCGGATTACTGATGCTGAAACTAAATTCTGTGCTCCAAAATCCCAAAGAACCTCTAATAAAGCCATCTTTTCACGTGCAATTCATATTCAAATGACTCTTCCTGCACTTCTGCTTCTGTTTACTGGCTGTAAACAAATTGTGTTATTCCTTATAGGCAGTCAAGTCAAATATATAAGACAGGGTATGTGTTTGTGCTCTTCCTTAATAGCTGAATTTCGGCAAAAACACGAGGCCCTGGAGGAAGTTATTTCATTTTGCTTGCTTATTTCCCCCAAGTCGACAGAAAGCACAAGTATGACATGATTGTAGCGTTTCAGGAAGACAAAATAAGGCAGCACTGTAACAGGTTTAATGTCGCCAAGTTGGGTTATTGTAGTCGTATACCCAAAGTGAAAAATCCACAGCACACTGTGAATAAAGCACCTTGTTGATTTGTCTTTTTAATTTCCAGAACTAAGTGCAGACAAACCGTGAAGAGAGCATGAGGAAGCGCACCAGTGAGTGCTTTGAAATCTATTTATGAGATGAAATCTTTTTAATTAAAGAGACAAATTGTGACAGTGTAATGTGCCTACAACAAGTCAACATGTGAAAAATAGGCCTTCTTAATAACAGTAATGTGCTGTGGCATGTAACGATACATACTCAAGGGCAAGAGTATCATAACAAAGACAGTGCGGTAGACAGTTCACCAAGACAAGGACAAGTTGGGTCTTAAGTAGCAGAGAAGAGTCGTGTCCCCATTACCCCAGTCTGAGCCCGAGTTGATCCCATTATCTGAGTCTGAGTTGAGTCCCCATTACCTGAGGATTTAGAAGTAGGCCCGCTTATTCACTCCAAACTGTTCACACAATATAAACCATGGATGATTGTCTGGAACCTTTTGGATGTGTCTATAAAACACATTTAATTGATAAACATCAGATTCTGAATGATCCTCTCTGTCTGTCTGGTGATTTAAATTATCAATGAAGTTTCTGTGCTGTGTCCAGTGTATAAATGTACACCATGGCTCTCTTATGGCCCTTTTCCACCCGCCCCGTCTTAGCTCTACTCTACTCGACTCGCTTTGTGTTGCATTTCCGCGGGTGCGGTACCTCGTGTCAGATACCAGTTTTTCGTACCTGCTCTGCTCTGGTTCCAAGCGAGCTGAGCCGATACTAAAAGGGACGTTGACAGACTGCCTGCCACTGATTGGTCAGAAAATGTCGTCACCGAAGAGTCATGAACGTGACGCCCAACACAGGAATCAAAAACACCATTTTTAAAAAACAACATCAGTACTGTACAATGTCTGCACGCAAAGTTTCTTCTTTCTTTTTTTACTTTCCTCTCGCTCAGCCTGCGACAAAAAGCCACAGACAGAGCAGCAAGTACACCATGTCCTCCATTGTTTGTGATTGTTGTGTTTGTGTCGTTATTCAAAATGACGTGAACGCAGTTTCACGCAGCTGTGTTGTGACGACCCCGCCCACAGTGAGTCGGTACTAGGGCTGGTGGAAAAAGTTCCCAAATCGAGTCAAGTCGAGCCAAGTCGAGTCAAGTAGGGCTGGAACCTTGTAGGGGAAAAGGGCCATTAGTGGCTTTATCACTGCAGGTGTCAAACTCAAAAACACCTGCAGCACAGGTACTATTATTCTGATTTTTTGCCATAGACTGTATAAAACATGGACGTAGTCTCAGTGATGTCATCCATTGGTTTTTGAAGCGCTGTTCTGAAGCCTATCGTTGGCGGTCGCCATATTGGAAATGGGCCTAAATTAGTTAAACTCCCAAAAACAACAAGGCCTTGTCTATCATTAAATAAATCCAAGTCCTCTTCACGATGTTCCAAATTAATGCTAGTGTAACAGTCCAACCCCGACTCATCAAGTGATTGAGTCCAAGTCGAGTCATAAGTCCTAAAGATTCAGGACTCAAGTCTGACTCGAGTCCAGTGTGTGGACCCAACATTGAATGAAGCTTAATGATTTTTTCTGTAAGGTGATATCATGCTGTGTAGGTATTTCAGATCTCTATATTTACAGATATGTTGACAATAGTATGAATAGAGTCACAAAAATAAACATCAAAAACATAAAGCTCCTGTGAGGAACTTTTGGTTTGTGTCAATTTTGACTTGACAGTTGTTTCAGACATTTGGTGGGAAAGAAATCATCTGTCTGAATCCTCATAGTCTTGTTTTCTTAGTAATTATGAAGAGCATCAATTTCAGTCTGATTCATAACCACATAAAAACTCCTCACAGGAGCTTTAAAATAAAATGAAATTCCAGTTGCATGCTGCTCTGTCACACCACATGGTGCAATCCAAGGGGTTCTTCTTTGGTATAAACAGTTTCAAGTGAGTCAAAAACAGACACGGCTGTAATGAAGTCAAGCAAAATAATTCTTTCAACATTCAGAAGAAGGAGTCTGTTTTGTAAAAAGAAGGAAATGTGTGTTTTCACTGTATTAGCCTTCTGGAATATGTTGAAATGTCAAGCAATAAAGGTTCCTATAAAAAGCCTTACATTATTCACAATAAAAGGAAAGAAATTCCAGTCTGAAAATGAAACACGTGGACTCAGCCTACCTTTATAATCCCCTTTCTTCATAACCTGTGATGTAATCTTATCTTTAAGGACACAAAGGCGCCTGTTTCTACCAGTTCAGACTCCAGAGTGCCATTTACAGGTAGAATATAATGGGTTTCTATTCAGCCTTTGGATTATTACTTTAACACCAAATCTTGCACAGCTTGTTCATAAAGCAAGAAAAGGGGGGCTTTTTTAGAGATCTAAAAATAACAAGACTGGAGCTTTCAAGTGTTCCACCTGCAGACACTGTACGTGTATTTTTAATGGAGATACATTAGACTGCGGAACCCAACCTGCACTAATGTCTATCACAAAAAAAGCATCTTTTTCTGCAGTACCATGCATTAGCTGTGTTCAAAAGGTAAGTTCTGAATGATGGCTCGTCCTCCAGAGAGTCTCTGCTGCTGACAGTGGGTTTCGGTTGGCTGTGTTCTCTGTGGCGAACAGAGGGAGGCTGAGGAATAGATCTAGCAGCTGGAGTCCTGAGACCCCAGTGGTCTGTCTGGAAAAAGGCTCAGAGTCGAGAGGGGAAGACCCCTATCGCTGCACAGAAGGTCTTTTTAACAAGCTATTATTCAGTCTTTGGTCGTTCTCTTTGGTTTCCTACGTGAAGAAGTCATCCATTCCTGTGAAAAGTGTTTTGCTTATCGGGGCTTCGATGTTTGACCTTCACTGTGCAGAAAGATGGATGTGCAGAGTTGGCACATTCATCATTCTCTGTTGTTGTTTTTTCATATTCATCTGCTGAATGGGGAAATTTCTATGCGCATACCATATATTTGACTTTAAGACATGCACAACAGAGTTTTGTGTGATCACAACTACTTTGGCTGATGCTGGTAGAAGTTTGCAACTTGCCAGATATTAAGAAATCTTTGACGAGACCTTCTCAGATTCTTCGTGATGAAAGTATATCAGACTCAAAACACCATTGAAGCACTGAATCTGAAATGTATTAAAATCATAGTCTTTATAAAACATGAACCTAGTCTAAGTGGTGGAACTGGTTGGTTTGTGATAAGGAGCTCAATGACAATGGTCACTCAGCGGGTAGAGTCGGTCGTCTATCAATCAGAAGGTTGGCGGTTCGATCCCAGCTCCTGTGGTCACATGCCGAAGTATCCTTGAGCAAGACACTGAACCCCAAATTGCTCCTGCTGTTGTTCAGCAGTGTGTGAATGTGTACGAATGAGATTAGCTAATACTGATGGTCCCTTACTAAATAGCAGCCTCTTCCATCAGTGAGTGAATGGGTATGAATGGGTGAATGCGACGAGTAGTGTGTAAAAGTGCTTTGAGTAGTCAGACAGAAAACCGCTATATGGGGCATTGCTGGCCTAGCGGTCTAAGCGCCCCATGTACAGAGGCTACAGTCCTCGTGGCAGGGGTATAAAATAAAGGCAAAAAGGCCCAAAAATATAACTTTAAAAAAAAGAAAAGTGCTATTGTGGTGGGAAAAATACAGACATGATAGTATGTTGTTCTTGCTTTGATCAGAAGCTAGAAACATTCACACATACCAAACCTTCTGTGATTTGCATATTGTTATCTGTTCCCATGGTTGAGGAGCAGACCATAAGGTGAGAAGTCAGGAAGGTGACCAGGAAGCAAGAGGTGATAAGAAACTCTCTTGTTTGTCTTACAGTTCTTTGAAGATGCTCAATGATGTGTTAATATTATTATCTGAAGAGAATAAGTAACGTGTTGTATCTTCACTCTGGGTCAGTTGAGCAGACCTTGTCTCGGTTGTTAGATCACTCTGCCATCTGACCGCTTTGCAAAGCTTACTGAAGGCCGGAATAAACTTGACAAAGACAAACTGTTGTTGTTTGAGACTATCATTTCCAGATTTCCACCACACTATATAAGTACAAGTCCATATATTGGAAATCCTTACTCCGACTAACTGACTGTTATAGAAACTGCTCATTAGCTAAATGATAGTAGTTGCCATATTAAAGGTGCTGACCACAACACCGACTTGTTAGTCAAATCAACCATGACACTAAATATGCAAATAAATGAATAACTTATAGTTTAGATATCAAAACGGATGAGTAATAAAACAATTTGGGGAGCATTTTTAGCTCAGTTGGTAGAGCAGGCGCCCCATGTATGGAGGCCAAAGTCCTTGTCCCACTGGTCACAGGATTGAGTCCCAGTTCTGACATGATTTGGTCCAAGTCAGCTTAAACTCTCTCCACACATTTCCTTCCTGTCTCTCTCCACAATCCTAGGCTTTTGTACCTTTAAGAATGCATCAAAAACAGAACTTTAAAGCACAGCTTACATGTGCATCCAACTCCTCTACATCCTTAAAAGAAGGGGCGAGCCTCTCTTTGAGTTTTCCAGTGTTGCCAGGCGCTTCCTAATTAATAAGGAACATGGAGTCGCAAACCCACATTATTAATTACTGCTCTGAGCTTGAAAATAATTGGAGCTTCTGAGAAGGTAATTCAAAAGAGGACAGCTGCTTCCAAAAAAAATTCCCTTTTGAAGGAAGCAGTTAAAAGGTGCCGGCTCAGGACGGAGACAAGCCCATTTCCATGGCTTGTCTTTGAAACTAATGAATCATAGTATATCATGGCCCTGCAGCCACAAGGTTGACTTGACAGATTCAAAGGGGAAGTTAACCTCAGTGCATCCTTCTGCTGGAATTAAGGTTTGTGGTTGTAAAGAATTTTAAAACACAGAGTTAGCGAATTTCGCTGATAAAGGAAAGTTTATGTTTCCAGGCAGTAAAGCGAAAATAAATGAGCATTCTTACAAGTATTCTGAATAAGGCATGTGTTCATATATGTGAGTATATCTGTTCTTGCTGGTAACTTAGGAGGGTGTTTGTGCTCTTCCTCTATAGGGTATGCCTGCATACTCTCGCTTAACCACTTTGAGTCCATCCTTGTTGCTCTATTTTTTTTAATCATAGCCAGTAGACTCTCTAATCTGATAATTCTCTGACAGTAGATCCAGATGTGACTAGTTGGCGTCAGATAAGATAATCAGGAGTGAGGCGCTAATTAGAAGCTATCTCCTCAGTGATTACTGGAGCAACTCAAGCTTTAATGAGTGGAGACTTCAAATCTCCAGTTTTATCTTCATCTCTTCCTCTTTCTTTAATAATTTAAACTTCCTACCCTCCATCATTTCCTACGCTGTGATCACCTTTTCCTCTTGTTCCCAGTCAAGGGCTCAATAAGGGGATGCAGGGATTTTGGTGCAGCATGTATCCAAGACAACAAAGCATCTGTTGGGATGAGCACAGCTGGAGAAAATAACTGTAATGTCTCAGTTGAGCAAGGGTAAGAAAACACTCGGAAAACAGTCAGAGTTGAGTACAATTAATTCAACATGGATCACAGAGTATGTGTGTAAGCTATGTCAAATTAGTTTGCTGGGTGTGGCTATGGTTAGCAAAGCTAGAACCAAAATACAGAGTTGAGTATAATTAATTCAATGAATGTAAATTATGTCATTTTAGTTCAGCAGAGCTAGCACCACCATCCTTCAGTTTTCCCTGCATTCCCTGCAAGTTGAGGTCCACATGCCTGTGCTGGTTACACATTGCTCAGGTCAAGTGGATATATGCCAGTTTAACCAGACACAGCCTACATACAACTTAATCTACGTTAATGCCAAACCATGTAGCACTACAAGATGCCATATGTCCTCGATGCTTGTTTAGATCAAGGTAGTAGAGCATTATAGCATTATAACAGCAGCCATTTACCACAGGTACAGCTACAGGCTTGTGGTGGGAGGTTGCACTACAGCTTAGAGACACCATATAACAGGCATTTCAAGCCTACACTGATGAAAAAATGTTAGTTATTATCAGTGATGGACAAAGCACAGGGCTTCATAACTTAAGTCAAAGTGTAGATACTCCAGGTCAAATATTACTCCAATACAAGTGAAAGTTGCTCTGTCAAATTATTACTTGAGTTAAAGTACTGAAGTACTTGCTTTTAAAAAATACTTAAGTATTCAAAGAACTTCTTAAAATATCTCAAAAAGTTGTATTTTCACAATACATATATGCAGTCAAGACTATATAGGAGTACATAATTTATTGAAGTACTGTACTCAAGTAAATTTACTCTGTTACTGTCCACCACTGGTTATTGTTCATTTAACCAACTACTAGTACCAACGAGCGAGGGTGACAGCATTTAACTGTGCAGTCAACAAAGCACAAACTCATCCCCAGCAGTAATGAAAGAATTGGCTTCAATTGAAAGTCACTTCTGGACACTCCAAATGAGTTAATGGATAGTGGGTTGGGATTGTGGGAATAAGAATGGTAAGCTAGTCATGTGTGTTCAAATCAAACACTCTTTTACTGACAGATTTACCACTAAATTGGATTTAATTGGTAGAGTATCATCATTATTCACACTTTTTTTTAAAAAATGTGTTCAATCCTAAAAGCCATGCTATAAACAAAATCCAACAATTTTTGAGTGAATCAAATCTATGACTACTACATTTCAAATGGTTCGATTTAAGCAAGAAGTAAAGGAAAATAAGATTTATCTTGTTTAGAGACCACTCCAGTAACCGGGAAATGGATTTGGTACACTTCTTTGTGTACTCACAATAGGTAGAATTTGACATGACTACCACTAGGTTTGACGTTCCTCAAACAATCCTTGTGTGGCTCAGCAGCGAAGGACAATAACTCTCCAAAGGAGGTCTCACAGATGTGTTTCCTGCAGAAAGGGTTGGTTATTTGTGCGATGTCTATAACCCTCTGTTTGTATAGATCCCCCAGGAGAGCCTGTTTCCTGTCAGTGTTTTCGGTGAGACACGAGGACGTCTTCATTGCGAGAAGCAACAGGTCACAGCCAAGCCAGAGATATGGAGTCAAATAACATCCCGAAAACCCAATACACAAACAGGGACAAATTGTCTCTGGATCTTCTCCAGGCTGAGTTTTATTGTTCTTCCAAACACCAGAGAGATAGAAAAAGTTTGCAGCCAAGCCTTTAACTCAGGAAACCTCTGCCTGCCTAGTGTCAAGGGAAAAGGCTAGATTAAATGTGCTTCTCTGTGTCTCTTAGTCTCCAAGCACAAAGATGAAAAGTCTCCAAAAGATGGATAGCCAACCCTCAAGGCCCCCTTATGTTTAGGGCCAAACAACATGATGAGCAGGGTGGACCCCAATGCACACAACCAGGGACATCCTCCACCCAGTTGACGAGCCCCAGGCCTCCGCTTAGTGATCCTGCAGTCCATTAGAAAGATAAAAACAGGGATGGAGAGCATGCTGCCTGCTCAGCTTGGGACTCATCTTGATATGCCTGGAGGCCTCATAGTCACAGAGCCACAAAGCAGTGAGAGCGACTCGAACAGCTTGGCAAGAAGAGGTTCTATACCCAGTGGTCAAAGCTCAACAACTGCTCCCAATGGTGTAGATGCACACAAGCTTTAGGGGTTCTTTCCTCCAACAAAGCCAAAGGGACTGAGTGTGTGAATGGCTCCACTTGTGTGAAAAGAAATGAAAACATCAATAAGTAATGGAGAATGGATGCACTGTATATAGGTCTTTTCTTTTGAAGCTGGACAAAGTGCTCACGCACGAACACCCACACTGTCCATACTTTTGAAAGGCCAAGGTTCAGAGTCTTACCTTGAGAAGAAAACAAAGGAAGCAAAGGAGTGGCTGTGTTTCTGTTTTTTACAACAAGCTCAACTGATCCAAGAATTACAGGGACCAGCGTCGGTAAAAGCCAATATGCTTCATTCAGCACTCACTCAGCTCATTGCGCACAGAGAGGGGAGCGAGCGAGCGAGCGAGCGAGCGAGAGGTCTCCGGTCTTCAAAGTGTTTCGGTATAGACCATTAGGTCATTTACTTGTTTTGTAATGTGTAGGTATGTTTTAGGCATGTTATATCTTAAATAAAAATACATATACAAGTAGTTATGTCTCCTTGTATTAGTTTGTCCACCTGTTATTGACATAATGCGCAAATATAGATATTCGAATGGTTCGAACCTATGGGATTTTTTTAGAGCGAATATTCGAACGTCATTTTGGAGCAATTTTGACAGCCCTAGTCTGGAAGGTCTTTTAATAGCCACCTGTGGTTCAATCAGGTAGTTTTATATGCTGCTATTTAATAGCAAGGTAAGAGAAAGTACAGCTTTTACTTCAGATCTGTAAACCTTGACTAAACCTCTTGACACAGAATTGTAAGATTTATATGTTTGGCATTGAACATTGGAATCAAACTACTCATTAAAAGAAGTGTTTTAATATCAGCATGGCCTTCAGGGATTTATTAACTGTTGGTTTTTCTGCACGGATTCTTCTCCAGTGAGCGAGACAGAGCTAAATGATCAGAGGTAAACTGCTGAGAAAAATACTAGTAGCTAAAATGAAAATTGTCTACAACACATGCTTTTTTCTACTGGGTGAATTGTTGAATGCTGGAGCCCAAATTGATGATAATGAATATGTTTTTCATGTGTTGCTGTTTATGAGTCCATCTTTACACTCCTTTCTCCATCACATGAATACTAATTTTTTAGAGATGAGCGAAAAAGTTTTAAATAGCTTCATGTTTACGCTTATCTTTAGCCACTAAGTGACGGCACAGAGATCGAATAGAATTAAAGACATATGCCATGACATATAAACTGCAGCATTTCTGGCATGGTCTCCCAGGCAGCCATCTTTTGAGCCATAATATCAAGTACCACTTAAATTTCACAGTTGACATATTGCTCTGGGCACCATGTGCCCTTTCCATCCAGAGAGAAGGCTGCTTTCGAAAGGAGTCTGAGGATACTGCCGGACAGATGTGTATCCCTTGCCTCTGTCTTGGTTTGAGCCATGAAGCAGACACAGCACTAAATGCTCCATCTGGGCTCACAAACACACTAGATTTGTATTTTTAAGGGAGGCTTTCATTCTGTTTTACATTTTTCAAATGTCATCTCTAGTACAGACACAATACTGCTCATCAGCTGAGTAGGAAACAGGGATTAACCACCAAAAGCAGCCTTCAATGTCTCCTCAGACACCTCTTCCCCCACAAAACCTTATCCATGATGGGTACATTGTCAACGAAGCCCATGAGACAAGACTTCTATTGGGGCTTCATGCCTTCATAAAGTAGGACAGCTGAAGAAAGACGAATTGTAGGGAGAAGAGTGCGGGGTTGTCATACATAAAAGGGTGAAGGCCAGAAATGGAACCCACTATCCACCACCAATGTGTCAAGAACACTGGCTGCATATAAACATGGACAACGCGCCCCCATCTCCTGCTACTGTCACAAGTGAAGCCAAAACCCTGACATATTGATTGGGAGCCAAGGCAAGCACTGAAGCTATCTGAGCTGTTGGAGCCACAGAATTGGCAGCAGAGGGCCACAGTGTGGGCTGCCTGCTTCAAGGACTATTGCCTCAGTTCATTGGATATGCGTTTTAACCACTAGGCCGAAACCGGCACCCAAAATGAAAATAAATGTAACCTGTAAATTAACATTTTTCTAATTTGACCCATGTATTGTAATAGAGGGAGTGGGCTTTGGGCCCTATACTGTGGCAAATCACCAGGGGGGCTCTAAATGTTTAAGCTTCACTTTTGGGAAGCTGCGTGCCGTCCATCTTCTTTTTTTTTTTATTTAAAGTTATATTTTTGGTCCTTTTGGCTTTATTTGACAGGACAGCTGAAGAGAGACAGGAAGTGTGGGGAGTAGAGAGAAGGGAAGTCATGCAAGAAATGGTAAACCGGCCGGGAATTGAACCGACGACCCCTGCGACGAGGACTGTGGCCTCTGTATGTGGGGCGCTTAGACTGCTAGGCCACCAGCGCCCCCCGCTTATCTTTTTAAAGTCTATGGTTTTTGACTAAAGAATCTGTTTTAAGGGCGCCCGCCCTACCGACTGAGCTATCCCAACATCCCTTTCTCTATATCTACAGGGAAAAACTTCACAATTACAGTGCTAACATGCTAATATTTTTATTAGACATTGTTACTGATAGTAACACAGAAGAAAATGATACCTTTCTATTTTATTTACATAGATGCCAAATGGAGAAATAATATAACATGAAGTCAGTAGTTTTAGATTTCTACAACAAATTTTGACTGTAGGTATGACAACTCAGCATATAAACTGCTGATGTTGGATGTTAAATGAAAAAAATCTCAATTCCCTTAAAGAATATTATTTTCTGAGATTTACATTTGTCTTGTTTTTGCTTAGATTTCAAGTTTTCACAATGAAATGGGGACAAAGTTGATTGATTGTAGCATTAACTTTTTGTTTAGTCTCATCAGGGAGGTTTCTCACTCCCTAAAGCTGCTGGCTCGGCTTTCTGGTTAGATTTTTTTTTGTTTACTAGCCAACTCTGTTACAACAGGAATCAAGCTGAAGGAATAAACATAAGACCTTCAAATGTCAAAGTTCTACGTCTCAAAATCAGCAAACCAGTCAGCCAGACTTGAGAGACTCGTTTAAGAATGCAACAGTGTTTTCTTGTATTGCCTTTGGTCTTTTGATTGCCGGTGCCTTCACTTTTTTCTGCATCAATTAGAAATATCAGAATATTGCTAAACTTGTTCATGTAGATCTTCTTTACAAGGTGACCCTACAACTCTCTGTTACACTGCAGGGATGATGTAAGTTCAAAAACAAATGCATGGTCTCAATGCAACAGAAATGATCGAGTTAATCTGTGCAGCTTGCATCGTTCGTGTTTGTTCCCCAGCGATATTCATTAAGGAAGACCTCGTATAACAACAATAAATCTCCGGCTTTAATTCAAATCACCTCACTCTGAAGCACATTTATTCCTCCTCCACTGATGCCGGCTGTGTTTGAACAACTGGATTTCATCAGCCAGTCTGCCAGAAACCTCAGACAAGGACCCTCACTTAATGTCAGCACAGCAGGTTCAGTTCTAATCCGCAGAGTAACTCACTCAACAAGTCACACATCCTCTTAAAAATATCCACATTTCTGATTCGTCTTGTCAAACATGCATGACATAAAGTAGCTTCTATTTGGGTTTTTTAAAAAGAAGTGTTTTGACGTATCCCAGAAGTGTGTGAGAATCTGCAGATGATGAAAATTCAACCGTTGCCAGTTATGAAACCGTGTTCTTCAGACTGGCTGTGGAAGTGTTGAGAGTAATCCTGACAGGTTAGTATTTGGAAAAGTGTGGAGGTTTGTTTGAGTAAAGTCTTTCCATCACACTCGCGCTCATTAGAAGCGTCTGTTTGTGGACTTTACATTGACTTCTACGGGACAACTGTGACAGCCGTGCTGGATGAGGATCATGCAGGCGATTCATGGGAATGCAGGTTGTTTTTCCACTTGAGCCGATCACGGGGGGAAAGTTAAGTTCCCCCATTTCGAAATGAAATGTTTTTACTGTAAGAGAGCGTAATTCCCTGCTATAAATGGGCCTGTTGAAAAATTTGACAATCTGCAAGTCAGCTTTGCAAAATCCCCACCTGTGCAGAGCTGGAATGTTATTCGACAGAAAGACCAAGTGTGATTTCCCATCAAAATATTTTCAAAGTAGGTAAGCCGTAAAATTGCGGTCGCTGGTGTTGAAAGCTTTGTCCCACAGTCTGCAGGTGGAATTTACATATATTAAGTCTGGGAAACAAGTGAGATTCATGGCTGACTCTGACATAAAAACCCATCCGCTCTCTCTCTTACTCTCTGTTTGCTTCCTCTCTCTCTTCTTTTCTCTATCTCACAGACGGCTCTGCTTGTTCCTGGTTGCTCATGTGTGGCAGCAGAGCTGGATGGAAAACATATTGCTCCATCAATCACGTCCCAGTCTTCTTAGAAACACACTGGAATCGGCCGCATTCAGTCAGGCCTTGTGTAAAAATGCAAAGATGACAGATATTCCCTCCCAACAGATCCAGCGCTGCATCTCCGTCAAACTATAGCCTTATCTGTTCCAAATGATGTTCCCCCTCCTTGTCAGTTTCCTGACTGACGCTGTGTTGACAGTGTGTTAATATACACAGCGAGGAGTGTGTGCTGTGTTCAAACAAAGCCTCCTTCTCCCCTGTGTTATGCCAATAGATCAAATGAAAAGATAGAAGGAGAAGAAGGAGGGAGATGTCGGTTTTCATCAATGTCCGACTGATGTTTTCGAGAGTTTCTGTCTTTCAAGTCTTTGATTCGGCACAGAGAGCAGAGAGCACAACCATGCCCGAGCTAAAAGAAAAGAGAAACACTTCCTCCTTTTGCCTCCCCTGGTTTTTATAATGTGACACACGACTTGGCCGCAGCCCCAGCTGTAGCCCCTGGGCAGTGCATATGTTGCCCATTTGTAATCTAGAAAGGCACTCAGTTCCGAGCTGAGGCCAAGTATGAATGAAGAAAGCACTTACTCGTTTTTCTCCAGAGCCAAGAGCAGCTGTTCACCTTCCGCTTCAATCAGGAGCTTCAGCGATGCAGGGTGACTCTGTGGAGACAACAAGACAGGAGAGAGGATGAGAAAGATTCGTTCTGGTGTCAGGGAGGGAGCTCTCTGATTGAAAAATGATTGCTCTGGTTTTTTGTTTCAGTATTAGCTTGAAGAGCTTTACACAACTCACAATATTGTCAGTTGACTGGATTTGGGCATTGAAAGCTCCTATAAGGACCTTTAAGTTTGTGTTGACTTTGGCAAGCCTTGTAGCTACAGTGGTGTGTCTTATCTTTTAGCTGATTTTGTCCTTATGTGACAAAAAAATCCCAACCTGATTTCTTGAGTTGTGGAAAATGTCAAAACAAGGCTGTTTCAGCTGTATGCAGACATTCATCTCATCCAACAATTACCCTGTGACAGCCATTTCAGACATTAAAAATAACTATGTAGAAATAATCCATCCTTTCACTGATGATCCTGCTTTTGTAGTTCAAATTTAAATAAAAAAGTAGTTTTGATTTCAGTCTATTTTAAGCCAAAAAAAACAACCTGAGAAGAGTTGGCTATTCCCATTATTAATATGCCTTCTTAATGTTTCAAATGTTGTCACTGAAATACTTGCCTTTATCATTTTACATGTTCAAGGACTTGAGTAAGCTGGGTTAGCCAGTAAATGACAGCTAGCTAGCTCCACTAGACACAGACCCTTTCCCCTGCAAACTACTGTATTGTTTTCTTACCCACTGAAATACATATTTGTTTGCTGTTGTTTTCCTAAGATGTTGATGTCTCTGCAGTAATTAAGCTAATAACATACACTTAGTGAATAATAGACACTGAAGCAATCCTATCCTAAAAACAAGCTAGCTGAACATCTTCAAAGAAGCTAATTGCAGCTTTGCTAGCAGACCCTTTGACATCTTCTATACCTTAGAAACAGTGTCACACAAACACACAGGTTTAACATAAAAGTGCTCAGCTGGGTGTTTTTTTAATTAGTAGGTTATTTGGATTTGAAAAGTAAGAGATTTCTGGGAATAATTTGGCAAACCTAATAAACCTTGTGCTATAACTTTTCAATTAAAAAAAACTTGTTTATGCTTAATAGCGAAACCTAAAACAAGCTAGCTTAGTACCTTCAAACAGCTAGTAGCAGCTTTGCTAGCAGACCCTATTGATATCTTAAATCTTAGAAACAGTGACACACAAACTCAGGTAGGTTAGCAGGATGTGAAAGGGAGATTTCTGTGAATAATATTGCTATTTAAAAAAACTTGTATACTTTGAAATCCTTACCTAAAAACAAGCTAGCTTAAAAGCTTGTAGCAGCAAAGGGGCTTTATTTTGTGTCAGTTTGTTTTTTTAAAGGAGGAGTCATCTGTGGTCAGCTAACTAGGGTTGCAAACTGTCCCATATTAGCCAGGACATCCCGTGTATTGGGCTAAATTGGTTTGTTTCATATGGGACCTGTTTTTTGATGTAAAGAGCCAAATTGTGGTTTCGTTGAGCTTTATTCATATGAGGTTACATAATGATACAGTAAGGATTAAAGGGAATATACACACTGCATTTCCAGTTGAATCAGAATATGAATATACCCTGAATTCACACATCATGCTCACCCCACCATGGCACCATACACCTGTCCCTTATTTAGTAGTGAGAAAGTTGGCCGTTGTACCATCAAAGAATCTAACGGCAGCTTTGCTAGTAGACCCTTTAGACATCTTGTGTCCAACAAAGAAGAGCGTCACAGAAACACAGATTTTAGCATACAACTGCTCTGTTATGAGTTTTAAAGGAGAAGGAGACTTCAGAAAATAAGTTGGCTAACAGTTCAAATCTTGTAAATGCTGAGCTAGGGTTTCTTTTAAGTTTAAAACGCCTGTCATACTAGGTCTTCCCAAATTTGTGATTTTTAGGGGGTAGATTTTTTTGGGCATGATTACAATTTCCACAAAATAAACAATGTGTGGCAATGAAATAAAAGCAGATTTCATTCCTGGTGAGAGTGTGAAGGGGCCACCCACTCCGTGAGAAAACATGCAAGATGACTGTTTTCAATAGATGAGAGGAGTCAGAAACCCTTATGAAGCGTCTTTGTATTTTACAACAAGAGCCGAGAGGATTAGCTTTATGTTTCTAGTCCATTTGACATTAATTCTGCAGAAAGCTTCCACTCTTCGCACCCCTGAGTTACAACACTGAGAGCGACCCTGTGTCTCTCTTACCGTCAGATGAAGTGTTACTGAGTCGTACATCTTTGCTGTCAGTCGTGCCGTGCAACAAACGCTCCACACAGACACACATATTCATCCACATGTCATCACATAAACCTCTTCCCTCTTTTTGTGCTCCCACTCAAAACACAAAAAAAAAATCTAACATTCTTCATATCGCAGGGCAACCACACACACAAACACATTACACATATAGTTCAATGTGGGTCAACTGTGGGAAGGAGCGCCGCTCTGGGTTAAGTCATCCATCACCCCCCGTAGAGAAGAATGTGTAGTGGATCATAAGAGGACGTGGAAGCAGAACAGTTAAGGTTTTAGGCAGTGTCATTGCACAAGCCATGTGGGACTAAATCCACTGCTGTTTTCTGTTCAGACAGCCGTCTTTATGCATGCTATGACCTCCTTTGCTCTGCATATTGTTAATGACAACAGCCATTTATAGCTCCATGCAAAATAAAGATAGTACACTGAAAGTTTCAGCTTGTAATTATGGGAGTAATACATTCAAATTAGCCCTTAGTTTCACCCACATTGCAAACATTATCTACTTCTGAGGATTTGTTTTGTTTCCGAGGTAATAATGTCCCAAAAAGACCTTGTGGCACTGTCTCTGTTTGGTAAGGCCAGAACAAATTAATTCACAAATGAATTGACTCAATAACACCACCTGGGAACACAAGCTGTGTTTTTAAGTCTGCCTGGCAGCCATGTGTTTGGTTTTGTGAAACAGTCTGGGATTAAACACCAAACACAGCCAAGGATGCCAGATTTCAAACATTTAATTAATGTTCCAGTGGGTTGTGTAGTGTTTTCCCTCTCCTAAACTGCAGATATTGCACAGCTTCAGTTGCTACCTCTGCCTTTGCTCTTTTCCTTTAACTTATTTGACCCCTGGCTGTGACGTGTGAGAAGATTCAATGCATATACTATGCAGTGTAATAAGGGGTTTTCTGCTGCGTGATTTGCATTTTCACGAAAATTACTTAACACGGATTAAACACAAATTCTATGAGCAGTGCTGATTCAAGTCTACACTGAATGAGGAGAAAAGAAAATTACATTTCAAGAAAAGAGCGAGGCAACAGGAGAAATTAGGAAGACATCTAATTATAAGCTTGTGGTATAATTACATAGACTGTGATCAGTCTACAATGCTGAGTTGGAGCCACTAAAGAGGATATTGTTTTGGACCTGTGCAATACACTTAAGGAAACCAGCAAGGATTTAGGATCTTAATTTGTGGAAAAATGTTTTACTTCTCTCATGCCCCCTATAGTTAACCAACAACAAAAGCATACTCATTAAGACCAGCTTAACCCAGCTTGTAAAAACCTAGCTCCCTGGTTCAATTTGATGAAAGCAATCCAGAACAGCAGGGTGAGTGTGCATGCCCAGTTTCAGGGAAATCAGGACTAGGTTTGAAGGTCTGCAAGGCCTCCCAAATAATGTAGGGGACAGGACAATGTCCAGTATTGTATCATATCGTATCCTGTCACATCGTACTGTACCGTACCGTATCGTGTCGTGTCAAGTTTTCACACCCCACACCCGAACACTCTGATTTACCTGGCCCCCCCACAAGCCCCTCCCCACCCCCCTCTGACCCCCCACCTGCGCTGACGATCTGTGAAGATGAGGTAATCCAGCTCTTCCAGAGACAAAAGACCAAGAAGGCTCCAGGACCAGACGGCGTGTCCCCCTCCTGCCTGAGAGTCTGTGCTGAGCAGCTGGCCCCCATCTTCACAAAGATCTTCAACACATCGCTGGAGCTGTGTGAAGTGCCCTCATGCTTCAAAAGCTCCACCATCATCCCAGTCCCAAAGAAACCCACCATCACAGGACTCAATGACTACAGGCCCGTCGCCCTGACGTCTGTGGTCATGAAGTCCTTCGAGAGACTAGTGTTGAGCCACCTGAAAGACATCACAGGCCCACTGCTGGACCCCCTGCAGTTTGCCTATCGGGCAAACAGGTCGGTGGAGGATGCAGTCAATATGGGTCTGAACTACATCCTGCATCACCTGGACTCCCCCAGGACCTACGCTAGGATCCTGTTTGTGGACTTCAGCTCTGCGTTCAATACCATCATACCAGACATCCTGCACCAGAAACTCACCCAGCTCACAGTGCCGGCCTCCATCTGTCAGTGGATCACCAACTTCCTGACGGACAGGAGACAGCAGGTGAGGCTGGGGAGCATCAAATCCAGCACCCGGACCATCAGCACTGGCGCCCCACAGGGATGTGTTCTCTCCCCACTGCTCTTCTCCCTCTACACCAATGACTGCACCTCAGGAGACCCCTCGGTGAAACTCCTGAAGTTCGCAGACGACACCACCGTCATCGGTCTCATCCAGGACGGAGACGAGTCTGCTTACAGACAGGAGGTGGAACAGCTGGCCCTCTGGTGTAGTCAGAACCATCTGGAGCTGAACCCGCTCAAGACGGTAGAGATGACAGTGGACTTCAGGAGAAGCCCCCCCCCACTCCCCCCCCTCACCATCCTGAACAGCACTGTGTCTACTGTGGACTCTTTCAGGTTCCTGGGATCCACTATTTCCCGGGACCTGAGGTGGACCTCCCACATAGACACAATCAGAAAAAAGGCCCAGCAGAGGATGTACTTCCTGCGTCAGCTCAGGAAGTTCAACCTGCCCCAGGAGCTGCTGATCATGTTCTACACCTCCATCATCCAGTCTGTTCTGTGTACCTCCATCACTGTCTGGTTTGGCTCTGCAACCAAACTAGACAAACACAGACTGCAGCGGACTATAAGGACTGCAGAGAAAATCATCGGTGTCGACCTGCCCCCCATCCAGGACTTGTACCGGTCCCGGGCCAGGAAACGGGCAGGGAGCATTACCGCTGACCCCTCACACCCTGGACACAAATTCTTCAAACTCCTCCCCTCCGGCAGGCGCTACAGATCACTGAGCGCCAAAACAACCCGTCATAAGAACAGTTTCTTCCCCCAGGCTGTCACTCTGATGAACACTAAACCATAACAGTGTCATACCTGTCAGATAAATACTCTCTGTAAATATACATGTAGATATACAATGCAACAATTCTCAAGCAGAATTCCATATTTCTATTTTTTGTATTATTTAACTTCTATTTTATAATGTAAAACTACCTCTGCAACTCACCACTGCACTTTATCATATTATTTTAGCCTGTACATATTAGTCAAGCTATTTGTTGTTTCTTTGTATTTATAGCTAAGGTTATTGTTATTATATTTTTATTTTATTTTTTATTGTAGTTCTTATTCTTATTCCTATTCTTATGCCTTGTACAAAGAGAGCACAGTTTACCAAAGTCAAATTCCTTGTGTGTTCAAGCATACTTGGCGAATAAAGCTGATTCTGATTCTGATTCTGATGTTGTGTTGAATTGTTCAGTAGCATATCAAAATTTTAACAACCAGTTGAAAAATTGCAAAAATTTAAATTGTGCATTGTTGGATCTTAAAAAGGTTCTAAGTAGAGCCTCAAAATGCAAAAAGAAGAAATGGGAGTGAGACAAAAAAAAATTTGAGCAAGCAAATTATTGCAAACAACAATTAAACTGAAATAGGCTGTTCATCAGCAGATCAAAAGTTTAAGACCATCAAAAATAAAGGTTTCAAAAAATGACTCAGTAATGAGTAGCTCCACCATTCTTGTTGATCACTTCAAAATTCATTTCGGCAAGCTTGATGCAAGTGTTTCCAGGATTCCAAATTTTGATCAGCACTGTAGTGTACTGTACCGTATCGAATTGTGGTTTGTGGATTTGTACCGCATTGTATCATATTGTGTCATATTATACTGTACCATACTGTACCATACCATAACGTAACGTAAGGTAACATAACGTCTCGAGTCTTATTGTATTGTATCTTGTCAAATTGTACCGTACCGTTTGGCATTGTGTCACGTTGGGCGCGTTGTGTTGTGTTGTATCATATCGTTTTGTATCGTGTTGTGTTGAATTGTACCGTACCATACCGTATCTTATCAAATCATATATCATTTTGTGTTTTGTATGGCGTTTTGTATCATGTCATGTCCAGTGTTCTGTACCATACCGTATAGTGTTGTGTCAAATTGTACCGTACTGCAACATATCGTAATTTATCATATTGTTTCATGTCGTATCATATTATATCTTAGAATATCTTATTGTGTCATACTGTATTGTGCCATATTGTATTCTGCCATATAATATACAGTATTTTCTTTACATAGCCATAAGTATAGTATTTACACAGAGGCGGCTGTGGCTCAATGGGTAGAATCGGTCGTCTATCAATCTGAAGGTTGGCGCTTTGATTCCCAGCAGATCCAGCAGTCACATGCCGAAGTGTCCTTGAGCAAGACACTGAACCCTGAATTGCTCCCACTGTTGTTCAGAGGTGTGTGAATGTAAACAAATAATATAAGCTAATACTGATGGTCCCTCACTACACAGCAGCCTCTACCATTAGTGAGTGAATGGGTATGAATGGGTGAATGTGACGAGCATTGTAAAAGCGCTTTGAGTGGTTAGAAAGACTAGAAAAGCGCTATATCAGTACAAGGCCATTTACCATTGACATTTCACATGGATTGCTTTGTCACAATAAATCCACACTTCTAGAGTTCAAATTTCGAAAAACATTAAATTTCTGAGTCTTAAAATTCTCTGCGGTGATTCCATTTCTAACTGTTATGACAGCTGGTAACTTTCAAAAATGTGAAATTCCTACTGCAGGTGATGGGGGTCAAGGGTCAACTTATTCTGTAACCTGCAGCACATGAATGTATACAAGATGCATGCCTGAATTAGGAATACACAGTGTCATGTGTGCGGACTTGTGGTCTAATGGTGATGGAAAGAGATCGCCTTTAATTGTCCAAGATAAAACACTTTGTATTCTCTGGGGAACAATGTATGTGTATCATTTTTGAAGTATTATTCCTCACCTGGGGTTTGAGCTGGCTAATTGGTTTCCAGTCTCGTTCAACACGCTGCAGAGGTACCGTGGTCCCATAGTGTTTCTGCTTTGCTGTTGGTCTGTGTTGAACATTCGTGCCCACATGATTCCCTGTAAGAGAGAAATTAAATTAATACCAAATGAGAATACACGGAAAACTTCAAAGCATTCCTCCTTTATTCAATCCTTTTAGTATCTGCGATAGAAGTCCATCTCAACGGAGACAAACAAAAGAAATATTCTTTAACTAATATTCCACAAACAGCACCGATAATGAATTCCTCCCTGCTATTAAAGGCCCGAGCCAGGGGTTCATGAACAGCCTCAGGAAACAACTTGACAGTGCAGCTGCCTTTTAATACAAAGTATCACTTAAACAGAATCACAGCATTTGTATTTGATGGCCTTTCTGTGTCTCAGCACACAAATAATGTCCTCTGAATGCCTTTGTTTTTCATAACTAACAATTATCGAGGCTGACAAAATGCCATCTCAAACGCATCCTCGCTTTTCCTGAACATATGTTCCCCTCCCCTTTATAGGATGGAGCCTGTCTCCTCTTCCATTAAGATGTGAATACAACAGCACTAATCAGCACTCTCACACATCAGGCAATGAGTGTCGTTAGCCCATGTGGTGGAACCGTAAACACCCCCTCTGCCACTCTCAGTTCTTCAGGAACGGAGAGTTCGAAGTGAAGAGAGACTGGATTTGCTGCTGCTGTGATAACTCAAACACTCCAATGTTCCCCAGCATGCTTTTTATCTCCTTTCTCTGTTCAAACATGGAGTTATTAACCATAGAGTGTGTATAAGAAGAGGACATAGCCCCAGGTTTTGAAAGCAAAGCCAGTACTCAAAGTTTTATGAGCTTTACTCCTGCATTATTTCTAACTGCCAGCAGGGGGAGACTCTACAGGTTGCAAAAATAATTTAGATTGTATCAAACCAGATAAAAACAGATTGACCAACTGAGTTTTGGGTTTATAGCTAGCTCAAGTCTCTCTTACTGCAGAATGATGTTCCTTTGAGACACAATGGTCCCATTTAGAATAAAGTTCACTATGTTCCCAATATGCTTTGGGGTGTGGTGACTTTGTGATTAACCAGCCAACCATGCTAGAGACACAAGGCTCTTAAATACTGCCACTCTGGTTTTGCCTAAATAAGGGCATGGCTGACTTGACTTACATGTGGGCACACTGTAGCTGTTAGCAAAGAGGCTAAAGAGCCAACTCAATCTAGTATGACTCTTTGCGTCATACTAGATCGACCAAAGTCAGGTTGAGTCATTAAAGCATTCAATATGCCGATGATAGGCTTCAAAGCTCTGCCTCAGAAACAAATGGGCGACCTCACAGAGACTCAGTTCATTTATCATACAGCCTGTGATGTGGATTCCCACACTGAGACACCAGTAGAACGCTGTTGCAGGATTCAATGTGTCATGTGACAGCTCTCACAGGGCTAGCTTGTTGTTTTCCTTTTCTGGTTCTGGTTCTGTTTTTGTCTTCCTGTTGGTCACTGGTGAGCCAGATTTTGCCACACCTGGGAATTCACGGCCAGTCTCCCTTAAGATCTGGCAGTCTCTCCATGTGGCCAAATGGTTTTTTTTATTGGCTTCGGCCATCTTCGTAGTTTATTTCAACAGGCTTCAAACATCTTCCACTCACCCAATGACTGACACTGATTTAATGACACACACACCTAATTCTCTTAATACATTTTTGAGTTAATGGCACATTCTTTTCAAGTGGCAACCTCCGGTCTCAAACTATGAAGCCCATGCCGAAGTGTTATAGACTACAATTCATCGACAATATGCTTGAGGCTGGCTGCAGAAACACATAGACATGAATGGGAAAAAGACGATCTTTGCAGCATTAATAAACATGTTTATAACCTGGTTAAAAAAACGGCTTGGCTACAGTAGCTAATTTCTCTCTTGGCACAGACTGTACGGTTGGTGAATTTTTTTCTAACACAACAGTTCAAAAGATATGAAGATTACAAGTTTTTGCCCAAATAAAGATGTGACTGATGCGACTCCCGGCCGGGAACACATAGCTGTTGGCTAAGAGGCTCAAACTCCGCCCCTTTACGTCACACTATGCCTGGTTGAGTTCTGCATTTCCAATATGGCTGCCACCATTGATTGGCTTCAAAACAGTGCTCAGGAACAGATGGATGACGTCACGGATACTACGTCCATATTTTATACAGTCTATGATTCTTTTATAATAAAGTTCAGCATCATCATGTTGTATTGTGATGGCTGAACTCCATTCCAGCAGTGTTGCAAAACTACAGTGCGTAAGATGCTACAGCAATGTGTGTACACCCAGTTGTCCACAAATAGTCACTTCAGGTTTCCGAAAACCAAGATGGTGATAGCTGGCTAGCTGAAATTCTTGGATTTTGGACGTATTGCCTGTCATTCAATGATATAATCATCCATAAATGAAATACCAACATCCCTCCTTGCACGAAACTCCCACCATCCCAAGCAAACCCACTGACATAGCTGCAGTTTCTCTAAATATTACATAATATGATCTAAGAGAGCCCAAATGAAATAGTGAGTAACCAGAGGACATATCTAACAGCGTTCCCTGTAGTAATAAGCTCCCCACAGCAGGGAGGCTATTTCAGAGCCGGGGTCTCTCACTAAAGCAGCAGGGGTTGCTGGAACCATTTGTTATGTTGCAAACATCCTAAATCAAATGTTTGCCTGTTTTCTGTTTTCTTCCACTGATGCTCCACCGAGCGTTTCCAAGCAGCAGGGAAACAGATTTAGTGCGAAGATGATGTCAGTGAACTTGTGAGGAGTTCTGCGTGTGGTCTGGAGCATAATTTATGGTTTGTTTTGAACACGGAACTTTGTAACTTCTTAATTCTGAATCCAATTTCAAACAAATATAAACATAAAACACACTCAAGGGGACACACTCATCACAGATTATTATTACTACCAGCACTTTCGAGGCTTCTCCGTCTGTCATTCTCTCTACGCTTGACTCACCCAGCTAAATTGCTGAGTCTGCTTATTATCCGGCATTAATAACCCACACCAGGCCAAGTCCTCCCCAGCTGAGCTTTTGTTCTGCTTCTCCTCTGAGGGGAAAACCTCCTCCTCTGGAGTCCATCACAGAGCGGCTCCAGCTGATAGCGGAGAGCCAGAGGTGACCAGCTCAGCAGTCCTCATCCAGCAGACCAGCCTGATGATGAGAAGCAGGCTCTGACAAGGACAACCCCGCATCACACATATACACACACACACACACGTATTCAGCAGCAGGGAGAGGCATCTTACCCTCATTAGCCCTAGAAAAACCACACCACCATCTGGGGAGGCGAGGTGGGCATGCTGAGTAAGGGAACCCATGACAGGCTCTGTGAAAAGTGCGGGTGGATACCAAAACAAATGAGGGGAAAAAAAACAGAGAAATTCTGACTGAGAAAAGGTCAAATTCCAAACTGTGGTTAGCCAACTTATGAGGCTAACACACACAGATGGAACTGCTATCGTCTTTTCACATCAACTTTGAACACAAGGTTGACAACCAGGCCTGTGTTTTTTTCCCCTGACTTCAAAGTCGACAATTGAATAACCATTTCGTGAATATGGCGTGCAATAAGATTTAATTCCCGCTTATAAATGGCAATATATTAGTGGAAACAGTCTGCAGGCCCTTATTTTTTTTCCCTCTCTGTGTGCTTGGGAGAAACATTTGGTAAAGTTGGAGCGTGGCACGGCTGCTGTGTTTGGACTGTGTAAGTGGATTTTGTTAGCTAGACTGTTACAAGAGCCACCAGAAGCACTAAGGGAGCGGTAAAAAGTGGCACCAGAACTTGGAGCCTTATTTATATGTTCAATAAAGGAGAGTGTAAACAGAGGTCTTAATAAAGCAGAGTTCTGGCCCTGATGGGCTCCCTTTATGCTCCCGTGTACACAAAGAGATTTTGTGCCATTTATATGGCCTCAATAAAGCCAGTGCTAGGTTGGAGGGTTGTATGAATGTGTGTGTGTGGAAACCTGACTGTGTTTGTGTTTCTTCGCGTGTGGGTGAAATGTGATACAGACCTATGACTGAATAAGGTAATAAAATTTGCTCTCCCTAGTGATGTTGTTAAGAAAGAACAACAAGTTCTACTATGTCCAGCCATTGTTTGGTTGTTTTACACAGTGTAGTTCAATAATGAAGAGTAGTGTATTCAGAGTTAGCATGGATTTGCAGGTAAAAGCTCCTTGAATGACTTTGCCTGGAAAGATTTTTAAGCATATAAAAGGTTCCTCAATTAGGATTTGGAGTTCCTTTAAACATGGGTTGCTGCAACGCTTCAGTTTAGAGGTCTAAATTGCTAGTTTCCAGTCTTCTCTGATAGAGTGTGATATCAATTTTGAACATTTTGGTCCATATAGAGTTAAATCCAAAGCAAGCATGGTATGTGGCAGGGCATCCATCATCTTGTCCCCAGTTGGTCAATCCTGGCTCCAAGAAACATAACGCCAAGAATGGCTTCAACAGGAGTGTTCACTAACCAACGTGATGTCACCCACCTTTTTCTGAAGCGCTGGTATTTCCGGAGCCAGCCTCATGTGGATCCACAATGAACTGCAGTTTTTAGCACTTCCACATTGGACTCATATTTTTAGACCGGAGGTTGCCGCTTGGTTTGAACACCAGTGATTTGATTTAAATGACGTGATCGACTCAAGACATTAAGTCACATCATAGGACACATGAGACTTGATAGCAGAATCGATAAGCTCAAACATTATTGATTTTCAGGTTTAAAAAATGTGGAACCAGATTTCAATCCCCATCTCTGCTGCTCAGCAATAAGAACAAATTGGTTAAAACATTTTTGATTTCAAGACATCTTACTGTGATGCAACACAACATTTCATTCATGTTAAATCCTAAAAAAGGTTGCTGTCTTTAGAGGTAAGCTAAGTCGTTTCTTTCTGGTGAATAATTTTCTTTATTCCAATCAGCCCTCCACACGAAACCTCTGACCTATAGTCTATTAGCTCCAGCTCCAAGGGACCAGATGACCTTCCTCAATTCTTTGCACATCTCAAAACGTCCTCTCTGACTGCTCTCCCACACCTCCAGCCTTCACTCTCCTCCCCCAAAACAAACCAACAACTGTTCGGCTTTATTAAACCCCAGAGCCTGCTTTCTCACAACTCCCTCCTGGACAGGCAACCATGAAATAACGTATTCATAACAATCTTTGCTTTTCCAACACAAATGGCGTGCTGTTCTTTTCATCTGCACACTCGATGAGGCCATGCCCTCGACATGTGTGCACGTCCTCTGAGATGGGATACAGCCTATACATACATGCACACATCAATGAAGGGCACTCATAGCTGAAGTCACCCTTGCCTGCAGCACACAAGGACACACTTAAAAATCACTTCCTTCTTGAAGATTTTAAAAAATATGACAGATTGAAAATGAAAAACAACATCTTTAGTGGTTTGACTGAGTTTTTTGAACCACAAAATCCCCCAAATTATGCGAAAAACAAGGAAACACGCTTGAGATGATTCCAGCATTGTTTGACTTGAATGGACACTGTTAAGTTACTGAAACCTCCGAACGGACATGAGCTGGAAATATGAGCATGTGGGATTAATTAGGGCAGGGGGGTGATGACTTTAAATTGGCTGGTTTCAGCCAGAACTATGACACAACAAATAAGGTTTAAGAAAATGAAACACGCAGCTCTTTCCTGGTTCCATATGGAGGTGTATTCCTGACCAAACAAATCTAATAAAGTGATCACTTCGTCTCCATCAAGTGTGTGTATCCATGGCTGTTTTTATTGTGACTCGGTGGATGTCTTTAATCAGAGCACTGGCTTGTTTTGCTGGAAATGTTCCAGCAAAGTTTCCAAGCCAAAATTGGTCCTGACATCAGCCCATGAGGAACAACTTGGTGGATGTTTATGGCTATTGTTAATTTAATAACCTGTGATTGACAGGCATATCACGAAATCAATTTATCCCCAATCAGGGGGGCTAAGTTATGCTAATTCAAACAGAATGGTGATTGGGCACAGTGTGATGAATGATACATTGGGAGGACGAGTCATCATGCAGACACTCTTATGAATGACCTTGGAGACAAAAGCAGTGGGTGTACTTCAGTGTCTCTTTTTCTCGCCTTTATTATCTTCTCCAGGCCAGTGACTAATCACTATTGACAGTTCAATCACCTTAGAAATGGCAGTTCAAATGAGACTTCTTTATTCCATTAATCAATGCATCATTTTTTCGTTTAAATATTTAGCCGACGGGAAAATTGCCCATCTGATGTCCAAGAGACAGACACATCCTAAATCTGTTTGATCTGGTGGACGTGCAATGCAAAAACTTAATTGACTTGTTCAGAAGTGATGAGCCGAGGTATTAATGAGGAAGTCCATGGAGAAATAAAATAATGCTCAATAGAAAGTATTTGCTGTTTTTAAATTGGGGGTAAAGTCCGAGCCTTCTTACTAGTCATCCAGTTGTGTTAAATACTTGATTCTGATTGGTCAAAACCCTGTAATTAATGGTTATTAATTATAAACAGCAAGAGCAATGGTAGGGACAACTAGATCACACATCACATCAATCGTATCCACGAAAAGGAGTGAGCATGTTCATAAAGTTTATGATTTCACCTCTTCCTGTTGACCATGTGGCAAAAATGTTACCTTCTGATAGCATCAGTTGATTACATGGAGGATAAATTCAATATTACCGTCAACATATTTGTAGAGCACAAAACTTAAGATTCATGGCTAATGACCAGACAACAGAAGAGAAAGGAATACAAGAGACAGGAAGCAGAAACCCCCCACGGAAGCCAGCGAGAAGCAGCAGGGACATAAATGGCAGAAAGTTTTCAACTTGCAGCCACCAGTAACAAATACTAAAAGAAACCCAACAAATGTTATGCTAACCCCAACCCTTAGATTTTGGCTGCAGGTATCAATATCCTATTCTCCAACTAATCATCGTATCTTCTTTCTGTCTCTCTGGCTGCCCACCAATGAATCTGGCCCTGCGCAAGGTTTCTGCCTGTTAAAGGTATTACCCTGCCACTGCTCTAAGTTGCTACCTTGTGGTGGATTAATGTTGAGTCTCTATAAATAATATAACAAAAACTATGGTCTAGATCAGGGGTTCCCAAACTTTTCAGCCCGTGACCCCCAAAATATGAGTGCCAAAGACTTGTGACCCCCTCGAAGGGGTTAAATGTTGCTTCATACTTCAAAATTAGTTTACCTGCATGTACATGTGGCTGTGTTTCCTGTGCTGTTGTGAATTAACCTGCTGCTACAGATCCTTTTGTTAATGAAATGTTAGCTAACCCTAACCTTAGGAGTCATCTGGCAACATAGAAAGGCAGAAAACTAATGAAATGTACTTATTTGCAGGGTTTTATTTAAAATGTAACTACTATTTTTGTCTATACTTTACAATAATGGGTAAAATAAGCAAATTTAGATTACTTTTCTGGAAGACATCTTGCGAACCCCCCATTGGTGTCTTGCGACCCCCCTGGGGGTCCTGACCCACACTTTGGGAACCCCTGGTCTAGATTGATCAACCTTGTTCCTTGGGACTTTTTTTCTGGAGCCACAGTTCAGGGTTCATAAGGGAGCAAGGGTGAAAAGTGCCTGGTAATCTTAGCTTGACTCTACAGTAAACATTTGACCCATTTAGGGACATTAAGTCAACACCCTGAGGGTCTAACTAGGAAACGTAGAAACCTTTGGGTGACATCATTGTAATAGGAGTCTGCACAGAGGGGAGGGAGGCTCTTCTTAAATCAAATATAACAAGGTAGCAGTGTGGCAAAGTTAACTGAATTTAAGGTGTGAAATGTTTTTAGGGTCATAATCAGGCTGGGATCCCTCTGCGGGTAAATAGCCCCTTTGTTTGTTCTCTCTCTTTCTCTGTTTCTCTACCCCCACCTTGTACACCAGACTCTTTTACTGTCAACCAGCCCGATGTCAGCACATAATTACCTTATGGGAAATAGATGGTCCTGCTAGCTAAATCCCCCCCTGGCTCAGCAGGAGGTTAATGTCGTCCCAGAACCGGTGACGTTACGCCCCTGGCGAGTGACACCGCAACACCTCCCAAGCTGCCGTGCGCGTTCCCTGGCGCTGAGCATGTGTGCCTCAAGAAAAAAGGTCGGATAGGAAGAGCGTCTGGGGGTAAAACTGTGTGAAAGCTTGTAAATATGGTCTCTATGATGGATTACATTTGCAGTGCCCTGAAACTCCTCTGTCATGGGAAGCACATGTTTGGCTTGCTTTCAAAACACAGAAAAACTAGAGAAGAAATGCTCCAGAGTAGGATTTTCAAGTTTGTTAAATGAGGTGGGGGGGCTTATAATAACCTCAGAGAAGATAAAGGCTTAAAAAGGCACCGAGCTTAAGGCTTAAAACAACAAATACTACTTTCAGTGTTTGATGAAACTGAATTAGTTGTGTAACTTGTATCAACAGGGTGAAATGTTTTAATGTTTCAACTCATTTCATTAAAGTTATTCATCAAACAAAAATGTGAAACATTAACTTTTCTTACTTTGAGAGCAGATACAGATCTAAGGAGGTCTCATTCAGGGAAAATAAGTAATTTTTGCTCTTGGATTTAATGATCCATGCTTCATTCACATGTCTAGGAATTGGAAAAGTGTCTGCATGTATTTTCTCTACTAAGACAGAAAAGCAACTTTTGTTCTAAGCTTTTAGTGCCTCTGCATCTCCCTGACCAGTAAGGACCTATGTCCACAAACTGCGTTTTTTGTGGTGGCCACGCCTATCTCCTTTACAAAAACAAATGCAGATCAGTTTTTAGGGTTAGTCCCTAAAATTGTCCCTAATCGGCCAATCAAAATCAAGAAGGGCAAGACTCTGAATATAACATTTTCAACATTGTTTTTTAGGGTAAATTTTTTATGCCAGGTTACAATTCTTTTTTAACTTATTTTTTATGATGGCCTTGAATAAACGCAAGTATAAAGCAGTTTAAAACGGGCATAGCAGTCATTCCCAAATGAGGTGGAAGTGCCGTGAAACATCTTTCATAACCTAGCAACAGTATGTGCCAATACGCTCTGAAATTGACATTGATGTAAACAGACCCTAACATGAGCATTTATTGACACCCTGCAGATATCCATTAACCCTCCTGTTATGTTGTGGGTCAAATTGACCCTTTTTAAAGTCTATTTTAGGCAATATATGCCTTCCAAACCAGCTAACAGCATAAAAATCTGGGCAGCATGTGACAGAAGAGGTGTCGTGTTAATTTATCACATCACTTCATAAAAAATTCAAAATGTAAAATAAAATAAACAAAAATCTATGTCATGTAAAACTATTGTATTTAAATTTAGGGCTTTCCAATTTACATAAAAAAAAAGTTTAACTGTGAGAATTAAAGAACACTAATGGACCAAATCTGGATTTAAATGGTTAGTAATGGAGTTAATAATTAGATTTTTTTTAAAAATGTGTATTGGGATTTTTTGGGGTTCTGACACTTTTGGATAATTGAATATGCCCCAGGTCAAATTGGCCCAGGAACATTATAGCTCTTCCAGAGAAACTAACATAACAGGAGGGTTAATGCTATAAATGTAGACTTTCTTCACTTCCCAAAGCTATGACCTTTAAACCAAGTATTGCTGGATTAGTCCACTCTTCATGTTACCATGCACACCAAGTCAAGAGAGTTCATCTCCTAAAGATATTTTAAATTCATTTTATTAAAAGGATCTCTCCTATCCTGACCCGTAAGCCCTCATTAACACCAATACTGGTAAGTGAAGTGAAAAAACTGTTCATGGTTTGTTTTCAGAAAACAGGCTAAGAACAAATGTACTCTACAGAGAACAATATTTCAGTAATAATAACATTAATAGTGAAAATCTGAAATTTGAGGCAGTAGCTTGAGCCCAAAGCGGTACAACATAATCAAAAACTGCCATTTTGAGTATGTGAAACACTACACCCAATCCAAACTTTTAACAATCTAGGACTGGTCAAAGTTGTACCTTAAAACTTTGCACCTATTTGATGTGCTGCTCGCTCCGCTTCACTTAAAAATACATCACAGGTCGGCCTGTGGAACCAAACTCAGAGAGAAGCAGACAAAGCAACTGGCAGCAGCAGAACTTCATTTGGTCCAATTTGTTAGAAACTCACCCAGGTGGGAGGTGACCGGTCTCTTTTTCTGAGAACACATCTCCCCATTAGGAATCACATCACTGCTTTTCCCTTCTTGTTGGACGATAGGCAGGTGGATGGATAAATGCTGTATACCAGGCTGGAAAATGGATGATCTGGTGCCAAGGCACAAAATGTTATGTTTTAAATCTTAGGGGAGACAGTTGCAGCTCAAACTAAATCCTGATTACTTGTCCCTACTCATCTTTGATTTTAAAAAGGCAGGTGCAGATATGATTTCGAAAGAAATGTACCATGTGAAAGAGATGATGATTGAGAATGATTTCAGAAGACTGCTTAGATGGTCACTGTAAAAACTCTATGAGATAAGAACACATCTATTTTGTGATTACAGCTTGATATTCTGCTGCCATATCAGCCAAATAATCAATTACTGATGTGATTTAAGCTGTATTCTTGGTTATATAGCAAAGTTAACATTCCATAATTTAATATTTTTCCACTACAAATCTATCAAATGTGTGCAGGTTTACTTAAAAAATATCGCTTGCCCAGTTCTGTATAAAAAAATTAGCAACTAACTAACTTTTGGCGAACAAATATAGCCTTAAGCAACTAACAAACTTTGAGTTAACATATGTAGCCTTGAGAAACTAGCAAACTTTGAGCAAGTTCATCTTGAACAACTTGAGCTAAAGAGACATTTAGTACATAGTACATTAGGGAGCTTGAGAACTACTGTACCTTTAGAAAAACAGTTAAACATTGGTTAAAAACAAGCCAGTCATGTACTCATGAATAATCTGTTTTCTCACTTGATGTCCGTTCCTGGGGGCTTTGGCCTCACCTTCCATTCTGTTTTTATAATGTCGTGTTAATTGTTTCGTGATATCCTGTAATTTTAAAACTTGTTTTATGTTTTATGTGAGTACCTGCCTTAGGACTACGGATGAAATTTAGCTATTGAGGCATACTGTTGAAATGTTGATTAATGTGCATTGTCCCAATCAAATAAACTCAAATTTAATTAAAGGACTTGGTGGAGATCAAACCAGAACTTAAAAGTAAAGTAGATGTTTGGCTACAAGGTGTTTTGCTACTTTGTTAGCCACAACAATGTTTGGCTATAAATTTGACAGCAAAATGAGATAGGCAATATACAGACTAAGTTGACACAGTCAAAAAACATCCATGTGTTTGACTGAAACTTTGGCGATGGATCAGTTCTGTGAAATTTTTCGTTAGCATTATGCTACCACTAAATGGTAAAGTGTATAGGAATGGGAATTCATGGCCTTATTTAGTGGTCAGATCATAGAATGTATAAATAATGGACGCAGTATCCGTGACGTCACCCATCTGTTCCTGAGCGCTGTTTTGAAGCCAATCAACGGCGGCAGCCATATTGAAAATGAGGAACTCAACCAGGCAGAGTGTGACGTAAAGAGGCGGAGTTTGAGCCTCCTAGCCAACAGTTATGTGTTCCCGTGCAGGAGTCAAGTCAGTCATGTCCTTATTTGGGCAAAAAATTCATAATCTTAATATCTTCTGAACCGTCACGTTAGAAAAAATGTCACCCCCCGTACAGTGTGTGCCGATAGAGAGATTAGCTATGTAGGGCCAAGCCGTTTTTTGAACCAGGCTGTAAACATGTTTATTAATGCTGCAAAGATCGTCTTTTTTGAATTGGTGTCTATGTGGTTTCCGGTGTTTCTGCAGCCAGCCTCAAGCGGATTCTCACAATGAATTGCAGTTTATAACACTTCCGCATGGGCTTCATAGTTTGAGACTGGAGGTTGCCACTTGAGTCAGAGTCTAGATTGAAATACTTCTTTGATCACCCCTCATGGACAACGGCCTTCAAGGACAAGAAGCTGCTGTGATGCATGATATGTATGATCCTACATTAGTCAAGTATTTACTATCAAAAACTTATTTCAATACAAATCATTTCGCATACAACAACCACTCCCTTCTCCTTCTCTAGAAATATGGCAGTGCAAGATGATGGCCTTCATGGAAGTGGAGCAGAGCCGAAGGGGTTAACTGTCAATGACTTTTTGTGAAACACCGATGGAGTGAAACTTGAATGAACCCAGATAGAAGATATCCGAGCCAGCTGAGCCCTCTGACCAGACAAGAGTAAGGACGCTCTGGGAGAGCTGTGCTGAGCTCGACTCTGACCTGTCTGGGTGTGAAAGTCCAGAGCCAAGATCAGGTTTCAACATTGTGTGTTGAACTGTTTTTGGGTGGGGGGGGGGGTCATTTGAGTCCAACGACGAAATTAATACAACACATGTAGGGTCAGGCCACAAGAGCGCAGTCCAGATATTTTCCCCTTCCTATATAAATATCCCCACTGCGGAACAGCAACTGGTTGATCAATCTGTCTAAATGCACAACCGTACGTGAGCCAACTCTTCTTACCAGCCTCCTGGGTCCTTACTATCCCCAAACACTCATCTGGAAGATCTGAATCCATTCAAAGTGCAAAGATACTAAATGCCTCTGACTTGAGATGGGTCACATCGCAGTGATAATGTCTCTCTTGGGGAGGACACTGCTCGCTAAAGGAATGTTTTACTACAGTCCAAAAATATATTCTCAGCTCAGTTTTCATTTGTCTGAGCATGCAGCACGCAAGCTGCACGCATCGCTTGAGGGTAAGAGAGTCATGTTGGCTGAAGCAGTACAGCTGGCTAGTAAATACTGGCTGACACTAAGTGTGTCAACCATCGGAGGAAATCATTCACAAACCATCCCCGGCAAAGACAGCAACATGCACAAGACAGACAGGGGGAGGGAAAAACGACAAGGGAGCTCAAATAAGGGTGTCATGAAATATGGATGCCAACATGACGTTGCATGGCGCTGAGCTGCTCCATCTTTTCTTAGCAGCCTTGAATTCCTGACAGCAAAGACAAAAGTGCAGTCTGGAGGCAGAGGGAGAGTCATAAAAAGGAGCACTAATGAGTCCCAGTCATTGCGCTTTTACATGATGTAAGCTGCAACTAATTATTCCATTAATCAAACAATCTTTTAGTCTGTTAAGTGTGCAGAGAAGAATGTGGGGGATTCAATGAAAGTCCAAAAAAAGTTTGAGACATGGTCAGCGTGAAGTAGACATTAAGTCCCATTTTAGAGTCTGGAAACTGCAAATACATGCCCTTTTTCCTGAATTTCCAAGAGGATTAACATACTATTATTACATTTAAGATTAAATGTTGTACCATGACTGATGCATTAAGATTTTATTTTGATCAGGGAAAATAACTCGCCACCCAAAGCAATTTTGGTCCCGCAACTTTGGCACCAATCTTCCCCAACTTCGAACAAAAGTCTGCAAAGGCTGGATTTTCTTTGATGGTTCCAAAGATTATAGAGATTGTGAAATTATGGCACGCTGCTGAGCATGATGGGCCGTGGTTGTCATCACCAAGTACATGCACACGAACAAACTCTGTCTGTTATTTTATCAGTTTTGGTTTTTTTTAAATATTTTTTTGGCTTTTTTGCCTTTATTTTTTTAGGACAGCTGAAGAGAAACAGGAAATGTGGGGATTGGAGAGTGGGGGAAGACATGCAGGAAATGGTCGACCGGCTGGGAATCGAGCCGGCGACCCCTGCGACAAGGACTGTAGCCTCTGTATGTGGGGCGCTTAGACCGCTAGGCCACAAGCGCCCTGTTATTTTATCAGTTTTGTCTGCAGGTCTGAAAATCCAGAATCCCGAAAAGAAAAAGAAAACTTGTTGAAGACATTTCTATGGGAAGAATAAACTTAATTTATATTTAAATAAGAGTTAACATAGGAGTTTCCTTGTTTTAACACCCAAAGCTCCATCACATGAGGTCCTTTGGGTTTTTTTCCATGTATGAAATGAAACAAAATCACATCCCATGATCAATTTTTCCCAGCTCGATTATTAGATCTGCTGTGGCACTCTGTAACACAGCAGCACTGCCATACCATGACGATTTCTGAAGTTTCTGAACAAACGAAACAGGCCAGATACCAGAGTATGTTCATGTATGGGTACCTTATTTGTTGTCATGTGTGTGGTTTCTCACATTCTGTAACATCTGATTAGACTTTGAAAATCTTTTCATGAGGGTCAGGCTTTAGGTCCAAGTTGGCTCAGCCAATCACGCCTGAGTGTGGATTTGAGGCTGCAGCACATCAAAGACAGAGCAGTCACTCAAATTAACACCGTGTTGAAGTAAGTGTCATAATAGACGTGCTTCCTCCCTCGTGCTGTTATCATCAGATTTCATGAAGCTTGGCCAAACTTTGGTTTGTTGCGGTCCGCCATGATCCTCTACTTGCAACTTTGTTGACATGCTGCGTCACACGTAACACGTAATGTTACGGCAACACAGCAAGTCCTGGCAGATGAGGAAAACTTTCTGTGGACTGCAAAATTCTTAATGAGGTTTAATCATGAGAGATTTATGCCACTGTTAGGAACCAAAAAGCAGAACTGAAAAGCACGTTCGATTCCACAAATATGATACATTTGGAACCAGTTCCAGAATGGAACCCAAGCCTAATGGCAAAAAAAATATCTATGTCTGATAGATTTAACTTTAAATTAGCTTTGTCTTTACAATTCATTCAGGGATCCCACTCTTTTCCAGAGATCATTTTCCAGGACATTTCAAGGAAATTTTCAGTGATGACCAAGCTGGTATGACAGTCTAAATTTAGTTCCTAATTTAGTTCCTAAATAATCTAATGTGTTTGTCTCAGTGGAAGTCTACATTGAAGACATGCAGTCTATTGCTATCATTGAAATCATCTCTTACATGCTTAAAAATGATGGCAAATTGATTATAGAATAATGCAACCACAGATGTACAGCCCTTCACTTTATAGTGCAACCAAGCAACAATGATGGGCAACTCTCATCTCAGCTTTCTCTTTTCTCAAAAATTATAAAATTAAAAACAAAAGAGCCAGCAAAAGACTCTGGAAGCTGCCTTAGTGAAATAAATAAATAATAATAATAATCAGAGGATCAGTGCATAAATTGACCTAAATAGATCTGAATGACAAAAATGGCCACAAATGTTTACTTGTTCTCCCATTTTCCAGGTGTTTTCCAGGACTGGAAAACTGGTCAACTGTTTCCCAGGTTTTCCAGTTTTTCCAGGACGCGTGGGAACCCTGTTCATTGCAATATATGCGCAGAAATCTGCTTTTAAAGATTGGTGTAGATCACTTAGGTTCCAACGCCATTCTCGATTCTTAAGTTCAAAGTCAAACTGTGCAAGAACAAGGAAATCTTAGCTTTCCCATCTAATAACCTTTTTCACAGGAAGCCTAGAAATATTAGCTGTTTTCCCCAGTGGGTAGGTTGTCTTCAGATTGCCACTTGAATTAGAGATTGCGTGGAGTCAACAATCACCCAGCAGGTCAAACCACTGGATTTGCATTGTCCAAGACTTTCTCAACCCTCTTTCCTCATCCATCTATCTGACTCAGCTAGAATTCCTCAAACAGGTTGCCATCCTTTGAGTAGGTCCTTTCACACACACATACATGATGTGTAGAAGGTGGTTCTCAATGAGTCTGAACCCATGGGAACAGACGCATCAAGGCTAACGTCTGATGAAGCTGAAGCACTGATGAATAAATGAATGACTTCCTGATGCTTGGATCTCACTTTCACTTTTGCTGGTAATTAATTCCCATGATTCTTCTGTATGTGCCGTGACTGTCAGCGTGTTTGGATGTCAAAGTATATCAGTAAGCGCCTACACTCCGTTTTTCTAATCTCCACTGTTGCACATAGAGCCCATCACCTAGGGCATGCAACACTGGTGACTGAGATGTCATGAGCTATCGCCCCAAGGGTTGCAAAAACAGATTGGAACAAACACTCCCTTACACCACTTTTGAACATGTTCCCAGAGCTCTAAAGCAGCTATTGCTCATGTGTGGATGTCTGGATGCAATGATCCAAATAAACTGTCCATAATACAAGTTTCTAAGAAATCCACTCAACTGCTTACGCTCCAACCAACAATGCAACTTTATTTTATGTTTGCCACGAAAATAGCCCTGGAGTTCATCCATAATTTAAACCCTGAAGTATGTTTGAAGTGCCTTGACAAAGTGAAGTTTGCTTCAAGCGCCTGTGAAATGCCTCAAGTGCTACCACTGATTACCAAAAGCAGCTTCAGCATCATCAATTATAAAGCGTCTCCTCTTTTCTCCTGTGAGGTAAAATGGGCTGAAAGCTTGGAATTCTATGTTCTTCTTTTTTTGCAGAGAGGCGTATGTGTGAGAGGACTTTGTGTGTAAAGAAACACAGTGCAGACTGGAGATGATTCATTCTGCCCAAACATGTGTTACAGATCTGTAGGTCTGGTGTACCAACAGAGGATTTTATTTAACCCAAAACAGATCTAAGTCTGCTGTAGTAACAAATGCTTTCACTGTACAGGCACTCACACGAGCTGAAGGGGAGACACATGCAGGGTAGAATAAAGAGAATAAACATGCAGATGCTGACAGGTTAATCTAAGGTTCATAATAAAGCTTTACTTTAAATTTCTAGTCACGTTTCATACTTTTACGCACGGGTCTTTTTGAATTTGGAGCATCTTACCTTCCGTGGATCGGGGAAGCACGCTGTCGCATACCAACACAGTGACAGAAAAAGCCTGAAGTGCTGCCAAAAAAACTAACTTCAGACTCCAGCTCTCGGGATTCATGATGACACCCGGCTGAAGTGTGGACGAGACTGGCCAAGTGTTTCACTGCAGCGCAACCATCATACAACCAACAGTCCTCCAACAGCTGATGCGCACGAGCCACCCCACCAAAATACAAAAACCCACTTCCTGAAATCTGATAGAGTAAATGAGGGGTGCCTTTTAGGAAATCCCAACGACAGCTGATTCAGCTCCGTGCACTTTCCCCCTGCAGAGGTGTCCGGGTCTGAAGCTGCATGACGCGAAAAAGTGAGTGGAAACAGCGCGCGAGGGATGAAAACATTTAGACATCCACAAACCGCTGCTGTCTCAGTCGCCGGCTGGAATGACACCAATTCCAGAGCAATTACCGAGGAGAAGTGTTGTCTTATGAGTGGGGACCATGTGCTTCAATGGAGCCCTCCGCCAGGTCCTAGAGCCGAGTTCAGATCTAATTAAACGAGCAGAAGAAGGCTGACGCAAATTAACCAGGTCCATACACCGGTTTACCTTTCAAAATAAAAGCCCGTAAAATAATGAAAATGCACTTTCTTGATTTGATTTAATTTGATAGAGTTAATTTCGAACATGTTAAAGACACAAAAAGACCCCAAAAAAACAAACGTTATAAAGAATGCAAAAATAATAATAATTATCATAATAATAATAATAATAAATTGTATCCTCACTACTATGACTTATATTCACATATCTGAAAAGGAGCGGGAAGAAGTACAACGTATTAAATCCCACCCCTTCTCCATTATTGATTAATATATATATATATATATATATAATTAAAGCTGCTGTTGGTAGTCGTGATATAAACATCAGTTTGGAGAGAGATTTCGAAGGTCAACACTGCCCCACCACACCAGATTTACCCTAATTCTCATACTTGTTCTATGAGGAAGTAGTGCCGGCTTCCCAGCCAATCAGGACAACCTAGTGGGGGCCGCCACTTGACCAATCAGGACAGAGGGTCAAAGAGTAGCTCTGATTGGTTCATGATAACGGGAACCAAGTGTAATAATAACATTGCTTGATACAAAGGCATTGAAATTGATTTGGCCATAATCTCAAATTACTTAAATTACTGATGTGTACCGATGGGTATTAAAACTTTTTTTCCAAACCCAGCAGAAAAAAAAAATAGTTTTTTACCCCATTCCTACCAACTGCACCTTTAACTTGCTTTATATAATAGTACTACGTATATAAACATACATACATACACTCATAAACATATATACATATACATACACATATGTATATACACATACATGCATGCATCATACATGCATACACATTTGCTTATTGCTTTATATACTAATACTACATAATATAAATGTGTCATAAATATATAAATTCAGTCATTATATGTCTTCCAAACAGACATAAATCAAGGATGTAGAAGGGTTAAATAATAGCTATCTATGTGTGTGTTTGAACCATAGACTGGATAAATAATGGACGTAGTATCCATGATGTCACCCATCTGTTCCTGAGAGCTGTTTTGAAGCCAATCGACGGCGGCAGCCATATTGGAAATGCTGAACTCAACCAGGCAGAGTGTGACATAGTTTGAGCCTCCTAACCAACAGCTATGTGTTCCCGACCGGGAGTCACGTCAGTCATGTCCTTATTTGAGCAAAAACTCATAATCTTAATATCTTCTGAACCGTCACGATAAAAAAAAAATCACCCCCCTACAGTGTGTGCCGATACAGAAATTAGCTTCTTAGGGCCAAGCCGTTTTTTGAACCAGGCTGTAAACATGTTAATTGCAACATTGTGTAACATGTTGTGTAACATTGTGTAACATGTAACAATGCTGCAAAGGTCGTCTTTTTCCCATTCATGTCTATGCAGTTTTCGGTGTTTCTGCAGCCAACTTCAAGCGGATTCTCGATGTATTGCAGTTTATAACACTTCCGCACGGGCGTCATCGTTTGAGACCGGAGATTGCCACTTGGTTTGAACACAATGACTTCATGCCACCCCTGCAGAGGTCTGTGCCTCTGTACGGCCATCCTAGTCACAAAAGTATGGTGGCCCTTATGGGCAAAACACAGCTACATTTCAGGAAACATGACAACATTACACAAAACACAGCAACAGTTCACAAAACAGAAAGGGTAGGGACAATACTCGTTTCTGATTGGACAGAACCTGACAGCTCAACGTCATTTCCTGTTTCTAGTAATACTACTCAGCTGAGTCACTGCATGAATTTTAAACTGAACTGGAAGGAATTAAAGACGAGATGATAATAATAATAATATATTTTATATATATATATAAACTCCTCAAAAAAAGTTTGGAAATGTTATTTCAGTCAATTGTTTTCCCCCTGTAATACCAATACGTTTTGTATTTTATATCATTGGAAAGCCTGATTAGTCACCTTTACAAAGAGGTAAAACTAGTAAGGATTATGCATTTATGGAATAAGCAACACAGCTTAATGTGTGGGTAGCGCCCCAGAAAAAATATCCATAAGTGGTGGTATAAGGTGGTATAAGGTGGTGGTGGTATTAGGTGGTATAAGGTGGTAGCATCTGAGGTTTTTATTGTGAAATGTTGCTGTGTTTTTTCCCTTCAGGGCCACTGTTCAAAAGTCTGGCTCTGCCCCTGATCTAATAGGCATAACTACTTGACTTAAGCTGTGATTAATTTCCATTATTTTAACACAACAGTAAAAAATGGACCCTCTATCAGGATTGTGTTATCAAAATACAAAGAGAGATTTGGACGTTGCATGTCTATGCTGTAATAAAAAACAATTTTAACATTTTAACAATAATTTGGCCTAAAAGGTGCATGTTAAGATTAATGTATGGGCTTTTATTTTGAAATACAATAATAAAACTTCCGGTTTTGCCCTTGAGTAGTTGTTTGAAGCTTTATTGAAACGGCCCGAGGTGCTCACATACTGTAACAGCCCACACTGTGAGTAAATTTGAATAATCTAGCCTGCACAGCCCTAACACACAGATGTTATTATCATGTTGTCTTCCTGTCAGAGTAAACAAAAAGCAGCATTGTGTGAGAGAACTGTAGACTTCCAAGTCCAAAGTAATCTGTTGTACTCGCCTTATCTGTTTCAACAGAAAGGGACTTAACTTGGACTCTTATATTTCACTGACAGCCAGATTCTCAAGGCAGAAGATGTCATCCAGGCACTGTTATGCATTCAAAGTGACTATACATGGACCCACATGCAGTCCCATTCAAAGGCCATGGCTCAACTCAATTATGCCCTTCGTCAATGTGTGGGTTACACTCTGCACTGCTCCACATATCCATCCACTGCAGAGGAGAATACAGGCAGATGTCCTCATGCGGCAGACTGGGTTTCTGAAGGCCCTTATTCTCCAGCGATGGGAGAGAAAAATCAGCATTTCAAGTGCACTGTGCCCCGAGCATGGAGCCCTAAGGTCACAGGAGCACATCCAATCACAGTCTTGCACTATTTAAAATATACAGGATATACGAGGTGCAGCCTTGTGTCAAGATGCTCAGAAAACTCCATCTCTCAAAAGTCTTTCCTCAGGATCAAATATGAACGCAAACAAAAGGAGTATTTCTCTGCATGCTGATTTAGCAGAAACTCGACTATAGGACGGAACAAAGAGCTGATCTTTTGCTCTTTTTTAAGAACCAGGGGAATGTTTGGAGGAAGGCGATAAGATGCAGAGAAGAGCAGGCAGTAAAATATGCCTTTTTATTTGGCTGCCAGGACAGATATAACACAGTGAAAACCCGAGCTATTGCATCTTATTTCTGTTATTTGTCAATGCAGTTTGGAATCAACACGTTTGACTCAGTGGGGTCAGTGTCTCAGTGGGTGGCATGAGATATATCATTCATTTACCCTTTCTGTTACCACTCATATCTACTCTAACTGCCAACAGCAAAGCATCACACAGATGTTATATTCCTGTGTATCATTTTGGAACTGTAAAAAGTAACTTAACTATGACGGAGTGTTAGTGCCACATTATGGAAGATGAGAATTGAAATTTCATGTCTGAATACATACATTTAAGAGAATAAAAACACACAATTTCAAGAATTGAGTCGCAAAAATACGAGAATGATGTCATGCATTTATAAGAAAAAAGTAAGGAGTTAAGTTTATAGTTCCTGCACATGTCTCATTTCTGTGCAGGCAGCTGTCTGGCTGCCCTTCTAATTGCTCTCATTATATGTTATTTGAAATATAGATGAATCATATAGCCTGTAGTTACAGCTTCTTTCATCAAATTACTATATTCTTCCAAGATTACAAGTTTCCTCTAATTAATTAATGGCTTTAATCTACTTCATTTACAAGTTTATTCTTGTAAATCAATCAAAAATTTGAGTTTTTCCACTTTTTTTCCCCCATAAATTAACAACTTAAATCTCATAAATGTATGAGTTCATTCTTGTACTTTTTTAATTTTTTTAAATATACAACTCTTCTGTTTCGGTTGTAATCTCATTCAAAGGTTACATTTTATATTATGGCTGTGTTCCTGAAATCTCCAATTTGTTTCATCCTGAATTCAGCCCATATCCCCCGTCATACCTAACAGAGTGACAACATATTATTTTTATTTTTTATTTATTTATTCATTCATTTATTAATTTTTATTTTTTACTTTTTTATTAATTTATTAATTTATTAATTTATTAATTTATTAATTTATTAATTTATTGTTAAAGTTAAATCTTTTGGGGATTTTGCACCTTTTACTAGAGAGGAGAGGAAAATGGATAGAGCTGGAAACCAGGGGAGAGAGTGGGGGAAAGACATGCGGGAAAGTGGCCAGAGGCTGGAACTGAACCCGGGCAAACTGCTTCATGGGCGTGTGATCTAACCGTTAGGCCAAGTCCACGCCCAACAAATTTATTTTTAAGATTATTTCTAAGGATTTAAAAAGATGTTTGACCAAAGTCACAATTTAAAGTAAAAAGTCTCCTGCACACAGTCATATTGTTTAAAGTTCATTAGTATCAAAACATTGCTGTGACGACGCTGCCACCAGGCCACTCCTGTGGCTGTTTTAGAAACTGTCTACTATACTACCAGTATATACTGATTTGGCCAAAATTCAGTATGTAGTATGCAGTGTGTGAACAAGAGTAAAATCTGCAGTATGCCAAAACTACCCAGATGTCTACTGAGTCATGAAAATGTCTCATCATGCAGTGGACCAGTCTCCCTCGGGTACTGTTTCCCACAATGCACAGCGCGGTTTCAAAAACAGCCACAGTGGCCTTTTTCCGAAACGGCCTGCTACACACTACCTACTAATGTAGTAGGCAGTAGGTATTGTCTGCTACATACTGCTTTTGAATTTAGTATGTAGTATGGCTGTTCTGTTCGATCTGTGTTGCAGTACGCTGGGTCAGACGTCACTGAATTTCCAGTTTCGGAAAGAGGAAGTAAACAACGGTGAAGCTTATAGAGAAACTGCTTCTTAGCATCCACTTATGATTTAAAAAGTTAGGAAGTGGTTTACATAGAGCGCTGTGCATTGTGGAAAAAAGTACGCGAGGCATACTGGTCCGATGCATACTGTGAAATGTTCCCAAATCAGTAGACACTGCTGATTTTGCTCTTGTTCACATACTACTTACTACATACTGAATTCTGTCCGGATTTGGAAACTATGTTGCAGGGGGCGTGTCCTAGCTGGGAGTTATCAGCTTGATGAGCTGCACCTGGGCATGCTGCACTCAGGCTATAAAAGATCTCCTGTCCCCTTCATTCTTTCTCTGACTCTCTGGCTGATATATTCTGTTCTGATCTACAAATATTATCTCACACACATTCACACACACACTAAACACTACTGACAAAATGTTACATTAAGTTTTCTTCTCTTTTTTTGTAAAAAAAAATGACTCCCTTTGCATTTTTCTACAATTGAAAGTACCAACAACAGAAAATGTGTTACGTTTAAATTCAAAGAAAACTACTAGCAAGCTGTTGCAACACAGTGCAAATACTTTATTTCAACATAGATCCTGCCTCTGGCAATACGAATAGCCAATCAAAGTTTAGGAGTTTGGAGAGGCGTCTGGGGTGGCCTATCACTTTTCAAAGGGGGCCCATGCCACCCCTCTGCTCACACCCCTGCTTATCTTAAGAGACTGAAGGGAAAATTTCACATTAGTGGGGAAAATGTAACATTTCTTATCACAAGTTGACTATAAAACACAAAAAATATTGCAGAAACAATATCCATTTTTTCGTTATCTTTTGTTACATTTCAATGCTTATCCATCTTAGTGGAGTCTGATGAGGAGAAGAACAATTTCTAAGTAATGTCACAATGTTTTATTTTACTTTATCTTTCAAAAATGATGAATTTAAGAAGGAAAGTAGGAATTATTGACCATTCATAACATTCAAAAAAATATCAAACCATAAAAACCACACATACTGCTCATGTGCACTAACTTGAGATGAGGTTTTAAGCAATCATTGGTCAACTCCAAAACATCAGTGTAAATTCAGATGGATGGTGTAACAGCTGGACTCCGAACTAACTCCAAATTAAAGGCTAATAAGTAAAAAAATAAACAGTTATGAATGGTGACAACAATCACTGCTCTGTTGTCTTTTGTTCCAAAAATAAACATTCACGCATCTCACTTTTGATTTACGCCTGGTTCCATCTCAATTTAAAGTTCCACTCTGACGATCAGGCCACACAAATCTAAATCTGCAATGACAGCCTGCAGTCCATCATAGACAAAGACAGAGACAAAAGCTCCATTCAAAATCCACCCTGTCCATTAACGGGGCATTTCCAGTGAGAAGAGGTCACATTCCTCCATCTTACAGCTAATAGCTGGCAGAGGATGATGGCAGAGCCCTCTTCAGGATTCTTCTTCCTGCTTGTATAATGAGGACTGGTTGAGGGCTGTCCTGGATGAGTCCCCGTGAAGCATAATGAATGATTCTGTCTTCTATCACTGCTTCACATCACATGAGATCATGTGGAAGTGACTGCGTGAGGACATCAGTGCGGTGTCGTGCAGCGAGGGGTTACTCTGTATCTCATTATGGAAAGAAAGGCAATTTGCAATCAAGTCCAAACAAGATAACGCAGTAAAAACAGGATGCATTACCGGTTTGCAATGTTGCATCAAAAGGGTCAGATGCGTTTATGTGGCTTGATTTGACGTAAGATTACAACAAAAGCAGGATGTTGATTTCATTCAGTACACTCTCTTTGACCATCTTCGTTTGTAATTGCACACCACAAGGGCAGTGAGGACATCTGAGTCCCGGAGATAAGCAGCTGTTTTTCAAGTCTAGAAAAAAAAAAAAGACAAGTCTACAGCAATCTTTCAGAAACCCAGAAGGTCATCCAACAAAACTTCTTTAATCCTCAGGAAACCTTTTTCCCAAGGGTATCAGATTTTTTGTTTTCCTTCAGATGGGCACAGAAGTCTTTGATTCTGGAAAAACCTTGGCTAAGTGTTGTTGAATATCCTTCTGAGTTCTTGAAAGATTGCCCTGGATTTTTTTTTTTTTTTTTAAGAAAAACAGATGTTGTGCTCTGTAACTTAGATGCTTGTACATGGGAGAAACAAAGGAGTCTGACCAGACATCTGCAGGCAGGATGTTTCAGTTCATATAAGGCACTATCAAAAGGTCAAAGTTCACTTTTTCCATCTGTTACAATGTCGTCAGCTTCATCTGGTGTCTGTCAGTCAGCGGGTGTTCCTATGAAGAATCTGATCCAACAGTTTCTGTAACAAGAAATCAAAAATAAAAATGATTACAGGACTTAGGACAGAACAGAGGAACCCAATGAGGTTGTGCTGTTTTACTGAATATTAGCACAGGTGTGATTAACAGGCAGCCTGTTGCATTACATCAATATACTGCATCACAACCGTGCTGATATACAGTATAACGGCACATTATAAAGTGTGAGTCCACAAACAGAATATAATAGTTCATTAATAAGCAGCATCGGGTTATTATTTTCTGATTATCTTATAATTTATTCCGCTCCACCGACACAGCTATCTCCACAATGGAGTTGGCGGGAACTGGACTGATGCCAAGCAGCACAATAACATTTTCCTGCACACTTGTTCCTGCTTCAACACAGACCAGCTACTTAGCATTTTGTGTGTTTATCTGTATGTTTCCATTTACATACAATAAGTGGAAATAAAGAGTCTGCTGACAGTAGGTTTGGGGGACTGTGTGATTCTGGATCAATCTTGACAAAGAATGTTTTTTTTTTATTTATTTTTTTTGCAAGACAAAAGACTGACAAAAGACTGACAAAAAATAATCAAAGACACAGACACATGAACACAGGAAGACAACTACAATGATGACAGGCACAGATTTCAAATGTCTTGGCATTCCAATAACCGACTATGGTTATGTGTGTGTGTGTGTGTGTGTGTGTGTGTGTGTGTGTGTGTGTGTGTGTGTGTGTGTGTGTGTTTGATGATGTGTGGTGCATGACTGTGTCTGTGATTGTGGATGTGTGGCACAGTAAGATGGATCTCTGGCATTGGAGGATAATGGCTAAAGGAAACATAGTAAGAGAGAAAAAAATAAAAGAATGTTTGCTGTAACATTATATATGTAATTTTTTTTTTTGATTTATATTTTTGGGCATGTTTGCCTTTAATTGATAGGATAGCTGAGGAGAGACAGGAAATGTGGGGAGTAGAGAGTTGGGGAAGACATACAGCGAATGGTAGACCGGCCGGGAATCAAACCGGCGACCCCTGCGACCCCTGCAACGAGGACTGTGGCTTCTGTATGTGGGGCGCTTAGACCGCTAGGCCACCAGCGCCCCATTATATATGTAATGTTAATAAACTTTAAACATCATTTGGTTTCGACCAAGCAATCTGATTGGACAAGAGACATGCCATGAGTGCTGATATACTGTAGAATGCAACCCCAATTCCATAAGAGTTGGGACACTGTTAAAAATGTAGATAGAACCAGAACTTAATGGTTTGCAAATTATTTAAAAACAATATGTAATAATGCAAACACAACATATCAAATGGTGAAATTGAAAATTGATGCCAATGGTGCAAATGCTGCCGGCAACATGTTTCAAAACAGTTGAGACAGGGGCATGCTATCATTGTGTTTCATCAACTCTTCTTTAACCACACTCTGCAAACCTTTGGGAACTGAGGAGACCAGTTCCTGGAGTTATGAAATTGAAAAGTCTCCTTTGTTGTATAGGTGATAAGTTGGGACTAAAGGCAGGCCAGTTTAGCACCTGGACTCTTCTACTACAGAGCTTGTAACAGAGTTGTAACACATGCAGAATGTAGTTTGGCATTGTCTTGCTACAATATGTAAGATCTCCCCTGAAAAAGGTGTTGTCTGAATGGCAGCATATGTTGCTCCGAAACCTGTATATATCATCCAACATTAATCTTGCCTTCCCAGATGTGTAAGCTACCTATGCAGTGGGCACTTGTGTATCCCTATACCATCAGGGATGCTGGCTTCTTAAGTGTTCATCTACAGAAAGCTGGGTGGTCCCTCTCCTTTTTAGAGCGGAGGATGTGGTGTCCATGATTTCCAAAAAGAATTTTCCACTTTGCCACAGACTGTCTAAAACGGACTCAGGCTCTTAGAAGTCCCCAGAGTTTCTGGATCATGTTTACATACGTTATCTTTTTGCATGTTACAGTTCCAATCTGTATTTGTTGATGCAGGGACAGACTGTGTTCATAGACAGTGGCTTTTGGATGTGATTTTTAACCAGGTAAAAGACTCATTGAGATTTAAAACCTCTTGTGCCCTGAGTGACCTGGCGAAGACGGCAGCACAAAACAGGTTCCAACACACAACAAGCACACAAAACAACACAAATAAAATACAGTCAAAGTTTCACATGATTACACCATGCAATCACAAGATCCAATGGAGTCTGTTTCTTTGTCTTTTATGATTGACTTGAATTCCCCCAGAGTTTCAAGATGTGTCAGTTTCAAGTCCTTCTGCACATCATTCCAGGTAAACTGTGCTAAAAATTTAAAAGCCTTTTTGCCCAGTTCAGTTCTGACTCTCAGGACCTGCAGCTGTGTGATGTCCTGAGAGCGCAGGCCATATCGGCTGAGGTTTCTACACATGTGTACACACAAGTATGCAGGGAGAAGTCCAAGAATAGATTTATAAATAAAAACCAGCCAGTGAGAGAGTCTATGACCGTATAAAGATAGATGGTGTGCGACAGCGTATAAGGAACAGTGATGTACATGATAGCTGCAACTGGTAATAAAACGCAAAGCACAGTGATATACAGGATCTAATTTCTATAAAACTGATCATTCATAAAAAGTTGGTCTCCATAGTCCAACAAGGGTTTGAGCCCATGCAGTGATTTCCACTACAGAGTCACATCTGTGCCAAAGATCATGGCCACCCAGTATCAGTTATTGCTTGTCCTTTTTGTACAGGGATTTTTCTAGATTCCTAAATTCTTGTAATGATATTATGCACTTTAGTTGATGAAATCCTCACATTCTTTGCAATTTATGCAGAGGAACATTACTCTGAAATTGGTTAACTATTTCCTCACCCGATCTCTCACAGTGATGAACCTCTTCCTTTCCCCAAACATTTTACAAAGTGTCTCAACTCTTGTGGAATTGGATTTGTACAACAGCACTGGAACTTTTCTTGATTAATCTAGCTAGGGCCTCTGAATCACACAAGAGGTTCTTTTTTCAATGCTTGTGTAATACGTACAGATAAATGAACGTATTCATAGAAGCTGGTCTACTAAGTGTTACCAGGGAAAGAGGAAGTTTAGGTTTCTTGGCAACAGTGTGCTCACAGTAAAGTTGTGGAACCAGCTTTTGGTGAAGCAGTGCTGATATTCGGCGTAACATTCACCCCCTCTCATGTGATATTGCTGAAGTGTTAGGAACACCTGAGGCAGAGTTATAAATGGAGATAAAAGGTGGTGTGGTCTATGTTTACTCTTTATCAGCAATCACTGAATGCCTTTTGTCCAGTCAAATTACTTGGTTGAAACTAACTTTTAAAATCAGGACAGGTATAAATAACTACACTCCTCCATGTGACATTTTTTTGTGACCATATTTCCCAGCTTCACATTGGAATGTACGCTACAGAAGTGAAATCCATCCCTGCCATCCTCAGACTCCCAATCTACAGGTCTTCAGCTCCCCTCTCAGGACCTGTCAGATCTCTGGCATCACCCCTGCCCCCCCTCTTCCATGCGTTATCTGCCACAGCAGCCGTGTGGGTGGAGCAGCTGTGCGCAGGCACACACACTGTCTGCATCTTGACTGAATGGTGGCACTGCACTGTAGCTGTCTCTGCCCCTGAAGGGCCTTTTGTTTCAAGAGGAACACAGGCCTCATACACTCAGCACAATGACACTGTTCACAGTTTCTGTCCATAATGAGAGGGAGAATGTGGGCTGCAAGAAGAGGGACTCAAATTCCTACTGCAAATAAAACTTTGTTTTATGATGGGTGATAATTATTAACTAATACATAACGACTAACAGCCCCCAAGACACACGCTGAAATGCAGTTTTATTTACAAAGATCAGGCTTTCTAATCCAACTGGTGTCAGAAGTGCAAGAGAGAATCAAACATTGGGCTACAGCGACCTCTGGTGGAAGACGAAACACATTGCTCTGAAGCAGGAACAAGCTTGGAAAAATCCCTTCAGAGCTCAAGTATTAAAACAGAACTTCAGATATTCATTACTGGTGTTTATTTCCTAAGATGTATTTAATCAGTGCAGCAACACACATTTTAAAAAGTCTTTTATAATGGTGTACACAAGTAAGGAATGCTAATTACAAAATAGTCCTGAAACCTCACAATTACTGTATCTGTCATGAGTTGCTTTTGTTTGTGTTGATTCCTGGTTTTATTTTGTAGATTTATCTTGTGTTTCATCCCTGTTTATATTCTGAATTGGTTGTTTGTTTCATAGTGATCCTTCTCTTGTGTTGTCTTCCTTGTGTGTGTATTCTCACTTGTTTCTAGTCTATTATGTTTCCTGTTTTATTTTGTTGTTTTGATCCCTGTGTGTGTGGTTTAGTTTTACTTCCTGGTCTTGTGTGTGTCCCTCCATTTTGATTGCACTAATTAGTTTCACCTGTGTCCTGTGTCCACACCTGTTGCTCGTTACCCCGTGTATTTGGTTTCTGCATTTCCCTTCTCCAGTGTTCATTGTGTTTTACTTTGTGCTCCCTGTGTTTTCTGTTGGACGTTTTGGATTTCGTTTTTGGACTCATTTTGTCTATACTTTTTGGCTTGTATTCTTTTATTATTACATTTCTCACTATAATGCACATTAGAGTCCACCTCTGTTTTCCCATTATGACATTATTAAACTTATGGTGATGGTGCCTTCAGCCACTACTAGACACTACTAGACGATGGAACAGCCTGCCGGAGGATCTGAGAGGAGCCCGAGATATTGAGACTTTTAAACGTAAACTAAAAATGTATCTATTCAGTCTGGCTTTTATGTAGGATTTAACAATTGTATTACTATAATGTTTCATATTGATTTTAATTTTATGAATCTGTTTTTTTTATCTACTCAGTTTTATTGATATTTTTAGACTTTATTTTATCTTCAACTCTTTTTATTTTTTTTAATTTTAACTATTTATATTCTTAATGTTAATTTGACGCTTTATCTTATTTTTATTACACATATTTTATTGTTGTTGGTGTACATAAGTCTCTATTTAAAAAAAAAAATATATATATATATGTATTTGTAATATGTTTTGCCATTATTTTATCTCTGCTTCCTTCTTGTTTTCAATTGCCGTAAAGCAATTGAATTGCATTTGATTTGTATAAAAGCTGCTTTATAAATAAAGCTTGATTGATTGATTTATCAAACTTTTCGGAAGCCTTGAAGAGCAAGGGCAAAAAAATGGGGTATACATTTTCTACATTTTGATCTAAATTTCCCAATAATACTTTTTCATGTACTTAACAAGTTAAAAAAAAAAAAAGATATTTTCAATATGAATTTTTTTTAATTCTTATATTTTTACCAGAATAAAATTAGATCAAAAACAATCAATGCAATTAAAAAGTCTTGTTTGCACACAATACACTGTAAACACCTTTCTTGTCTTAACAGTGCATGAAGAAATTTGAACTGGAAGAAAACACTTTTCATTACACCTTTTTTTTTTTTTTTTTCAATATCTGAATATATATTCTACTAAGCCCTAACTACAGGAGAGAAAAAAATTAGGCCAGACTTTAAAAATTGATTTCTTGTCTCTCACTTTCCTCACAAGGTCCTACAGGTCTGAATGGAAAAGCTACATAGCATATTAATGTTCTTTGTGGAGAATGTAATTTTAAAAATGAGGTGAAGAAACATTCACTGTATACTCAATAAAAAAAAGGGTTAACACTGATGGCCAACATTCGATCCCAGGTCCTGATGTCCATATTCAAAAGTGTCCTTGGGTAAGGCACTCAACTTCAAACTGCCCCCACTTGCTGTGCCAGTAGTGTGTGAGTTACCTAGCAGCCTCTGCCATCAGTGTATGAATGTGGTGTGTAATGTAAAAGCACTTTAAATGGTAGGTAGACAAGAATAAGTGCTATATACATACAGTCCATATACCGTAAAGATGTTAAGGACAGCTAATCAGAGAATACACATCCGGCTCAGTTGTGTGTTCGTTATATTAATTTGTACCAAAGTCAACCTGTCAGCCAAAACAAAACTACATCCACAATCACTTAAGTTGAAACTTTTCCAAACATCCTTCAAGTTTCACCTCATACGTCCGACTCAACAGTTAACCATGATGGAGTTGGTACGCACTGTGAAGCCATTATTTTCAGCAGCTGCACTGCTGTGAGGACAGAAATAGCAGCGTTATTGCTACAGCCATTTAGTGTTGGCCATTACTGCGAAATGTCTCAACCTTTGCACGGTTTAATTGAGCTTGTAAGAGAAAGGTGTGTTATTACTTGCTCAATTGCGTGTGGGTCATATACACAATTAATGTTCTGTTCAGTGTCTCAGGCTCGTTAGAGGACTTGTTAACACTGGCGAGCTGTTCTCAGGTTATTTGATGTGATTCCACGGGGATAAGGTTTCTGCTTCCTTTTTTCTGCATTCAAGAATTATTCAGTTTGAATTCATGTAAGATGTGCTAGTGGTGTTGACATCATCTTGTTTTATTTACGTATGGGCCCTTGAACTACAGTTTTCTCTCTTCACTGAAATTATTTGATGTTTACACACTGAAATATTAAAAGCAAACATTTCATGCTAGTTTTACACTTGCAACATTTAATCATATGGGAGTCATGAAGATGTATTTTTGCATCATTCATGATATAAATCCCCCGAATTCAGGCTGATATATTCAAAATAATAAAACTGAGATTCAATATCAAATCATGTAGTTTAATGGTGCTTAACTAAAGGTTATTAAGTTTAATAGTCATCTATGTCTGGACAAAAGGATAAAATGATTACCTTTTTAAAAAGTTCAACTCGCTGTTTGTTGGTCAAAAGCACCTCTCTCTTCTTCTCTTCCTCTTTCTTCTTCTTCACCTCTGCAGGTGTTCTGTAACAAAATCATAATTTAAAGCCTTTTAAAAGTGTCGGTCAAGTTGCTGATGAAGAAAAAACAAGAGTTATATAATTATAACAATGATATACAGCACCTTTAAAAGCAAGGAAGTATAAAGTACTTTGACAGAGGGGTAAACATAAGAGTAGAGCGGAGGAAAGCAAACATGATAGAGAACACATACAACAAAAGAGGACCTCAATAATGATAAAATTAATGTATTAAACCCAAACAATATAACATAGACACCAAGAAGACCAATGATGTTAGATAATGAAAGCAATTAAGAGATTCTGAAACAACAAAAAGAGATCAAAGCATTCAACAAATGGTAAAAGCAATAAAATGGCATAAAGATATGAAAAGAGATGGACACAAAATAAGATCAAAGCAGATACAGATCAAAGCAGTAATGTGAAAAAGTCACAAAAAAATGTACAAAAAAGAAATTGAAGCATTTATGAAAAAGGATAAAAGCAATACAAGAGACCATATCAATAAAATCAAGAGATAGACACACAAAAAAAAAAAATGCATAACCTAAAAAAGTCATAAACCCAAACACAGAAAGTAAAAACAAAAAAGAGAGATGAAGATATTAATAAAGAGATATAAGCAGAGAAAATAAAAGAGATTAAAGCAACAAAATAACCTAAAAGAATTTAAAAGAGAAACAGCAGAAAAGATAAAAGTAGTAAAAAAAACAAAGCAATGAAAGATAAAAGCAGTCAACACATCAATGCAATAACATTAAATAAAAGCCTTTAAAGTATTGAGTGTAAACAAAAATAATATAGATAGATTAATAACAGTAAAAACAGATCAAAGCAATAACATTAAATAAAGCAAAAGTGGGCAATTAAGAATAGGACCAAAACTATTATCATCAACAATAGTTGGCAACCAAGAATCAAGGTATTTATAGGTCCTTTCAGCCATTAATGACTATTCATTGATTATATTTATAAATACTTTACCGAATGTCATAATTAACATGTCTAACATTTGAACGTAGAGAACGCAGAGAGGAAGGTGTGGAGATAAGGAGAAAATAGTAATTGTGGTCAAATTCTTGCCAGAGAAACAACAGAAGCTTGATTCGTATGGAGATGTCACTGATACCTGCTCTGCCTTCACGTGTGAAGAAATACACGAGATAAGATTCAACCTGCTGTCCACAAAGCAGAAGCCTCAGACAGCATGCCAAGATGGAGATTGAGATAGAACTCACCGCTTAGATCGGAGCTGCATCTCTTTCCCAGCAATGGCTTTATCTCTGGGTTTCAAAAGGTTATCTGGAAACAAAGGCATGTACACACACATTCACACACACACACACACACACACACACACACACACACAAACACACACACATAGACAATGCTAGGTGAGTTGAAATCTTTGACATAAAGCAGTAAATCAATGTAGCTTTTCTGGTGCTTGGGACTGAAAAGCCTCAGAATCACCTGCAATCTCCCAGAATACATGTATTCAACTGTCTATAATATCTTTTCAAGACATTTTCAAAAAGCATAGTTAAGAATAGACTCTGAGTTTTATAGACATATACACACATTAATTCAAAACTGATAAAATCATGATTTAAGTGGTTTAAATCTTTCTTCCACAGCTGTATTTGACCCATCGGTGCATCTTCCTATCTTGACCAGTAGAGGGCAGAAAGAGCTAAAAATCATTCTTGATTATTTACTGTGAAGCCAGGATCTCTGAATGGAAATCTCATCAGGATGAACACTGCACCGAGAGCTTAATGATGTTTGAAGGTCAGCTCGAATTTGATGCCTGCAATCATTCGTAAACCTTGTTATTCAATAGAGGAACCCTTCAATACAATACATTCACAATAAAGCACTTTGTGATGAATCAAACTTGATGTGACTTTTATTGTTTCTGGCCACAGCTGAGCTCAGTGTGCTCAGTGTTATTTTCTCTTTTTCTTGACAGCTGGCATGAAAACAGTTTGTACTTTTTATTGCATTTCAGTCAGCCGCCTCTGTGTGTCACTCCACATAAAACACATTTGTTTTCTTTCTTTGAACAGGTAATTCATGTTATCTAATCTATTCTTTAACTTCTGTTTTTATGCCCCTCAGGATTCATACTCCCTGTATCACCATATCAGAATGGAAAGCTCTCACTCTTTTGATTTGGTGTACTTTTTAGAGAAAGTCAAAATGTCGCCTTAATTTGGTGTTGTACTTTTTTAAAGCTCCTGTAAGGAACTTTCAGAATGTGTTGAATTTGGTGCCCCCTGTGGACCTGGCAGACTTTGCTTATTTTGTCCCATACATGTGTAAGAAGGCCTCACAGCAAGAAGGTTCCTGGCTCAAATCACTGTGTGGAGTTTGGATGTTCCCAACAAGCATGTGTGGGTTCTCTCTGGGTACCCTAGCTACCTGCTACAGTCCAATGGCCACCTCATCAGGTTAATTGGTGTCTCTAAATTGCCCATATGTTCCAGTGGGTGCTCTCAATGTTAGCCCTGTGATGGACTGGCGGCCTGTCAAGGGTGTATCTGGCCTCTCACTCAGTGACAGCTAACTGTTAAAATAACCTGATAAAAAATCCTCACTGAAGCTTTAATTTTTTGTTTTTTGTTTTTTTTTATCAATTATTTTTTATGATTTGATCATATTTTGTATCTGTTTGTTGTCATGTAAAGCACTTTGGGCTACATGTTTGTACTTAAAGGCCCTGTGAGGAGTTTTGAACTGGCTGAGAAACAGACTGAAAATGATACCGATGCCTCTTTATGGCCTTCAATAGCAAACAAGACCATCAGCAGCAACACTGACACTTTCTCTGTTGTCATTTTGAGTGCCTGAAACTGCCCTGAGTGGGTAGGTGTCAGATCAGATGATGGACATCTCGCTTCAGAGACAGCCTTTATTTGACTGTTTTCATGGAAAAATAATCACATTGCCTGATAAAGTTGACTGTCAAAAGACAACAGGATGAGGTTTTTGTTGAAAACACTACTTTTGCATGTTTAGGACAAGAGATAAGAGGCATCACTTTGTCCACAAGGGGGCGCCAGAATCGATACAAAACAAAAGTTCCTCACAGCAGCTTTAAGTAGCTTTATAAATAAAGTTGTGTTGAGCTTTTCTATTCCACTGCTGTACACTAATAATAATAATAATAATAATTCAAAGGATTTATATAGCGCTTTTCTGAATACTCAAAGTCACTTTACATAAAATAAAAGTAAAAATAAAACAGGTAAATTAAAACAACAAGGACAGAGTTGGGGCGGTCCTAGAGGTCATGTGTTGTATGCTTTTTTGAACAGGTAGGTCTTGAGGATGAATGATTGGAGTGAGTCAGAGTTGCGGATGTGTGGAGGGAGAGAGTTCCAGAGAGCAGGGGCAGTGATAGCAAAGGCTCTGTCCCCCAAGGTAAGGTGCTTTGACTTGGTGATAGGAGACAGGAGATTGGCATCTGATTAATTCCTCAATTTTATAGGCAGGCAGAGCCTTAATATGGTGTCATTGAGTAGTTGTGGTGTAGCACCCTGCTCACTCAGCATTTGGGTTTTAGTGGGTTAAGTAGCTAATCAAGTAAATAAAGATGTAAAAATACTGTATAATGTATGAGCTTTGATAAAACAACACATAGTGGCTGAATCCCTCCCCTTGCTCTTTGTTCTATGTCTGTATGAGTGTGATTGGTCATGTGGCAAACATCCACTGCAGCTGTAAATGAGACAATGGGCAGTGTGGCGCGATACCGTTATGAGAGATGGTTCGGGAAATGCGGACTCTCCTCTGCCTTGGAGCAGCATCTGACTGTGGGCCTCTTGAAACGGCCTGCTCCTTCCTCTCCTGTGCCCTCCGCTCCAGTTTTTGTATCCTGTCCTGGGAGCGACTGATGAAGCCTGGTCTGGACCTCTGTAGTGCTTCCTGCCAAAAAACAGAAACAGATTTCTCCTCTTGACAAAATATTTAAGCTCAAGCACCCCATTTCAAACATTTCAAATCCAAGTGGTCCTAGAATATAGCCCTGAGGAATCCCATGGTAAACTTCAAAGTCAGTACACTTTTTTCTGGCCCTTATGCTAACATAGCAAAACAGTCATTGAATTATTAGCATAAACTGTATAAAATGATGGATGATCAAAAGAGAAGTGAAAAACATTTAGAGCTCCCTCTTCTGACTGTCTTTAGGATAGGTCATAACACCTGTCTCCATGCTAACAGATGGGACTTGGATTAAACTTTAAAATCCAAATTAAGATCAGGTCAACTTTATAAAAATGATTTGAGCTAATTTATAAGCGTTCATATTTCTCATAAGTTTCGTTTTAATTAATCATTTGATTCCAGCTATCTGGAGGCGGTTCTTACTTTCTTGGATGAAAGTGACGTGGGATACAAAACGGTATTTTTATTCTTCTTGCAGACTTGATGTACAGCACCCCAGAGTACACTACGTCATTAGAAGCTTTGTATGGGGATTTTTAGACATTGTTTTTATTTCAAATTTATTTATTTGTTCTTCATTTATTTTGTTATTTTAAATCATTTTTATAATTGTATTTATTGTATTATTATCTTATTTGTTAATTTTATTCATTTTTAAAAATGATACATGTACAGTGTATGTTTACAGTATATATATATTTAATTTCATTACATACGTCTGAGCACTTGTTTGATTTTCTTAGTCTTGTCTTGTTAATATGTTTAAAAGGTTACAAATTGAACATTTGGGCGGGGACTTAGCCTACTGGTCAAGTTACGCGCCCATGTAGCAGGCAGCCCGGGTTCGAATCCAGCCTGCGGCCTCCTTCCTACATGTTACTCCCCCACTCTCTCCCAGTTTCCTACACTATCACTGTTCTCTCCTCTATCAATAAAGGTGTAAAAGCCCAAAAAATATAACTTGAAAATTACTATTTTTTCTGTCATGATTGACAGCTCTGTTGGCCAATAGGGCTCTTGCACCATATTAGCAGAGTAGAAGAAAACAGGGAGAGGAAATGTAACAAACAATAACATAACATACAAAGTTATTGAACTTTCAATAACCCTGACTGTGCCAACCTAAAGGGATCTGCTGTTTTTCAATCAGTTAGTTCAATGTGAGTTTTTGTATGCAGAAAGGGTGGGACATAGTATCGGGGCCCGCCAAAACAAATCCCAACTGTGCAGACTCTGGCTCTGAATGTCATCACCAGTTTAATATATGCCCATTGCAGGGGGTATTTGGCTTCATTTTTGCACAACAGGAAGAGATTGAGATAAGTCTTTCATCTCTACTCACAGTCACTAAAACCTACATCTGAACTCACCTGTAGAGAAATAGTTTCAGGGGACTTTTCAGGTTCCGGACTTGTTGGAGCAGACCCAGCGTGAGGCTGTTCATGATCCTGGACTGGGCTTTGATCTAGATGTGGCTTCATACATGTCCCCTTATCTGTCACTAAAAAGGCAGAGGAAATCAAATAGTTTGCATTTCATTAACACCTGGCTTGGCCTCTCAAGCCTCTGGCTTTGCCTTGACATATTACTTCTTAGTGTGGAGCAAATAAGCAGAGTCTGTAAAAGCCAAAGAATTTCCCTGTATGCTTATTGATTCTGTCAAAGATGCAGCTCTGGAAACAAAGTGTGGAGCTTGCAATATTTTCAGGTAATTGTTCCAAAGATCAATGTTTTACTGGGTGAGAAATTATGATTACATAAGCGAGGAAGACAGAAGTAATAATACCCGTATTTCCCTGAGGTGATGCAGTCGAGTCCTTCTCAGAATTTCCATTCGGAGTCTTCTTCTTACTGAGTTGTCTTTGGAGTTTGATATTTGCTATGATGGCAGCTGCATTGAGGGCAAGCACTTCCTCTGGAGACTGATTTGAGTCAGGATCTGAAAAGTCAGAGGACTTTGATGTTATTGAAGAGTTACAAAAATAGTGACACTGGCTGATATTGTGCCACCGTTAGACTGTCGCACACCACAGGCAGATCTTAAAACAATCTCATAATTTCCTATTTAGAGGATGATTATATCAATCTTTGAATTTAAATCATGCTCCCTAAAGGACTCTGTTTTAAACTGAAGACACAGTTAATGAATGTGATTAAAGAATAATTAATGGTGTCACACAGAGAAAAGCTGTTATGAAATGAAAGACTTACTTGTTTAACAGAAAACTCTGTCTACATATTATGTACTCACCTAAAAGCTCAGTATTCCAAAACAAACTGACCGTTTCAGCCATTTCATATAAACATGCAGCATTTTTGTGGACTGTTAGAGAATTGTTAAAACTAGAAACTTGGATCTGGGTCAGATTTGAGTCCCAAATATATGGACTACAGTCTTGACTGCTTAAACACTTGAGTTCAAACCAAGGGGCAACTACTTGTGTTGAAAAATGAAATCATTACGGAGTGAAAAAACTGCAGTTCCTTAAGTGTCCACTGGGGTTATGCCACTACAGCATGGAAACCCAATTAGCCCCCATATTAAAATGCCCTTTGTTACAGCAGCAGTAAAGTGAAACTGAATTTATACAATTTTTAAAAACACATCCATTTTGATTATATTGAGGCCATTTTTTATACTCTATGGTTCAAACTTAAAGCAAAAATATTCAAGTCATAATTTCAGATGCATTAATTCAAATAAAAAAAGGGACAGCCAGGTAGCTACATATGACCTTTAACTTTGTTTGTTATTTGTTAGCCAAAGCATCTTAGCTTGCGACATGAACTCCTGATTTGAAACTTGTACCTCCTCCAAAATATTGGAGTACATCTTTGCTTTTATTCCATGAAGGCTTACCCTAAACTTAAATGTATAGTTTTAAAAAAAATGTTTATTTTTGTCTTGCAAAGAGTTACATCAATATCAATTTTATATTTTTAGGTAAATTACAAAGCTAATGCCAAGCTACCATTAGCGTAGCCTAGCATACAGACTAGTAGCAGAGGGAAAAAAGACCAAAGAAAAAAAAAAAAAAAAAACAGATTCCAAGCTACTTTAGAGCTAGCAACTTTAAAGCTAACTACTAAACATGTTTTATTAAATTATCGTCACCACAGGGATGCTAGGTAACAAGCTATGGTTCGGGGAAGTTACTACACAACGCCATGGAAATGTTAGCCTCGGTAAAATCACAAAAAGTCATGATTTAAATGGATTTTTGTAAAGACTTATCCACATGATACAATTTAAGCTATACAGGTGGTGGAAAGTGGCCTTTTCTTTACTCGATGCTATCAACAGAACCATGCTAGCATTTTGATGTGTCAAGTCCATAGACTGTATAAAATATGGACGTAGTATCCGTGACTTCACACATCTGTTTCTGAAGCACTGTTTTTAAGCCAATCAGCGGCGGCAAACATATTGCGGCTGTTGAGCATTTGTGACGTAAAGAGAGTTTGAGCCTCCTAGCCAACAGCTACAGTGTTCCCGCCTGTTAATCAAGTCAGCTGTGCCTCTCATTGGAAGACTCGTAATCTAAATATCTTTGAAATTGCTATGTTAGAAAAAAATTGCATTGGACTCATATTTTTAGACAGGAAGTTGCCACTGGGTCAAGTCTTTATAATTAGCTAAACTAGCCATCTAGCTGTAGAAGAAAATCCAGAAATTGATTTAGAGTGTCACCCAAAAAATATTGACAAAAAGTATTTTTCTTGAGCTGGCTGGTAGGCTGATGTGAAGGGGGTAGGCTGACCCCTACCCCCTCACACCAATTTTAGACGTTAAAAAATGTCAACATAGAAATTGTCAATCGTGCTGTTAATAGCCTTATTTACTTTTCTACATCATAAAAAGAAATGGGTATTAATTTCTTTCTGTTTCATAACCCTCAAAAACTCCCTATAGGATCTTTAAAGAGGCACATAAATTAATGCAACCAAAAATGTAAGTTCAAATTTATGAACCACAAATGCTATAATTTTCATAATTCTGAACTCACACTTAAAGATAGCTCTGAGAGATTTTATTTTTGTCCCCTATGGCCAGTAGATCCCTGCAATATTATTGTAAAACATATTTTTGTCCCTTAAATATTATTACAACAAAGAAACACTCCCAGATGTATCAGCTGCCACCCAGGATCGACATGCCAACATTGATTCTCACACATTTGTCCCTTATTTTCATCATGTTTAGCAGCTTGTGATTTCTCCTCCTCCTCCCATGTGCCTTCAGTGAAAAGGGGGACCATAATAGATTATGCATGCAAAGAGGAGCGTGGGAAAATGAAAGAAGGTGAAAATGAGAAAGTGTCTGTAGGTGCCAGTGGGCCTCGGCAACCTGGTGATGCTATTTGACATTGGTGCGGTATCATATGCACTTGAGGCAGTAGATAAAGGAAGCACAATACAATGTAATTACGCCTATCAATAAGACATCAAAGTTGAAAGACGTATCAAACCTGAGAGGTTCAGCCCCAGTACCCTGAAGTGTGTGTAATAACTTCAAGCTAGAACACACAAACGGCACAAGGGAAGAGTATATTTAGACATCGCCATCCTTTGAAAATGGAGATCAGAGACAAAGGGAGCCTGTGCGCTGACAAGAAAAATACCAGAGAGAAAAAAGAAACCTTACCAGGGGCCTTGATGAGAGTTAGACAGGGGGACGCTCTCCTCGATGCATTCTCTGGCGGCAGTCTTTCGTCTTTCTCGCTTCCATTTGGCTTGAATGTGTCCGCCTCTAGCTGACCTGGTTCTTTCGCCGCCGCCGTCCGAGGGCTGACGAAACCACCACTGTCCGATTTTGTGGGGTTGATTTCGGTCTCCAGTGGAAGCCCAAAGCTCCATTTCCTGGCAACTGGTTGTGTCACATCATTGTTGCTTGGTGCGGAGTGTCCAAACACATTGCCGTAGCAGCTCTGTGGTCTTTGCGGCCTGTCCGATCTGTGTCCAACAGCCCTGGGAGAAACCTCAGAGGGAGCGGGTGATGCTAGAGCAAGGGGGTTGCTCACAAACAGACTCAGAGTGGATCTGTGTAGAGCTCCATTGTGTTCCTCTTGTTCTAAAGTGGATGGATTTGGTGATACTTTAGAGTTTGGCCCTTTGGTGGAATCTTGATGGGAGTGGGAAGGTGCAGCATTGAGTTCTGAATGCTTTCCCTGATTCAATATGCTGTTTCCTTTGTAGGATCCCTCTGTGTAGCTGTGTCTATACTCTGGATTACTTGCCACCGCTTTGGCTGGAGTGTAGCTCTCCCTGTGCTCTGTCACTTTAATGATCGTAGCCTTTCTTCTTCGGACGACTGTGTCCAAAGCCTGGCTATCAGGCGGTGTCTTTGCATTGTTCGTGTTTGTGACAG